>NC_134236.1:139244963-139547993 GCF_965152275.1 Natator depressus
ACAGCGGTGTGTTCGCGAGACGGCGAGCTGAGCAGAGCTGTTCGTGAGATGGCGAGCTGTGCCGAGCGGAGCCGGTCGTGGTGGAGCGGAGCCGTTCGTGAGACGGCGAGCTGAGCGGAGCCGTTCGTGAGACGGCGAGCTGAGCCGAGCTGTTCGTGAGACAGCGAGCTGTGCCGAGCGGAGCCGGTCGTGGTGGAGCGGAGCCGTTCGTGAGACAGCGAGCTGAGCAGAGCTGTTCGTGAGACGGCGAGCTGTGCAGAGCGGAGCCGGTCGTGGTGGAGCGGAGCCGGTCGCGAGACGGCAAGCTGAGCAGAGCTGTTCGTGAGACGGCGAGCTGTGCAGAGTGGAGCCGGTCGTGGTGGAGCGGAGCCGTTCGTGAGACAGCGTAGCAGAGCAGAGCCCTGTGGGGCAGTCAGCTTCAGGACACGTAAGGTACCCCTTACCTCTTTCCCCCACACACAGGCACATTTTAGCCAGACTGGGGAGTAACACTCTGCAGATGAACTTTTGAACTCTGGGGCTGGACTTTTTGGAGTTTGGGTGATTTGAGGATTGCTGGACTCAAGAGACATTTGGGGTTCTGGGACTCAAGAACCCGAGGGAAAGGATGTGGCCCAATTTTCTGGGGTGGGTCTTTGCTCATGGTTTGGTTAATGAACACTAGTTGTGGTGTTTTCCCAATTTAATGCTGATGTCGTTTACCTCATGTAATTAAAGATTCTCTACTACACCGAGACTCCGTGCTTGCGAGAGGGGAAGTATTGCCTCTTCGAGGCGCCCAGGGGGTGTGTAAGATTTTCCCAGGTCACTGGGTGGGGGCTCGAGCCAGTTTTGTATTTGCTTTGATGAGAGGGAACCCCTGTGTACTGAACCCGGCCCTTGCTGCTATCAACTTGGCCTGGCAGAAGGGTTACACAACAAAAAAACTTCAAATCCAGACTCCAGCGAGAAACTGCTGAATTGGAATTCATTTGCAAATTGGATACTATTAATTTAGGCTTAAATAGAGACTGGGAGTGGCTAAGTCATTATGCAAGGTAGCCTATTTCCCCTTGTTTTTTCCTAACACACCCCCCCCCAGACGTTCTGGTTAAACTTGGATTTATGCTGGAAATGGCCCACCTTGATTATCATGCACATTGTAGGGAGAGCGGTCACTTTGGATAAGCTATTACCAGCAGGAGAGTGAGTTTGTGTGTGTGTGTTTTTTGGGAAAAAAAAAAGGGGGGGGTGAGAAAACCTGTATTTGTGCTGGAAATGGCCCACCTTGATTTTCATGCATGTTGTAAGGAGAGTGGTCACTTTGGATAGGCTATTACCAGCAGGAGAGTGAGTTTGTGTGTGTGGTTTTTGGAGGGAGGTGAGGGGGTGAGAGAACCTGGATTTGTGTAGGAAATGGCCCACCTTGATTATCATACACATTGTGAAGAGAGTGGTCACTTTGGATGGGTTATTACCAGCAGGAGAGTGAGTTTTTTTTTGGGGGGGGGGGGGCGGAGGGTGAGAAAACCTGGATTTGTCCTGGAAATGGCCCAACTTGATGATCACTTTAGATAAGCTATTACCAGCAGGAGAGTGGGGTGGGAGGAGGTATTGTTTCATGGTCTCTGTGTGTATATAATGTCTTCTGCAGTTTCCACAGTATGCATCCGATGAAGTGAGCTGTAGCTCACGAAAGCTCATGCTCAAATAAATTGGTTAGTCTCTAAGGTGCCACAAGTCCTCCTTTTCTTTTTGCCAATACAGACTAACACGGCTGTTACTCTGAAAGCTGTAGAACAGTTTCTGATTGGTCCGCCCGAGAGGCGGAGATAACCATGCTGGGGGCTGTGAGCCTTGGGAGCTCCCTCTTTTCCTGGGGGCAGCCGCAAGGGTAAGTTCTCTTCCCCCTCCCCGTCCGCCCCCCTGCAGCTTGCTATACTTTCCTTGCATAATGACAGGTTTCAGAGTAGCAGCCGTATTAGTCTGTATAGGCAAAAAGAAAAGGAGGACTTGTGGCACCTTAGAGATTAACACATTTATTTGAGCATAAGCTTTCATGAGATACAGCTCATTACATCCAATGCTCACGAAAGCTTATGCTCAGATAAATGTGTTAGTCTCTAAGGTGCCACAAGGACTCCTTTTCTTTATACTTTCCTTGTCTCACCAACCAAAAAGGATCTCTTCCTCTTTTCTATACTCTCCTTCTCTAACTAACCAAAAAAAGGATCTTTCTCTCTTTTGCACAGCTCCGTGTTCTGCTTACTAACAAAAAAGGATCTTTCTCTCTCTTTCTGTTTTCTGTACTTTACACAGCCCTGTGTCACTGACACAGGATCTCTAGCTCATTTTTTGGCCGTGTGATTTCTTTCACCCGACCTTCTCAACCTTCCTTTAGAGTTTCCTCTTTTCTTTAATGAGCCTTTGCTTTTTAAAATTTATTTCAATTTTTTTACTCTTATTATTTTTTAGTCCCAACAAAAATAACCTTTTACCACGTTCTTACTAATCTATCAAAAACACTCCTCTCTCTTGTTGCTTTCTATAGTTTCCCTCTTCCTTCTATTTAAAATAACCTTTCTTTCCTTTTTTCTTCTAAGGCTAAGCAATTTTTCTTTTCTTAAAACTCCTTTCCTTTAAGGCCTCTGTCGCGAGGGGGCATGGTCTCCTGCCCTGACAGCCTGGGAGGGAGCCGCGAACGCCCCCTGGTGGGCAGAACCGGGACACCCATGGCAGCAGAGGGGCGGGGCAGGAAGCGGCACTATAAAAGGCCGGCCCTCCAGCTCAGCTGGGAGAGAGCTGCCAGATGAGCAGCACGTCTCTTCCCTGCTGCGGAAGGACAGAGCTAACGGAGAGCGCTATCCTGACAGAGACCCAGAGGGGCTGCCAGATGCCGGGGACGCCGAGGAGCTGGTGGGGCTGCCACTCACCGTCCTCCCCTAGAGCTCGCTGTTGCCGGCAGGGAAAGGGCTGGGGGGAGTCCTCCTCTCTGGCCCCTGTCCCGGAGCAGCCTGCCTGCACCCCAAACTCATCCCCAGCCCTGCCCCACCCCAGAGCCCACACCCCCAGCCAGAGCTTTCAGCTCCCACCGCACCCTCAACCCTCGCCCTGAGCCCCTCCAACACCCCAAACACCTTATCCCCAGTCCTAGGCAGAGCCCTCATCCCCCCCATACCCCAACCCTCTGCCCCAGCCCTGAGCCCCCTCCAACACCACAAACCCCTCATCCCCCCACACCCCAACCCTCTGCCCCAGCCCTGAGCCCCCTCCAACACCACAAACCCCTCATCTCCAGCCCTAGACAGAGCCCTCATCCTCCTGAACTCCAACCCTCTGCCCCAGCCCTGAGCCTCTCTATCCCCCCAAACCCCCCAGCCCCAAACAGAACCCTCACCCTCTACACCCCTACTCTTGCCCTGAGCCCCTCCCAAACCCCTCAGCCCTGCACCCCCTCCCTCTGCACCCCCTCCCATCCCCAAACTCCCTCCCAGAGCCTCAGCCTGCACTCCAATACTCTGCCTAAGCCTAGGGCCTGCACCCCAGACGTCCTTCCCCACCCAAACTCCCTCCCGGAGCCTTGGGCAGGTGGGGGGCAAAGTAGGGGCGGGTTCTGGGCAGCAGCAAAATTTCTACAAACCTGCCTCCCCTGAACCCATGTACACACGGAACGGGCGTGTAGCAAGGAGCCCAGGGCAGCCGAATTGGGTTCAGCTGTGTTATTGACAACAAGCCGTCCAGTGTGTTGCGGTCGGATTTTCCCCACTGACGCAGTGGTGGACCGCTCCACGGCTGTTAGGGCCCTGGGCTGGGACGCAGTGGAGCGGGAGGGCCTGGGTTCCCCGACCACCGCCACCCCACCGTCAGGAGTAGCAGCCTCCCCACTTGGTTGTCAGGAGGCCTGATTGACCTGGCACCCGCCTGAATCAGGACGCCAGACGGTTGTGCTGACTCTCCCACCAGAGAGCTAACCTCCCCCAGACTGCGACGGCTCTGCCGGACTGTAGACCAGAGCCCCCCTACTTGATTGCTGCCCCGCCCTGATCAAGGGCCAGGCAAATGGACCTTCTGCTGCTCTGCCTGCCTGACTCTAGGCCAGAGCCCCTAATCGACAGCAGCCCTGCCCTGAATGAAGTCCCTGGGGAAACAGACTCTCGACCGTTGGTCGACCTGACTGCAGGCCAGAACCATGAACACTGAGCTATTTCCCCTGAACCAAGGTACCCCGGAAGTATCACAGCAAGGGGCATGGTCTCCCGCCCAGACGGATGGGGAGGAAGCCGTGAACCCCCTACAGCCTCTCTTTCTACTCGTTCATATTTTTTCTCTAAATATGTCAAAACACAGCACGCTGTTAGGGCCCTGGGCGGGGACGCTGTAGAGCGGGAGGGCCTGGGTTCCCCTATCCCCGCCACCCCACCGTCAGGAGTGGCAGCCTCCCGATGTGGTCGTCAGGAGGCCTTCTGCTGCTCTGCCTGCCTGACTGTAGCACAAGCACGCAACCTTCCCCCGGCCAGACACAGAAAAATAATACAAAATAAATGTTCAAAAGGGCCGATGGTGCCAAAAATGTACACGACCGGAAACGGGGACGGAGGGTGGGACGTAAACTCTACACGGGGCATGGAAACCTGTCAAAAAGTACATGGTGATAAAAGCTATTGAGCGGTTAAGTACTCACGTGGCTGGGCAGGGCAGGCGGCCAATGGGGAGGAAGCCATGGTCTAGCATGCTGTGTTCCACCCTGCTCCAGGCGGGCTCTGGTGCACCAAACCCCCAGAGTAGGGAGGCTGGCTTTTACTCGGACAGCTGGGCAGCTTCAATGACTGGGCTCTCCCTTGTACACATCAGTCTCATCCTCTGCAAGAGTGTTCGTAGGCTGGCACGGGCTGGACGGTGTTTCTTGCAGGCATTGAGGATGAGCACGGTCTGCAAAGCCAGGCACCTGACAGAGGACTTGCTGTCCTCCTGCAAGCCTTTGAGGACTAAGATTGAAAGAAAGGAAATGGAGGTCAGAGCCATGGTGCTCTGGAAAGCCCTGGCAGACCAAGCCAGCGCTGTACCTCTCGGCCTGCAATAAGGAGGCAGCAGGCTGGGAGGCGGGAGGCAGGGGACTAGCAGGAACAACCACCGATCCTCACTAAACATCCCTGCTGCCCTCCACAGCTGGGGGAGCCCCCAGACACAGGCAAGAAGTCACAATGAACCCCATTCACTCACTATTTCTAGGACTGCCCCACCCCTGCAGTATCTGATGGCCTCATCCCTGCCTGTATTTAAGCTCCCCCTTCCCCCCAGTGCACAGATGGGCACTTAAGCCCCGAGAGGGGGAGATTCACAAAGGGGGCTGGGCATCGTTAGGCTACGCCTAACTTCCGGTGCCCTGCTGCCCTCCAGGAAATGCCGAGGAGGGAGCTCTGCCATTCTCTAGCTCTGGTTGGGGCCCAGCTGTGAACCTGCTCTGGGAGTGAGGAGCCTGAGCTATGTCACCCCCCCGCCCCCTTTTCCCCAACAAATGTGGAGGAGACGCTGCTCTGCCCTGCGCTGGCCCAGGGGTCCGGGCACGCAGCAGGGAGGTAGATGACCGGACGTCACCTCAGTCTCCTTTGGAGCAGTGGCTTGACACCAGGCACCCCACCTGGAGGTGACTGCAACAAACCCTGGGCTAGTGAGTGCAAGGGGGGGAGGCAGGACCAAACCTTTGCTGTGTTGGCGGGGGGGCAATCATCTGCGAAGGCCAGCCAGCTTCGGCCCAGTTTGGGGATTTGCCAGGCCACAGCTCTGAGGTCAGGGCTAAGTGCCTGGGCACATGCCAACCAGCAGACACCACAGGGTGAGGGGGAAGCTGATCAGGGGTTTGGGGATCTACATTTTGCAACCCTTTGTGGCTCTTGCCCAAGATCACATTGCTGGCGTTGGAGATTGAACACAGCCCGCAGCCCTGGGCCATTCGTCCCTCTAGCGCTCAGTGCTCAAAGCGGGTACCACTCACCGTTGAAGATGGAATCCAACTTCTCCTGGCTCTTCTGGTCCAGCTGCCGGGCAGTGAGCCCTACACACACAAACAGCTCATCACATCCCTGCATCCCCAGTGAGGGTGTCAAAGCGTCTGTCACCCTCCAAGCAGCGGGGCTTTCCCCTGCCCCTTGCTGCCCAGGACGGACTCCTGAGTCCCCAGGGAAAGGGCGAGTCCCCAGGGACGGCTGTGGGGCTGGTTGCCAAAGGAGAGCATAGCGCCTTGAGGTTCCACTCTCAAGAGCCCATGGTGGGGTGGGGGGAGGGGGGGATGGGGACTGCATGGGGAGCAGTGGGGTTAGAGGGGGCCCATCAGCCGATCAGGGCAGTTTGGGGTGAGCTTGCTCCTGCGGGTTTCTGACACCCCTGAGCCTTCATTCGGCAATCAGGAGCCCAGGGGTTACTTCTCGCTGCCGGCAGGGACTGAGGAGAGCCTGAAACTGGATCCAGCCCCCCTGCTTAAGGGACCCCTCTGCTCTGTGGTTACCTAGAAACCTGATGACCGCTTCTCTAATGGGAGCCTGCGGGTTTTTCAGAAAGGCCATGGCCTGGCAGAGGAAGGTTTCTGCCCTCTCCTTGTAGCACGCCACCTAGGAGCCAGAAGAAGGGAGCACAAGGTTATTAAAGGCCTTTCCATCCTGCAGGCCAGGTTCCAGATCTGTGGAGTGTCCTGCTTTCGCCCCTCCTTCCTCTGCCGGGGGGATCACGCAGCGGGACTACAGCCAGGGCCAGGTGTGGTCCCGGGGCTGGGGCTCGGTGTGGGCACGGAGCCGGGCAATGGAGGGCTCCCTCACCAGGCAGTCACAGCCTCGCCAAAGCTCCTTTCGCTGGACGAGAGCACCGAGCTGGCTCCACCTTAGGAATTCCACAGCACGGCTGAGGGCGTCCCAACACACCTGCAAAACAAGAGGGGCCCGGGCGAGCCAGCCACGGTTACAGGAGGTGGAAGCCAGGGCAGTCCCTCGGCATACGCGGCTGCATAGGGGACCACGAAATATGGGGCACCAAATTTCCCCAAATTTCATGGTGCCACTAGGCGGCTGCATGCTGCACATGCAGCAGCCCCAGCCCCAGTGACCTGCCCTATACCTCGGCCAGCCCTGCCGCGGGCTGCGCCCACTACATAGGGCAGGGCCGTCCCTGGGGGGGGCCCAGACAACTCCCTCCGCCCGGCCTCTTCCCCTTCCCCCTCTGCTACGCCCCTGGCCTGCCCCCATTCCACCTCTTCTCCGCAAGCCTCTTCCCCCAGCCACCCCACACTCACCGGCAGTGGCAGGAAGTGGAGCAACCCGGTCCCAGCCCACTCTACTCCAAAGGATTGCCCCCCGCACTCACCGGCGGTGGGAAGCGGAGTGCCACGGCTGGGAGCAGGCAGGGTAGAGCGGGCTGGGGCCAGGCTGCTCCGCTTCCCGCTGCTGTCAGTGAATGTGTGTGTGGGAGGGATCCCTTTCCCCAAACCCCCTCCCTCGAGCCACACGGCTGGAGCCGGGGAGAGGGAAGCAGAGCGGGCTACTCCCAGCTCTCCGCTAATCCCCCAGGCCACTCTGGGCCTGTGGGCCATCCAAAAGTGGCCCCACACAGCTCCTGCCTAACAGACCCTGGTGGGGGGGAGGGGGAGGCCTGGGACCCCACACAGTCCCACTGCGGGGGGCTGGATAGGGCACCCGAATGGCTAGGGACGGCCTGGCTGAAAGCCACTAGCCTAGTTACCGGAGGCCGTGTGTGCGGAACACTTCCCGGCCCGCGGCTGCTCGCGGAAGGGCGGAGGTGTGGCTAAGGCAATGGCTGGAGACCTGACTCAATTCCCAGCTCTTCCTGCAGGAACTCAGGCAAGTTGCTTAGGCCCAGGGCTACAAAGGGATTTAGGTGCCTAATGCCCATGGGCATTCAATACTTCTGAGGCACTAGGCCTCACGCTGTGCCTTAGTTCCCCACCTCCTGGGGGGTAGGAGGGTGAATTCATTACTGCTGGGGGCATTTGGCTCCCAAGTGATGGGGGCCATGGGAGCGAGCATGTGCACAGGCACCTGGGGCGGGGCGGAGGGGGGGCTTGGGCGTGTCATGGCTAGTAAGAGCTGTCCAGGCTGCTTGGCCAAGGGCACATTGGGTCTTGGGCACCATCCGGAGGCTGGGTAGTTCTGCTCCGGGTAGGGACCATGGCCAGGGTTGTGCTCTTCCCACCAGCACAGCCAGGGGAATGTGCGGAGGCCAGTGGCTGTAGGAGAGGTGAGCTGACCCCTCCACCCACCCATTCTCTCAGCCTGGCTGCAGAGGGGCAGTGTTGGGCTCAGAGGAGGCAGGGAAGACTCAGCAATTGGGTGGGGCACCATGGTCATGGCGCTACTGGACTCAACGTTCAAGTGATTTTGAGCACCTGATTGTCACAGCACTGAGCACCCGCCCTCTGCCGGCCAGACCCTTGAAAGGGGGGTGTCACATGTTGGCCCCCCCCAACAAATTCCTGGTCACTGTAACAATCTCAGCTGCAGGCTCCAGCTCGTGGCCTCACCTGGGACACATTGGGACGCTCATCGTGCAGGAGGAGGAGCAGTGGGACCAGGCTCCGGAGGACGAGCTCCTTCATCTTTTTTCTGTTGGGCTCCCTTACAAGCTCCAGCAGGTGTTTAAAGAGGGCGATGGAGAGCACCTGGAGTTTGCTGGACTCCTGCAAGAGAGGATGTGGGGAGGAGACGCTGTGACGCTCGTGCTCTCCCAGCAAGGTGAGCGCTCACTGTGAGAGAGATGTCTACCCTGCAGGGGGTATTGCTAACTCACCCCCAGTCATACGGGCACAGCTGGGGGCCAGAGTCTCATGGGCACAGCGCCATTGAAGGCAATAGAGATGCAGGTTTCCACCAGCTGAGGGGCTGGCCTGGCAACTTCTTGGCCAGAGAGAGCAGTAAGGTGGGGTGAGACAGCCCCTGGGATCTCACAGCCAGCTCTGGGCACACTGACATCAGCACCCGCCTGTCAAGCCCAGGGGAAACGCTCAGGGCAGAGCAGCACCAGGACAGGGGCGGCAGAGAGGGAGCGATGAGGAAAGATTCAAAGAACGAAGGGATGTGTGTACTTTGTCCTCCCGCTTTGCATGCCCGACTCACACTGGTGCTGACCCACAGCGACCCTCTAGCGAGGCCAAGGGGGCCAGGCATGGGGGGCAAATTCCTACACTGCTGTTTGTTCGGGCCACGCACAGGGACCTGGGGGGGATTTAAGCAGGAGCAAGGGGTGGTAAATGTGCAGGAGCTCCCAGATAGGGGGCCTTGGAAGCCATGCCTGGAAACCACCCAGCCTCCAGGGGCTTGGGGTTCGGCAAGGGCTGCCCAACTCCTACACATGGGTTTCTTGTTAACTCAGGGTCGGCCCCACTTGGTCACATGATGCCCCCTCGCTGCATGGCAGCTGGCAGAGCCGGACCAGTCCAGTGACCTGGGAGGCCGGGCAAGCTGTGCCCAGCAGGGAGAACCAGGAGCAATAGCTGGGGGCTGTAGGGAGGGGCCACTGCTTTCTGGGAGGTGAGGCTGAGGGTAAGGGGGGGCAGCCTGGGGGGGCGGGTTGACTTGAGCTGTTCTGAGAGTGGCTGAACCTTTAAATGGTGCCCCCCCAATCAGCAGTTACGTGTCGCCTCTGGGCACCAGGTTCTAGACCAGGCAGTTCTCTGAGTGACGTCTGTTGTAAAAGTCTTCATAAGTTCTTTTAGTCTGTTTATCTATTTGGCTGCGCTCTCCTGTCTGGCCACTTTGGAGACAGGCTCTTGGAACAGTAGTTCTCAGTTGTCTTTCCATCAGGAGCGGGTGCTGGACTAGATGCAGGAGCTGCTCTTGGTGTTGATCTTTAGCTGGGCCTGTGCCACTGCTAAATCAAGAGCGGCCGGGTCCCAGCAGAGTTGGGGAGGGCTGAGGGTAGGATTTAGCGTTGTGAGAGCTGGGGAGGTGGGTGGTCCCTCCAGGAGCCCCCACTGGGGCGTTACCCCTGGAAGGCAGTAATGGATGGGTCCCTTTCTCCCGCCCACTTTGCTGGCTCTCGCCATGCAGTGGGGGACTGAACATCAGTCTGGTGAACACGCTGGCGGGGGCTCGTTTGTGGTTACAAAAGGCCTGGGGAGAACTAGCCCCTCCTTTGATGCTGCCCTGCCATGAGAACGAAGGGGAGAGGAAAGGGCGGTAGCTGCAGAACCTATAGACGGAGCCATTTCCTTATGGAGCTGACAGGCCAGCTGTGGGATTCCTGGCCAGGGAGGGGAGGGGCGGGGCAGGATTTTCACCAGGGTACCATCACTTGTTACCCTGGAAGCCAGCAGGAGCATTGCGGCACCCTGTGCTGCAGAGGCCCCCTCGCTGCATGCAGGCTCAGGAATGCATGTCCTTCCCTCAAGGGGAGCCTCGTCCCCAGGCTGCCCTGATCCTTGTCAGCAGGCCTGCAGGACACCAGGGTTCCCACCCTTACTGCCATATGCTCTGATGGAGAATGGGCTAGCAGAAGAAGGCGGGAATGGGTTCATGTCATTTACGACGATCCTTTTTCTGGCTGGGGCCATAGCATAGGTCCCGCTAGCCCACCCGCCAGCCCCCATTCACACGTCTGTGGCTTGAAGGGTCTCCCGCGGGCCGCCAGGCCTTACATCATGAAAGAACGGCAGGAGTTTCTCAGCCACTTGCACAGCCACGGGGCTGGCGCTCTGCCTGTCCATGCCGGCGAGGATGTCTCTCAGCACGGTGATGGCATTGGAGATGACGCCCCTGTATGCCTCGTGTAGCCGCTCCACGACGACTGGCTGCTGACGCTGGATTTTCCCCACCTGCGTGAAAGGAGGAGCTGCTTTACGGAACACCCTCCGGTGACCCAACAAGCCATTTCCATAACAACGTCTGCCTCCCCTGCAGACAGAGCCACGGGAACTAGGAGTGCAGGGGGTGCTGCAGCACTCCAAGGTTTTACGCGGGGCTCTGCTCCTGGCTCCACACACAAGGTCCCAGCTGCCGGCCCTGCGCCAACTCCCAGCTGTGGCCCCAGCCTCGGACCCCTTGCCCCATCCGTCTCCCGCCCCCCTGGAGCCATGGCCCTGCTCCTGACCCCAGCTCTAGGGGTGGTGGGGTGTGTGGACAGGTGTAAGGGGGTGCTCAGCACCTCCACTATCAAAAGTCTTCTAGCGCCCCTCCTCCAGATGACATGTTAGAGCCTCAAAGCCCTTGCACAGCCCCAGCTAGGATCGCAGGCAGCGGGGCCGGCTACCTGCAACATAAGCAGCTGCTTCCTTGTACCCCCGATCTCAGGGGGTGGTATTTATTAGCAGGTATCATCTGTGGAAACTTCTCTGCACAACACCTTGACCCCAAACAAATCAAGTGTATTATTGTTATAAGGGTTAGAATAGCACCTCCAGCGCCTATCTGCAATCAGGGCGTGTGCTGGGGGCTTTCCAGGCACAGAAAGAGACATTCCCTGGCCTAGAGCTTACAGGCTAGACACACAAAGGAAGGATTTCTATCCCCGTTGTACAGACATGGAACTCAGGCACAGAGAGGCGACGTGACTCACCCATGGTCACCCAGGGAGTCTGGCAGAGCCCGAAACTGAACTTGGGTTCTGCTGAGTCCCGGGCCTTACAGCCCAGCCTCGGCGAGGGAGCCGATTTTGTACACGAGTTGTAGGGTTGGTCTGTTACTAAAAGCCAGATTCAATCATTTCTGTATTTGGCTTTTGAACTGTTCAAAGACAGCCCCACAAAACCTCAACCGGGATCAGGGGGAAAAGTGTCCAATACAGGCTTACTGGTTCCGGAAGGAAAAATAAAACACAAGCAAGTGAAAACCAGCTGAGGACATGGAACAATGGGAATGGTGGATAACAAGGAGAATTACAGTCATGCCCTCTCCATGTCTGATCGATTCATCGTCCGTGTTTAATAAACCGGACTCACCTGCTATTCTCAGGGGAAGTAAATTATCATTAGGGAGAGTTGCCTTCAGATTGTCTCCTCTTTGACCAGGCTGCCAGATCTGTGTATTTAAGTTCCAAGGGTTTTCTCTGCCTTCACTATGCTGTGTCTATCACACTTGTTATGAGGTCTGAGCAGCAAAAGGCCCTTCTCGAGCTTCTCGAGGAGCGAGTGCTGCGGGACAGAGCTGTGACGTCAACAGTTAAAACCTACGAGGCTCAAAAAGGGGATTGGTAGGAAAAAATGGTTCCAATTGAAGCAAAATGGCTCTGTCCGGGCGTCCCGGATCACTGGTGTCACCAGCATTCCCTGGAGGTCTAGAGTCCACAGCTCTAGAGTCCACAGTCACACACCCAGAGACGCACCCTGCAGGAGCCAGGCCCTGCCCTGCAGAACAACAGACAAAAGCCAGGCAGGGACTTGCCCAAGGTCACCCAGCAGGTCAGAGGCAGAGCCAGGAATAGAAACCAGGGCTCCTGACTCCAGGCCAGGGCCAGGTCCAGGTCCCCTGGGAAGCTTTCAGTGACTCCAGCCCTGCATCAGCTCCCTGATGAAGGAGTTGCCAAGACTTTGAAGGAAAGAGCTGAAATTCAGAGGGATCATGGTAAATTGGAGGACTGGGCTATAGACAACAAAATGAAACTCACCCAAGACAAAAGTGAGGTGCTACATTTAGAGAAGAAAAAGCAAATGCACAGAAACAGAATGGGGGATAACCGGTTGAACTGCTGAGAAGGATCTGGGAGCTGCGGTGGATCACAGCCTCAGCATGAGTCAGCAAAGCGATGCTGTTGCCAAAAAAAAAAAAAGCAAATGCAATTTTAGGTTGCATTAACAGAGGTATAGCCTGCAAGTCATGGGAGGTGATAGTACCACTCTACTCAGTGCTGGTTAGGCCTCAGCTGGAGTACGGTATCCAGATTTGGTCACCAATGTCTACAAAAGATGTGGAGAAACTGTAATGGATCCAGAGGCGAGTGACATAGACGATCAGAGGGATGGAACACAAGCCATACGAGCAAAGGTTGAAGGAACTGGCTATGTTTAGTTTGGAAAAGAGGAGATTAAGGGGGGACATGCTAATGGCCTTCAGATTCTTCGAAGGCTGCCAAAAAAAAGATGGCAAAAAGTTGTTCTCTCTTGCCACAGAGGGCAGGACAAGAGGGGATGGGTTCAAAGGACAGCACGGCAGATTTAGATTAAATCTCAGGAAAACCTTCCTAACTGTAAGAAGAGTAGGACAATGGGACAGACGACTAGGGAGCTTGTGGAAGCCCCTTTGCTAGAGGTTTATAGTAGGAAGCTGGAGCCATCTGTCTCGGCTGGGACAGACACAACAAATCCTGCATCTTGGCAGGGGGCTGGACAAGCTGACCTTGCGATCCCTTCTCACCCTGCGGTTCTATGAGAGCTGTCCCAGAGCACCAGGAGAGGGTTTCGGCGTGTTCTGCCTCGACCATAGCGCTGGCTAGAGTCACGCTCTCTCTCTTCGGCCCAATGGCGATACCCAGTGGGAGACTGAGAGACACCCTCAGGCCGTGGAGGGGAAACACGGTGCTCCTTCCCTTGCTGCAGGGGCTGGAACTTACAGTCAAGGGGGCGACGCCAGCCTCTTGCTGAGAGACATCGTGATGCTGGCACAGCGGCCCTTCCTGCAGCCTGTCGAGCAGCTCCCGTAGGACCTTTCCTGCGGTCTTGGGGTGGGATGTCAGCACCCTCCACATCTCCACAGCAACGCTGCAAAGGGAGAGAGCCGATTTCACCTGGTCAGAGCCCCGCCAGCCTCCTGCACCCACTGCCACCCGCACCCTGCTGGGTCTCCGGCCACTGGCCGGCCCTTTGTTGCCCTCCAGATGCAGCAAGGGCCCCCACTGCCTGGCGCAGGTTGCATGGGGGCCGGGTCTGAGTGTCAGCCCCGGGGGAGGACGAGGGCTGCCATATGGGGTTTTGCAGACTGGCCTGTCTCCACGGCATGTCAGCCTGCAAAACCCTCCAGAACAAGCAGCAGCTCTGCAGGGAGCAGGAGGTCTCTGGAAGGTTCTGCACGCCCCTGTCCCTGGCAGCGGGTCCAGTCCGGGGGAGCCGGAGCGCAAGCGGCAGCAGCCCCAGCCCCGTACCTGTCACATGACAGCGAGCAGCCCAGCAGCGTTGTGACCACCTCCTCGCTGTACTGGTTGCCCAGCACGACAAGGGCCTTGAGCAGCTGCTGCTGGGCCAGCGGCTCGCTGATGGAGTCCAGGTTGTGGTAGATGCTCATCACAGCCTCCGACACCTGGAAGGGAAATGGGGAGATGGGAGCCTTGGCTTCCTCGCGCTACTATTGATCTGGGATGCCAGGGACCTGCCGTACCTGAGAGCCATCTGCCCTCCCACATCCTCTTCTCCAGCTCCAGGCCTAGAACACAGGGCCAATTCCCGGCCTATCGATTCATAGACTGCAAGACCACAAATGGCCATGGAGATCACCTAGACTGACCCCCCTCATGGCACAGGACCTGCCCCCCAGTAATGCCGAGCGCCCAGAGGCAGAGTCTCCCACGGATGGGCTCCCCCAGCAGGCTGTTCTCACTGCAGCTCTTACCCTCTCCAAGCTTGGGCTGGGGACCCACAGGATCACATGCAGCATGTGCCTGGCCGCCACCGAGTCATGGACGCTGGTGTCTCTCATGCCCTCAATAGCAGTGAGGAGGAAGTCCATGCGCTCGGATGGGTTGAAGTACTTCCCAAACATCTGAAACAAACCTGCCAGTGAAACCCCTTTTGCTGCCCAGTGCGGTTCCAGTCGGACCGAGCAGCCAGGAGTGCAGGCAAAGCCCGCTTTGCCGGGACAGGGCTGGGTTACTGCACCTGGGACGCACAGTACCCAGCCAGCAATCAGGAGCTGTCCTGCATGGCACAGGCCAGCGTGGCAGTGCATGGGGGCACAATACCGCACAGCACGGATACACTCTCTAGTGCTCAGCAGGGGCTGGCACTGGTGCATGGACACAATGATGCCTTGGAGAGCATTAATCTCTGGGGAAGCTCCCACCACACCTGACAAGGAGCTGGGATCAGGTTTGGATGAGACCCAGTGCATCTTGGGATGTGGCATGGAGGGAAGCATATTGGCCCGCAATAGTAGAAGCCTTGCCAGCAGATCGAGGGAAGTGATTATTCCCCACTATTCGGCACTGGTGAGGTCACATCTGGCCCCCCACAAGAGAAAGGATGTGGAGAAATCGGAGAGAGTCCAGCAGAGGCTAAGGAAAATGATTAGCAGGCTGAAGCACATGAATTATGAGGAGAGACTGAGGGAAGTGGGCTTATTTAGTCTGCAGAAGAGAGGAGTGAGGGGGGATTTGATAGCAGCCTTCAACTACCTGCGGGGGGCGGGGGGGCGGGTTCCAAAGAGGCTGGAGCTCGGCTGTTCTTAGTGGTGGCAGGTGACAGAACAAGCATCAATGGTCTCAAGTTGCAGTGGGGGAGGTCCAGGTTGGATATGAGGAAACGCTATTTCACTAGAAGAAAAGGAGTACTTATGGCACCTTAGAGACTAACCAATTTATTTGAGCATAAGCTTTCGTGAAGTGAGCTGTAGCTCACAAAAGCTTAAGCTCAAATAAATTGATTAGTCTCTAAGGTGCCACAAGTACTCCTTTTCTTTTTGCGAATACAGACTAACACGGCTGTTACTCTGAAACTATTTCACTAGGAGGGTGGTGAAGCACTGGAAAGCGTTACCTAGGGAGGTGGGGAATCTCCATCCTTCGAGATTTTTAAGGTCAGGCTTGACAAAGCCCTGGCTGGGATGATTTAGTTGGGGTTGGTCCTGCTATGAGAAGGGGGTTGGATTAGATACCTCCTGAGGTCTATGATTCTATGAGGTGGAGTGGGCCATCGGCAGGGCTCCGGCCCAGCTGGATGGGGTCAGTCACACGCCTGGGTCTGTCCCTCCCCCCTGACTCCTAGGGTGTTAATTTCTCTCTCCTGAGAACTCTGGGCACAACAATCCCAGGAAGCATTGAAAGTAGTTACCATGGCGATATTGCTGGTGTTGGTGAACCAGGTGACCCAGAAGGTGTTCTCCGCTCGCCACTCCCTGAAGACCTGCAGATACTCTGCACTCTGCTTTGCCAGCGTGGTGCCTGAACCAGGGAGGGGAAACAGACAGCAGGCAATAGAAATCAGAGGTTAGCTTTGGAAACGGGAGTTTTGCAAGGAAGTTTAGAGACAAGTACATCTAAGAAACATACCGTAAATTCAGACCAATAAACTCCCCCCCCCAACAAAACAAAACAAACTAACCCCCCTGGAAGAGTCAAAATAAACCAGGCAGAAGTGCAGCAGCAGTGTGAGGCTCTCCAGTGGATTGCACTGAATGCAGCATGTAGGATTACCAGCCCTGTGGGCAGCTAGCACATCTGGGCATTTGGCCCAAGGAGCTACTGCCCTCGGAGACCAGGAGGCCAGAGGATCTGAACTGGTGGAGCCAAGGGAGACAGCGAGGTACATAGAGGAGACTTTTAGGGATGCAGTAGAGTGGTCCCACCCCCCGTCTGACAGCCTCTGTGCTGCTGAGGAGGGTGAAAGTTTCTGGGAAGGAGAACATCGAGCTGGAGCAGAGGGAGAAGATCCCATAGTTGGGACCCACCTGCCAGATGAAGTCAGGATATCCTCTCACACTGAGGCTGCCCCTCCTGAGGCAGGAAGCCCAGTTAGAAAGAAAAGCCAGGTAATAGTAATGGGGGATTCAATCAATAGACATATAAGCAGTTGGGTTTGTGATGAGTGGGAGAACCGCATGGTAAATTGCCTGCCTGGTGCAAAGGTTGCAGCTCTCACGAGACATCCAAACAAACTTATGTGCAGTGCTGTGGTATGTAAGCTAATGTTTAAATCGGCCTCTGTACGAGATAGCGAATGTGACAGTGAAGTTTATAAAAGTCTCCAGATGTGATCCCTGGCAAGCCTGACTTCAGGACCAGGCAACTTGTTGAAATGATAGGAAAGAAGAGAATTATCAGACACATAGGTGAACACAATTTGTTGGGGCAGAGTCAACCTGGCTTTTGTAAAGGGAAATCATGCCTCACCAATCTACTAGAAATCTTTGTAGGGGTTCAACAAGAATGTGGAGAAGGGTGATCCAGTGGATATGGTGTACTTGGACTTTCAGAAAGCCTTTGACAGGGTCCCTCACCAAAGGCTCTTAACCAAAGTAAGCTGTCATGGGATAAGAGGGAAGGTCCTCTCATGGGTCAGTGGTTAAAAGATAGGAAGCAAACAACAGGAATAAATGGTCAGTTTTCACAGTGGAGAGAGGTAAAGAGCGGGGCACCCCAAGGATCTGTGTTGACACCAGTGTAGTTCAACATAGTCATCAATGATCCAGAAAAAGGGGTAACCAGTGAGGTAGCAAAATTTGCAGATGATACAAAATGACTCAAGATAGTTAAATCCAAAGCAGACTGCGAAGAGCTACAAAGGGATCTCACAAAACTGGGGGACTGGGCAACAAAATGGCAGATGACATTCAATATTGATAAATGCAAACTGGACACCACAATCCCAACTATACATACACAATTATGGGGTTTAAATTACCACTCAAGAAAGAGATTTTGGAGTCATCGTAAAGAGTTCTCTGAAAACATCCGCTCACCGTGCAGTGGCAGTTAAAAAAGCCAACAGAATGTTGGGAACCATTAGGAAAGGGATAGATAATAAACCAGAAAAATGTCAGAATGCCTCGATACAAATCCAATGTGCGCGCCCACACCTTGAATACCACGTGTAGTTCTGGTCGCCCCATCTCAAAACAGATATACCAGACTTGTAAAAGGTGCAGAGAAGGGCGACAAAAATGATTAGGGGTATGGAAGAGCTTCCATATGAGGAAAGATTAAAAAGACTGGGGGCAAGTCTACACTTAAACCACTCTATCGCCATAGCTGCACCGGCGCTGTAGCGTTGAAGAGAAGATGGTCCTCTGCCAACAAGCTCTGAATCCACCTCCCGGAGAGGCGCTAGCTATGTCAGTGGGAGGGGTGCTTCTGCCAACAGGGGTGTGGATTTTTCACAGCCCTGAGCAATGGAGTGATAACAATATAGGTGTGCAGTGTAGACCTGGGACCATTTAGTTTAGAAAAGAGCTGACTAAGGGGGGAGATGACAGAGGTCTATAAAATCATGACTGGTGTGGAGAAAGTGAATAGGGAAGTGTTATTTACCCCTGCACATAACACGGGAACTAGGGGTCACTTTCTGAAATTAATAGGCAGCAAGTTAAAAGCAAAGAAAAGAAGGTATCTCTGCACACAATGCACAGGCAACCTGTGGAAATTGTTGCTGTGGGATGTTGTGAAGCCTAAAAGGATAATTGGGTTCAAGATAATTAGGCCATGCAACCCCAGACTCTGCATGTCCCTAAACCTCTGACTACCAGAAGCTGGGACTGGATGAGAGGGGATGGATCACTCCAAATTTCCCTTTTCAGTTCATTCTCTCTGAAGCATGAGGCACTGGCCGTTATCAGAAGACCCAGTACTGGGCTAGATGAACTGATCTGAGTCAGTATGTCCATTCTTATGTGAGTTATGAAGAGTAGAGTATGGACAGGGGAAGCTAAAGACATCAGGGGAAACTCCATGGCTTGAAGGACTATGGATACTAAGGAGGTTTTTTTCAAAAAGTGTATTAGGAACAAAAGAAATCCTAGCAATGGTGTAGACTCATTACTAGATGGAGACTGTTTAAAAGGATGCAGAAAAGGCAGAAGTGTTCAATAAATATGTTTCCCATGTTTGGAAACCCCATGTCAGTGTATTTAGGAAGGACAAGGGTCTCCAGTGCTCTTACGTTTTTGCCGCAGCATGAAGGTGTAGAGGTGGTGAAGTCCCTCCATAGCCGATCGGCAGATCTCCTGCTCCTGCTCAGCACAGCGCAGAGTGAGACAGCCCACCAGCTGGCCCAGGGCTCTGAACTCCTCCACTCCCTGACGGAGAGAGGGAGCAAGGGGAGTCACTCGCCCCTGCAGGCCCAGCGCAGCATGTCCCCCTGGCATTGCACTAGCAAGGGGCTAGAACCGGGGGAGGCAGAGCCCAGTGCAGAGAGACTGGGGACAATGAGAGCAGGAGGAGCCATGGGGCCCATCACCAGGGACTGAGGGAAGCTCAGCAGGGACGGGAAGTCTGGGTAGCAAAGTCAGCAAACATTGCCCTCGAGTGGGGACCTGGGTAAGGAATGAACTAACGTCCAGTCTCCATCTATCTCAAGGGCAAGCTCCTAATCCCAGCCCCTTCTCCCATCCCCCTCCCTCCACAGACCTCAGATCTAGGAGCGTGAGGTCACCTTGGACTCCTCTTCTCTGCATTGCGCCTCTCTCACTCCATCCTGGAGCTCCCCACAACCCCCACTTTCTGCGCCGCACCCAGCCTGCCGGCTCTCTCCTGCCGGCTCTCTCCTGCAGCCTCCCCCTCTAGCCTCCCCCTCCTGCCAGACCTTCCCTTGCCCCTCCTGCAGCCCCTGCGCTTGCTCCCTCCTCTTCCCCATGTCGTTGCACCAAGCCCCTTGCCCTCCTCTCCTGGGGTCTGCACAGCCTCCCCTGACCCACTCCCCATTGCTCTGGCTCCTTTGGCCCCTCCCATCCCTTTCACTGTGTCCCCTCCCACCTCCCTCCTTCTCTTCTGCTGCCCCAGCCTCTGGGGGCATATCATCCAAGCGCCCCCCTCCAGCTGCCGGAGGGGAGGCCCTGCCACAGGGGGGATGGAGCAGCTGGAGCAGCTCAGTGGCCCTGAGCACCCAGAGCAGGGGGTGTTCATCTGGCAGCCTGGCAGGAGCTGATGCCAAAGCA
Source organism: Natator depressus (assembly GCF_965152275.1). Classification (NCBI taxonomy): domain Eukaryota; kingdom Metazoa; phylum Chordata; order Testudines; family Cheloniidae; genus Natator; species Natator depressus. Next base: position 139,264,730 of record NC_134236.1, read on the forward strand.
TCCCGGGGGCAACTGACAAAGGGGCTGAACAGACACCTGGGTTCAGAGGGTGCTCTCAGGGCGATCCTCTGTAAATCCGTTGACCCTGCGGAGCAGACTTTGGTCCTAGGGGAACAGCGGGGAGAGTCCTTGGAGATAGAATTATGGGGCTCCACCCAAGGCCCACTGGAGTCAGAGGACAGACCTGTCCACATCAGGGCTCATTAGATTGGACTCCTACCGAGGATCTTGCTGAGTCACTATTCCAGGCCCGGGTTTTCCCTGCCAGGGAGCGCTGCACCGCGAGGCTGCTCAGTGCAGTTAGGAGACGGCCAGAGTCACAGGCTGCTCACCTTGAATTTGTGTTGACCGGAGATGAATTTGGTCAGCCAGGTGATTCTTCCCACTGCCCTCAGCCGCACATGCACCTCCCTGGATGCGGTCCAGGGGAGCAGGACCTGAGAGAAACAGATTGGGACAAATTGCAAAGGAGAAGTACCAAAAAATAACACAAGCACATAGAGAGAAAATCAGAAAGGCTAAGGCAAAAATGAGTTCTAACTGGCAAGGGACATAAAAGGCAATCAGAAGCAGCTCTGTAAATGCATTAGGAGCAAGAGAAAGACAAAGGAAAGTGTGGGGCCACTACTCTGAGGAGCAGAAGGCACGGGGGTGTCCCATGCTTGCAATTAAATGGAGCCTTGGTCCCAGAGCCCCACCCCAGCTACAGGACTCGTCCCCTTCCTGCCCCCATGCCTCCACACCTCCAAGATGTTTTGCAGCACCACAAGGTTGGGCTTCTCCTCCTCGCACACCAAGGCCTTCAGCAGCTCATCCATGGTGTTCACAGTCTGTGTGCAGAACAGAGGAGAAACCACAGCAAGTGGCGTTACCCAGCCAGGCCACGAACCAATGCCCTGGCGTGTGACATGCCCCAGGCCATGGCAGCCCCTGCTATTCCAGCTCACCCTCTCACTTGTACCCGCAGGGGACCTACTGCAAACTCTCCTGGCAACAGGACCCCACCCGCTTTTGCTGTCCCCAGGGAGGCCACTGCACACAGTCTAATGCATTAGAAGAGTCAGGAAGGACTCCGCATTTGAGGGGGAGGGGAGATTTCCAGCCAAGCTTCACTTCCCCTGGCCTGTGTGCGTCTCAAGCAGCTGATCTCAGGGCTGTGCCCCCAGCCATGCACTGGGGTGAATGTGCTTGTGAAGGGAGTGTCTGTTCCCCACTAATTGCCGGTGCCTGTGAAGGATAAATGCCTACTACTGCTACCCTATGAGGGAGTTACTCCTTTATCTGCGGCGGTGGGGCTTGTGCTTTGGTACTGGAGGTCCTGAGCTGAAGCGCTGCCAAGGAGCTGTGATCATTACACTCTTATGCCAGCGCCAGGTAACCCAGGGGGCAGGGACACGAGCGACTTGCAGGATTCTCCCTCGGTTTGGGGCAGCTCCTCATGGCTAGTTTGGGGCTTACGTTGTTGTATAGAGCAGCCTCCACGCCCTGGTTGGTCTCTGCTGGAGGCAGGGAGAAGACGCTGGAGAAGCAGACGGTGAGCAGGCTGGATAGCTCCATTCCCCGCAGCAGTGGCTCCACTTTGCTAAGAGAAGAGACACGCGTGGATTGGAGGGCTGAGGCGAGACTGATGCACTGATGTTGGCCTCAGGCTCCCAGGACATGCTGGGCAGGCTTCTGGGAAGCTGAGAGCAGGGTGCCAGCGGCACTGAGAGAGCCCCCCATGGCGCAGGCTGTGCCACGTGCCAGGGCTCAGCCTGTCCCGCCTCTGAGCCACAGGGAGTCGCTGAGCTGCCGGTATGATGCAGCTGGCACAGCTGGCGGCGACTCCGGTGGCTCCCTCCAGCAGTGCCCAACTGCTCCTCTCCCCCCGGAGCCATCGCCTGCGGGTCCCAGAGGGGACCGGTCCAACCCCCTCGCTCCCTCCCCCACATCTTCACACGGCCACTTGGAGAGGTCGCCAGGCACCGAAGGATCCTCCACCACCAACCCACGGGTGCCAGCTCACATGCACCAGCACCATGGCCTGGTGCCACGTGCCCGCGGGAATCAGAAGACGGGGGAGGAGCAGAGGGGGCAATGCCCTGGAGAACTGGCCATGCCAAGAGGCTGGCGTGTCTGGCTGCACACAGCACTAGCTGGGGCTGCGCGGGCAGGCCAGGTACCTCAGCTCCATGATGGCGAGCATCGCTTGCTGACGCACCCCGCTGGTCAGGGAGTCGACGGACTCAAGATCAATCAGCTCCTGGGGAGACAATGTGGGGAAGTGCCAGCTGAGCTCCGAGCTCCCGTAAGGTTCCGACTGGGGAGCAAAGCGCTGGGCCTGCAACACGTGGCCTCGGCAGACAGGTCGTCCTACTGTTGGCTTGACGGTGTGCAGGGCTCCAGCTGGGGAGCGCAGTGCAGGGCCTGTGGTCAGTGCCCCAGCGTCACGCGCCAGTGCACTGCAAAGGCTCCATCAGCATTAGCACCCAGGGACTCCACCTGAGATCAGGCTCCTTGTGCCAGGTGCTGCACACACACAGTGAGAGCCAGTCCCTGCCCCAGAGAACTCACGAGCTAACTGGACGAGACAAGGCATGGGAGGGAAACTGAGGCACAGAGGGGGAAGTGATTTGCCCAAAGGTCTCACTGAGGAACTGAGCCCCAGACCACTGGACCTCCCACCAGCACATGCTGTCCCACGTTCAGGGAAGGGAGGTAAGCTCCGGAAAGCTTTCTGCAGCGCCGCAGATCAAAGACTTTCCAAATCTACGGAGTAGATTTGTTGCTAGTTCCTAGTGGGCACTGACTGAGCAGTGCTGGGGCTCTGTGCAGGGAGACTGGTGTATACAGAGCGACCTGGTGACTTGGGAAGCTGGGTGCAAGGGAACAATCTACGTTTCAATACAGTGACATGTTCAGGAACAAAGAACGCAGGCCACGCTCACAACACGATCCAGCGATTGGCAGTTGAAGGTAGACAAATCTGCAGAGCTCTCCAGGCTCTTTCTGCAGCTGGGCGTGGCCCTGCTTGTATGTATGGCTGGAAGAGGCTTGTGAGCCGAGCCCAACAAGACAAGGTAACGGGGGCCCAGGCTGGCAGAACAGGCGGGCTCAGTGATAAGCCAGTACATCAGGTGACACCTCAAAGGGGGGCAACCCATCACGCTGGGGACTGGCCAAATCCAGTGGGCACAAGTGGGCAAGGGGCATGGTGGGTGCCTTTTGTAACTCAAGAGAGGATGTTTTTAAGATGCTCTAGTTTCAACAGGAATTATTTGGGGGCAGGTCTCTGGCCTGTGTTATACAGGAGGTCACAGTGGTCCCGTCTGGCCTTAGAATCCATGCCTCATGCGGAGAAGGACGGATGGTGCCTGTGGACAGGGCAGTAGCTGAGAGATCAGAGGAGGGCTCTTGGTACCTGTTCATTGCCCTTGAGAAAGGCGTTGATGTACTCTAGGGTCTCTTTCTCCTGCGAGTCTGGCCCCATAAAGCAGGAGGCATTCCCAGGTGATGGTGAATCTGATCAAAGACAGAGCAGTGGTAATACCTGGGGCTGCCAAGCTGCAGGCTGGATGACAGAGATCTTAGCAGAAACCCTTGCCCCCCGCTCCCACCCCAGCAGGGTAGCAGCCCTAATGCACAACAGGGTCTGGCACAGCCATCCCTGGTTTCCCCAACTCTTTGCTGCTCAGCCCAGCAAAGATCCAGTCAGAGCCCTAGTTCCCAGCAGCCACCCCACTTCCCTGCCGCACCCAGCATGCAGACTGAGCCTGGGGATCTGGGGAGCGCCACACCTGGAAGGAGGCATGATGTCAGGCTATGAGTGGTGTCCCCGCTCTCCGGGCCATTGCTGGAGGGGGCAGAGGGACTGGCAGTGAATCGGTCTGCTCCCCACTGCGGGAGAGGGAGGAGCTACCCAGTCTGCGCGGGATACGGGGACCCAGGGCCTGCCCGTTCTGCTTCCTCTGACTGCCTCTCCTGCCATTGACAGCCACCGGGTGTAACCTGGGCAGGCCCTGGTTTCCCATCATCGACCCCCCCACCCAAATGCCCTGCGCTGTGCCATGTGTCACTCCCCTGCAAAGGAGCCAGCAGATGGGGCTGCAACATCAGGGAGCATCTCATGCTTTGGCCGGCGCCCTGCAATCCTACGCTTAACAACCCACAGTGCACAGAGCATCCCCTTCGACCGGTGGAAACATCTTCCGACCCCGCAGTGTGACGGATCGGGGTGGGCAATTCAGTCAGTCTCCACCTGATGCTTCTGCTGCCGCCCCTAATGCCCCGATCAGATGCAGGGGCTGCAGCTGCTGCCAGCAGGAGGGGCCATTCCCCCCTGCCTGGGTTTTCCTGTCTCTCCATCTCATGGCAGCCCAGAGTTGTACAAAGGTGATGGAGACTTCTCCCGCCACTGACACCCTGGTCTTGCAACCCCAACCCCCAGAGGGGCCAAGTCCCACCGCAATGCAGGGCCATGGCCCCTGCCATTTTTGCAGCCCCCTCCGCCCACCCAGGAGGCACCCACTCACCAGCATGGAAGGGCTGAGGCACACACAGCTCCTGCTGCTGCTGTGGCCTCTTCCGCGGACTCTTCCTTCGAGGAGGTCTTGTCTCCTCCCAGGCACGGATGGGTTTCAAGGGGACCTTGCGGACTTCCTCAGCCATCCTGCAAGAAGCCAGGACAAGGCATTGCTTGTGAGGGGTGAGAGGCGACTGCCCCGTTCAGCATCAGGGCCAGTCCACGTATTGCCATTCCACCAGCGCCTACAGCTGCCAGCTGAGATCAGGGCCCTGGTGCCCCAGGTGCTGCAGACAATCCCTGGGCCGTAGGGCTCAGACTCTAACTAGCCAAGGCAGCCAGCAGGGAAACAAGCCAGTGGATGTGCTCAAAGTCACCCAGGCAGTCAGCAGTACAGGCAGGATTAGAACCCAGGTCTCCGGACTCCCAGGCCCATCCCGCAGGCCAAACGGCCTCCCCCGGGTCTCTCCCGCCTCTCCTTCTGCTGGTTCACAAACTGCCCAGCAGACAGGCGGCATCCAACCACTCAGGATTCTTCCTGCCCAGGGAAATTACCCTGATCCCTTCCCCCAGGAATCTTGGGGCCGTGGCAGGTCCCAGGTGGGGGAGGCAAGCAGGGTAGGGGAGCGGGGGGCGGGCTGGTGAGCAGCAGGAGTTGCTCTGACACCACCGTGAAGGGGAAGGAGCAGAAGGCGGGAGAGCGGCAGGCAGGCAGACTGTGCCGGGGCAGAGCTTTGTGGCGATTTCGCATCTCGTCTCTCCAAGGCCTGTGTGGGAGCAGCCGCTGCAGAGAATCCCAGGCCTGATTCCCCCCACGCTGGGTCTCCTGAATGGCCCCTGCCCTGGGGGGCTCCATTCCTCACCCACTGTCTCCTGCTCACTCTCCAGCAGCTGCACGACAGGGGTCCTAAGGCACCTGTAGTCCTCTCCAGAGCTCAGGGGGACTGTCCTGGCATCGGACTGTCCTGGTGAATGGAACAATGGCTCCGGGCAAGCGGAGAATGCCTGTTCCCCTGGCAACCTCAGTGCCATTCCCTCTGGAAGTGATGGTGTCAGCAAAGGTGCTGGAGGTGGTCAGGCCTCGTGGTTGGAGCTGGACTCAGGAGGCCAGGGTGTGGATGGAGCGAGGCTGGAGTGAGAGAAGGGCTGGAGAAGGACGAGGGGCAGGGCCACCAGCTACCTCCCGGTCTGGGCACTTACCTGGCCCCACCATGCCAGTAGCTGAGCACACACGTGTTGTGGTATTTAGGCTCTCAACCCCCCCTCTGCAGAGCAAGGACCTGCTCTCCCTCGTTAGCTGAGGCCCGGGGCGGCGGGGACTCACCTGATCTCACTCAGAAGACTTACAGAGGAGCGGGGAACTGAACACAGCTCTTCTGGGTCCCAGCCCAATGCCTCATCTAACACCCTGTGCCGCCTTCCCGTGCCGTGCCACCAGCCCTGCCAAACCCTCCTCCTTGTCTCCGTCCCCTCCGGGCTCGACTGGTGCCACCCCTTCTGTCGAGCCGCCCCAGACTCCCTCCTGTGCGCATGCCGCTGCCCGCTTCCTGACTGGCACCAGGCTAGACGGCCGACAACGGGGCACTTGGCAGACGTGCGCCGCCCAGCCAGGAGCTTGGGGAAGGCTCGGGGTGGTTGGCGATGCAATGGAAAAGCAGAGGTGGGCAATGGAAGATTCTCCTACCTGGAGTCAGGAGTGGGCAAAAGCCTGCGCGTAAATGGGCCACCCACTTTCTGCTGCCGGTGGCGGAGCTGGAACTGCTGGCTCAGCGTTCCCCAGCGGCACGTGCCAGCTCTCGCTCTGCCAGAGCCAAGCCTGGCAGTGAGGGGATGAGGCTGTGCCAGCCAGCAGGGGCGTGTCACAATGGGCAGGCGAGTCACAGACCAGCCAATGTGTGACTCCCCAGCCCTGGGATGCCCCAGCCCAGACTTGCTCTGGCCTCGCCGGGGCTTTAGAGCCTGTCCTTCCCCACCGGGGTCATGGCAGGGACCTTCCGCTCCCCACAGTCACAGACGTGAGGCCGGAAGGGACCGCTGGGCTCCTCTAGTCCCAGCTCCTGCTACCCCAGGCCAGAGCCCCTCCCTGCATCCATGCCACTGGAGCCAGGGGCTCTCTGGATCCCCGAGTGGGAGAATCACTTCCATCCCGGTTCCTCCTTCTCGTGACAGTGCAGAACGGGGATTCATGAACTCTCCCCACCCCCAGCTCCCAGCCCACACGGGAGGCTCTTTCCACTTTCCCAAGCTGCCAGGTGCTTTGGCCATGGGGTGTAAAATGGTCCCATCTCTGCTTCCTCTCCCACCGCTGAAACGACGCAGAAGCTGCTTTAATAGCAGCCCCCCACCCACCCAACTGAGTCCCAGGCCTTGCTAACGCTCAGTGCCATGACAGCCCCAGGAGATGATTGCTGCGGCGTGTGACGAAGTGGGACTGTTCTTAATGTTTCCTCTGAATAGTATGGGGGTGCCTCAGTTTCCCCTAGGCAGTTCTCAAGTCTCTAGGTGGTGGGATAAGGGTGTATGATCATTGCAGAGCCCTAGAGGGCAGGTATGTGCAGGGGTCTGGACACAGAGAATGGCCGACACCCTGTTTCCTGGCAACTGATGGCCTGGCCCTTCCCCCCTGCAAGGTGAGAGCTAAAAGGGTTGGAGAACAAAGGAATCGGGTGACCTCCTGGCCCCGGAAAGGGACAAAGCCCAGAGGAGGAGGGGCTGGAGGGAGTTTCAGTTGAGGCTGGCTGGGGACATGGAGTGAAGTACAGAGGTGGTTGTCTGGCTCACTACCTCCCAAAATGGACCCAGCTGAGGGGTCCTGTTCTCTGCACCTACAAGCTCTGTGTTAGACCATGTTCCTGTTGTGTAATAAACCTTCTGTTTTACTGGCTGGCTGAGAGTCCCGTCTGACTGCGGAGTTGGGGGGCAGGACCTCTGGCTTCCCCAGGAGCCTGCCTGGGCGGACTCGCTGTGGGAAGCTCACGGAGGGGCAGAGGATGCTGAATGCTCCGAGGTCAGACCCAGAAAGGTGGACGCTGTGTGAGCTGTTTGCCCTGCATACAGGCTGCTCACAGAAAAGAGACTTCCCCAGAGTCCTGACTGACTTTGTAGGGAGCAGTTCCAGAGCATCGCCCGGGGACTCCGTGACACGGGGGTCTCGGCCCAGGGGGAGGCAGTGACTCCTAGAAGCAGGGAGAGCAGCAGCACTATAGATCAGGGAGGTCTGGCAATGCCAGTGGCTGGCTGGGATCTGGCAGCCCAGGCACTCAGAGCAGATTGTCAAAGGCCAAACTCCTCTCACCACCGGCTCTGTAGCTCCCCCTTGCTTTCAGTCTGTCTTAGGCACCATCCTGGCCCTCATCCCCCTGGCATCGGAGCACTACCCATCCTCGATAGCATTTATTCTAACTGTCCCCTTCAGGGCAGGGTCTGGCAGCTACCCCCACTGTACAGACAGGGAACTACAGCACAGAGGGAAGAAGGGACTTGCTCGAAGCCAAACAGAGCATCTGTGGCAGAGCTGGGAAATGAACATGGGTCTTCTGGGTCCCAGGATGGCACCTTCTCGTTCAACCTCCTGCCCCCTTCGTCCCTGGTTCAGTGGGAGCTGTGGGAGCTCTCTGGGGCACAGGAGCCGGCTGGTGCTCAGATGGAGCTACGTTGCCTATTGCACAGATCTCACTTTTCTCGAACATTGAAAATGCTGCTCCAACCTTACCAGAGCCCGTCAGGATCCTTGCAGCTGGTCAGTGCTAAATTGTGAACTGTGCCCTGGCCTCCCAGAGCGGGGCAATGGGAGAGGGTGGGGCTGGCCCAAGGCCCTGCTGGATTGCGGCTCACGCGTACGGGGTCCCAGTGCTACAGAGCTCTGTGCCGGGACGGCGCTTTGTGGGGGTTTCGCAGCTCCTCTCTCCAAGGCCTGTGTGGGAGCAGCCGCTGCAGAGAATCCCAGGCCTGATTCCCCCCACGCTGGGTCTCCTGAATGGCCCCTGCCCTGGGGGGCTCCATTTCTCACCCAGTGTCTCCTGTTGACTCCCCAGCAGCTGCACGGCAGGTGTCCTAAGGCACCTCTAGTCCTCTCCAGAGCTCAGGGGGACTGTCCTGGCATCGGACTGTCCTGGTGAATGGAACAATGGCTCCAGGCAACCGGAGAATGCCTGTTCCCCCGGCAACCTCAGTGCCATTCCCTCTGGAAGTGATGGTGTCAGCGAAGGTGCTGGAGGTGGTCAGGCCTCGTGGTTGGAGCTGGACTCAGGAGGCCAGGGCGTGGGTGGAGCAAGGCTGGAGCGAGAGCAGGGCTGGAGTAGGATGAGGGGCAGGGCCACCAGCTACCCCCCGTTCTGGGCACTTACCTGGCCCCACCATGCCAGTGGCTGAGCACACACGTGTTGTGGTATTTAGGCTCTCAACCCCCCCTCTGCAGAGCAGGATCCTGCTCTCCCTCGTTAGCTGAGGCCCGGGGCGGCGGGGACTCACCTGATCTCACACAGAAGACTTACAGAGGAGCGGGGAACTGAACACAGCTCTCCTGGGTCCCAGCCCAATGCCTCATCTAACACCCTGTGCCACCTTCCCGTGCCGTGCCACCAGCCCTGCCAAAACCTCCTCCTTGTCTCCGTCCCCTCCGGGCTCGACTGGTGCGATCCCTTCTGTCGAGCCGCCCCAGACTGCCTCCTGTGCGCATGCCGCTGCCCGCTTCCTGACTGGCACCAGGCTAGACGGCCGGCACCGGGGCACTTGGCAGACGTGCACCGCCCAGCCAGGAGCTCGGGGAAGGCTCGGGGTGGTTGGCGATGCAATGGAAAAGCAGAGGTGGGCAATGGAAGATTCTCCTACCTGGAGTCAGGAGTGGGCAGAAGCCTGCGTGTAAATGGGCCACCCACTTTCTGCTGCCGGTGGCGGAGCTGGAACTGCTGGCTCAGCGTTCCCCAGCGGCACGTGCCAGCTCTCGCTCTGCCAGAGCCAAGCCTGGCAGTGAGGGGATGAGGCTGTGCCAGCCAGCAGGGGCGTGTCACAATGGGCAGGCGAGTCACAGACCAGCCAATGTGTGACTCCCCAGCCATGGGATGCCCCAGCTCAGACTTGCTCTGGTCTCGTCGGGGCGTTAGAGCCTGTCCTTCCCCAACGGGGTCATGGGAGGGACCTTCCGTTGTTATACCAATAAAATAAAAACCAGCAGGATCTCATGAAAGGGTAAAAAGGCAAAATACCACATTTATTGTGAATACAGAAAGAATCATAGTAAGCAGTTAGTTATAGGTATAACATTCCATTCAATCTCATATTTATTCACACATTCATTCATACAAACACACACACCCAGGTTCTGCAAGGTTGTTATCATAGTTACCAGCCTTAGAGTTGCTCATGCCAAGCCACTGGCCAGGTGGCCTGACATGAGGAGGGAGCAGGTTCTTGTCAGATGCTCATCTGATGCTCCTGGAAGTTGGTTGGCAGAATCAGACTCCAAAGTTCTCACTTTTTCTAACACTTTTCCTTTTTAACATTTTCACAGAATTTAACTGCTTAATTCCCTCCAGCCTCTGCAGAGTTAACTTTTTTTTACTCTCTTTTCTCTTTGTATTTATGCCTGGGGGTGCCGTACATAGGACCTTCTCCCCCTTTACCTGTCTCCCTCCAGCCTCTGCAGAGTTAACTTTTTCACTCTTTTTGTATTCCTGGAGTGCCTCTTTCACTATTTTCAGCTGGCTTTGGGTATTTGTAGCCAGCACCTTCCAATTGTCTGCTCCCTTTTCCGTTTGTGCCTTTTCCTCTTTACATGAAGACAAGCGGAGGGAAGAATCCTTACATGCCTCCCACAACAACCAAATTGCTGCTGCATCTCTTTTGGCAGCACTAGAAGGTTTGTATATGAGGATATACTGAGCCAATCTATCCTCTAGGTCCGAAATAGTGCAGACATCGGCTAGGGCTTGTTTAGTCCAAGGACTGTGCCCAAATTTTTGAAGGATTTGTTTAAAAGGTGTAATTTCTTTAACAAAGGTGAGGTTGGAGTTCCTTCTGACTCCATTCCTCCCTCTGGACTGGCTTACCCTGTTTTCTTTTAAACATCTTAACATGGATATTTCAATCTCTTTGTCACTGCTGGTATTACTTAGCAAGTGACACAGCCTAGATTCTGAAATAATAGCTTCATCTATGCGTTTTTCCCTGCTACCTTCCCGGAGGCTAGCAGGTCTGGTTAACCTAATAGAAATGCCTAGCTCAATAGAGCTGGCGGTGTGCACACCAATATTTACAATAACTGAGGTTTTTTACCAATATTCCCCCTTTCACATTTCTCCACCAAAATGTTATACCAATAAAATAAAAACCAGCAGGATCTTATTAAAGGCAAAAAGGCAAAATACCATATTTACTGTGAATACAGAAAGAATCATAGACAGCCCCCCAACCTGAAGCGAATACTCACCAACAACCACATACCACACAACAGAACCACTAACCCAGGAACCTATCCTTGCAACAAAGACCGTTGCCAACTGTGCCCACATATCTATTCAGGGAACACCATCACAGGGCCTAACAACATCAGCCACACTATCAGAGGCTCGTTCACCTGCACATCCACCAATGTGATATATGCCATCATGTGCCAGCAATGCCCCTCTGCCATGTACATTGGTCAAACTGGACAGTCTCTACGTAAAAGAATAAATGGACACAAATCAGATGTTAAGAATTATAACATTCATAAACCAGTCGGAGAACACTTCAATCTCTCTGGTCACGCAATCACAGACATGAGGGTCGCTATCTTAAAGCAAAAAAACTTCAAATCCAGACTCCAGCGAGAAACTACTGAATTGGAATTCATTTGCAAATTGGATACTATTAATTTGGGCTTGAATAGAGACTGGGAGTGGCTAAGTCATTATGCAAGGTAGCCTATCTCCCCTTGTTTTTTTCCTACAACCCCCCCCCCCCCCCAAGACGTTCTGGTTAAACTTGGATTATTGCTGTGCACATTGTAAGATGAGCTATTGCCAGCAGGAGAGTGAGTTTGTGTGTGTGGTTTTTGGAGGGGGTGTGTGTGTGGGGGGGGTGGTGAGAAAACCTGGATTAGTGCTGGAAATGACCCACCTTGATTATCATGCGCATTATAAATAGAGGTTTCAAAGAGGGATGGGCTATTACCAGCAGGAGAGTGAGTTTGTATGTGTGTCTGTGTGTGTGTGTGTGTGGGGGGGAAGAGTGAGAAAACCTTGATTTGTGCTGGAAATGGCCTTCCTTGATGATCACTTGATGATCACTTTAGATAAGCTGTTAGCAGCAGGACAGTGGGGTGGGAGGAAGTTTTGTTTCATGGTCTCTGTGTGTATATAATGTCTTCTGCAGTTTCCACGATACGCTATGCATCCGATGAAGTGAGCTGTAGCTCACGAAAGCTCATGCTCAAATAAACTGGTTAGTCTCTAAGGTGCCACAAGTACTCCTTTTCTTTTTTCTTTTTACGAATACAGACTAACACGGCTGTTACTCTGAAACCTGTCATTATGCAAGGCACTGCATTTAGCCGCATGGAGTGGAAATCTATCAACTGCATGAAAAAACTTGTACAGATACAGACAGACATCATCTTCCTTTCCAAATGCAAACAGATGGACATCGTACCAAAAGGACTGAAGGTAAAAAATCCATTACAATCTACATACCACACAGACTATGCTGACAGCTTGTGCCACACGCTCTCAAAGAAACTGCGGAATCACCTGATCAACATCCTCTACAGCAAACAGGGAAAGATTAAGAATGAGCTCTCAAAAATGGATACTCTCATAAAAAACCAACCTTCCACACAAACTTCCTCGTGGCTGGATTTTACTAAAACTGGACAAGCCATTTACAACGCACACTTTACTTCTCTACAAAAGAAAAAGGACACTAAACTTTCTAAACTACTACTGGCTACAAGGGGCCACAGCAATGGTCCCCTCAACCCACCCAGCAATATTGTTAACCTATCCAACTATACTCTCAGCCCAGCAGAAGCAGCTGTCCTATCTCGGGGTCTCTCCTTCTGCCCCTCCACCCCCTCGAACATGATACAGTTCTGTGGTGACCTAGAATCCTATTTTCGACGTCTCCGACTCAAGGAATATTTCCAAGATACCTCTGAACAACATAATGATCCACAGAGGCCTGCCTACCAACATTACAAAAAGAAAGATTCTAGGTGGACTCCTCCTGAAGGTCGAAACAGCAGACTGGACTTCTACATAGAGTGCTTCCGCCGACGTGCACGGGCTGAAATTGTGGAAAAGCAGCATCACTTGCCCCATAACCTCAGCCGTGCAGAACACAATGCCATCCACAGCCTCAGAAACAACTCTGACATCATAATAAAAAAGGCTGACAAAGGAGGTGCTGTTGTCATCATGAATAGGTCGGAATATGAACAAGAGGCTGCTCGGCAGCTCTCCAACACCACTTTCTACAAGCCATTACCCTCTGATCCCACTGAGAGTTACCAAAAGCATCTACAGCATTTGCTCAAGAAACTTCCTGAAAAAGCGCAAGATCAAATCCGCACAGACACACCCCTGGAACCCCGACCTGGGATATTCTATCTACTACCCAAGATCCATAAACCTGGAAATCCTGGACGCCCCATCATCTCAGGCATTGGCACCCTGACAGCAGGATTGTCCGGCTATGTAGACTCACTCCTCAGGCCCTACGCTACCAGCACTCCCAGCTACCTTCGAGACACCACTGACTTCCTGAGGAAACTACAATCCATTGGTGATCTTCCTGATAACACCATCCTGGCCACTATGGATGTAGAAGCCCTCTACACCAACATTCCACACAAAGATGGACTACAAGCCATCAAGAACACTATCCCCGATAATGTCACGGCTAACCTGGTGGCTGAACTTTGTGACTTTGTCCTTACCCATAACTATTTTACATTTGGGGACAATGTATACCTTCAGATCAGCGGCACTGCTATGGGTATCCGCATGGCCCCACAGTATGCCAACATTTTTATGGCTGATTTAGAACAACGCTTCCTCAGCTCTCGTCCCCTAACGCCCCTACTTTACTTGCGCTATATTGATGACATCTTCATCATCTGGACCCATGGAAAAGAAGCCCTTGAGGAATTCCACCATGATTTCAACAATTTCCATCCCACCATCAACCTCAGCCTGGTCCAGTCCACACATGAGATCCACTTCCTGGACACTACAGTGCTAATAAACGATGGTCACATCAACACCACCCTATACCGGAAACCTACTGACCGCTATTCTTACCTACATGCCTCCAGCTTTCACCCTGACCACACCACACGATCCATCGTCTACAGCCAAGCTCTCCGATACAACCGCATTTGCTCCAACCCCTCAGACAGAGACAAACACCTACAAGAGCTCTATCAAGCATTCTTACAACTACAATACCCACCTGCGGAAGTGAAGAAACAGATTGATAGAGCCAGAAGAGTTCCCAGAAGTCACCTACTACAGGACAGGCCTAACAAAGAAAATAACAGAACGCCACTAGCCGTCACCTTCAGCCCCCAACTAAAACCCCTCCAACGCATTATTAAGGATCTACAACCTATCCTGAAGGATGACCCAACACTCTCACAAATCTTGGGAGAAAGGCCAGTCCTTGCCTACAGACAGCCCCCCAACCTGAAGCGAATACTCACCAACAACCACATACCACACAACAGAACCACTAACCCAGGAACCTATCCTTGCAACAAAGACCGTTGCCAACTGTGCCCACATATCTATTCAGGGAACACCATCACAGGGCCTAACAACATCAGCCACACTATCAGAGGCTCGTTCACCTGCACATCCACCAATGTGATATATGCCATCATGTGCCAGCAATGCCCCTCTGCCATGTACATTGGTCAAACTGGACAGTCTCTACGTAAAAGAATAAATGGACACAAATCAGATGTTAAGAATTATAACATTCATAAACCAGTCGGAGAACACTTCAATCTCTCTGGTCACGCAATCACAGACATGAGGGTCGCTATCTTAAAGCAAAAAAACTTCAAATCCAGACTCCAGCGAGAAACTGCTGAATTGGAATTCATTTGCAAATTGGATACTATTAATTTGGGCTTGAATAGAGACTGGGAGTGGCTAAGTCATTATGCAAGGTAGCCTATCTCCCCTTGTTTTTTTCCTACAACCCCACCCCACCCCCCCAAGACGTTCTGGTTAAACTTGGATTATTGCTGTGCACATTGTAAGATGAGCTATTGCCAGCAGGAGAGTGAGTTTGTGTGTGTGGTTTTTGGAGGGGGTGTGTGTGTGGGGGGGGGGGTGGTGAGAAAACCTGGATTAGTGCTGGAAATGACCCACCTTGATTATCATGCGCATTATAAAGAGAGGTTTCAAAGAGGGATGGGCTATTACCAGCAGGAGAGTGAGTTTGTATGTGTGTCTGTGTGTGTGTGGGGGGGGGGAAGAGTGAGAAAACCTTGATTTGTGCTGGAAATGGCCTTCCTTGATGATCACTTGATGATCACTTTAGATAAGCTGTTAGCAGCAGGACAGTGGGGTGGGACGAAGTTTTGTTTCATGGTCTCTGTGTGTATATAATGTCTTCTGCAGTTTCCACGATACGCTATGCATCCGATGAAGTGAGCTGTAGCTCACGAAAGCTCATGCTCAAATAAACTGGTTAGTCTCTAAGGTGCCACAAGTACTCCTTTTCTTTTTTCTTTTTACGAATACAGACTAACACGGCTGTTACTCTGAAACCTGAAGTAAGCAGTTAGTTATAGCTTTAACATTCCATTCAATCTCATATTTATTTACACATTCATTCCTACAAACACACACACACAGGTTCTGCAAGGTTGTTATCATAGTTACCAGCCTTAGAGTTGCTCATGCCAAGCCATGGCCAGGTGGCCTGGACATGAGGAGGGAGCAGGGCCTTGTCAGATGCTCATCTGATGCTCCTGGAAGTTGGTTGGCAGAATCAGACCCCAAAGTTCTCACTTTTTAGAGTCTATTTTTATAGGAATTTCTTCCTATGCCAGTCTATGGGAATTGCTTCATCATGCTGTTGCTGAATCAATCAGCAGATAGCACATTCCTGACGGCTCCAAGATGTTATCTTGTTCTTTGGTTCTCCCATTCTTGAGGCTGTTGGGTGGATTGCAGTCTGCCCTCTGGGGGACCTCTGGTTATTTCCACTTGACGCCTTCTTCAGCCCATGGACACGGGATTCTTAGGCTGGCACCTCCCTGATCATTCAGTTATTATCCACACCAAGCATCCATCCACATACATCCTCTATCTCGATTGTAATCACAATTGTTAATACAACAAAAGGGCGGGGAGTCTCTGGGTGCTGTTTCTGTTGTTACAGAGTATTGCTTTGAGTCTCTCTCTGTGTGAATTGCTTTGAGAACAGACTCAGTCTTAGAATGTACTAACACAATTAGCAGCTTGCAAGTTTTACACATAGAGGGAGAGAAACAGCACCAAAAACCAAGAGACCTCTTAATTAGTAATACCCTGGAATTGAAACTATGGGGAATCAAACTCATTTGTGATTTTAATACAGAACTTCTTTAATATGATCCAACACCGCTCCCCACAGTCACAGACGTGAGGCCGGAAGGGACCGCTGGGCTCCTCTGGTCCCAGCTCCTGCAGACCTCAGGCCAGAGCCCCTCCCTGCGTCCATGCCACTGGAGCCAGGGGGTCTCTGGATCCCCGAGTGGGAGAACCACTTCCATCCCGGTTCCTCCTTCTCGTGACAGTGCAGAACGGGGATTCATGAACTCTCCCCACCCCCAGCTCCCAGTCCACCCGAGCGGCTCTTTCCACTTTCCCAAGCTGCCGGGTGCTTTGGCCATGGGGTGTAAAACGGTCCCATCTCTGCTTCCTCTCCCAACGCTGCAAGGATGCAGAAGCTGCTTTAATAGCAGCCCCTCCCCCGCCCAACTGAGTCCCAGGCCTTGCTAACGCTCAGTGCCATGGCAGCCCCAGGAGATGATTGCTGTGGGGGTCTCGGCCCAGGGGGAGGCAGTGACTCCTAGAAGCAGGGAGAGCAGCAGCACCATAGATCAGGGAGGTCTGGCAATGCCAGTGGCTGTCTGGGGTCTGGCACCCCAGGCACTCAGAGCAGATTGTCAAAGGCCAAACCCCTCTCACCACCAGCTCTGTAGCTCCCCCTTGCTTTCGGTCTGTCTTAGGCACCATCCTGGCCCTCATCCCCCTGGCATCCGAGCACTGCCCAACCTCGATTGCATTTATTCTAACTGCCCCCATCAGGGCAGGGCCTGGCTGCTACCCCCACTGTACAGACAGGGAACCGCTGCAGAGAGAGAATAAGGGACTTGCTCGAAGACAAACAGAGCATCTGTGGCAGAGCTGGGAAATAAACATGGGTCTCCTGGGTCCCGGGCTGGCACCTTCTCTTCCAACCTCCTGCCCCCTTCGTCCCTGGTTCAGTGGGAGCTGTGGGAGCTCTCTGGGGCACAGGAGCTGGCTGGAGCCCAGATGGAGCTACGTTGCCTATTGTACAGATCTCGCTTTTCCCGAACAATGAAAATGCTGCTCCAACCTTACCAGGGCCCGCCAGGATCCTTGCAGCTGGTCCGTGCTAAATTGTGAACTGTGCCCTGGCCTCCCAGAGCGGGGCAATGGGAGAGGGTGGGGCTGGCCCACGGCCCTGCTGGATTGCGGCTCACGCGTACGGAGTCCCAGTGCTACAGAGCTCTGTGCCGGGATGGCGTTTTGTGGGGGTTTCGCAGCTCCTCTCTCCAAGGCCTGTGTGGGAGCAGCCGCTGCAGAGAATCCCAGGCCTGATTCCCCCCACGCTGAGTCTCCTGAATGGCCCCTGCCCTGGGGGGCTCCATTCCTCACCCACTGTCTCCTGCTGACTCACCAGCAGCTGCACGGCAGGTGTCCTAAGGCACCTCTAGTCCTCTCCAGAGCTCAGGGGGACTGGCCTGGCATCGGACAGTCCTGGTGAATGGAACAATGGCTCCGGGCAGTCGGAGAATGCCTGTTCCCCCGGCAACCTCAGTGCCATTCCCTCTGGAAGTGATGGTGTCAGCAAAGGTGCTGGAGGTGGTCAGGCCTCGTGGTTGGAGCTGGACTCAGGAGGGCGGGGCGTGGGTGGAGCGAGGTTGGAGCAAGAGCAGGGCTGGAGCAGGACGAGGAGCAGGGCTGGAGCAGCCTAAGACTGTTGCCAATGTCAGGCAGGAGCGAGTTCCTGGGCCTGGAGTCCTGTTGAGCAGACTGAGCTGCTGCTGTGAGACTGAAATACTTGCTCCGGAAGTCACGGGCCTGTTCCTGGCTTGTGGATTGGCGGGAGCCCGGCACAGGAGGGACTCAGGGCCTGACACATGGCTCCAGGGGACGCTTGGCTCCAGCCCCGCTGGGCACTGACAGGCCAGGTGCAGGGGGCCAGGCGCAGCACCAGGGAGGACATTGGGGAGGCAGGAGCGCTGAGGTGGGGCTGAGGGGGCAGGTGCTGAGGAGCTGCGGCCGGCTGGCCAGCAGGGAGGAGGAGCAGCACCCAGCTGTGGAGGGCCCAGCTGCAGCTGCACACCGGGCGCTGCCAGAGCCTGGCAGGCGGCTGGCTGAAGTGGCACTTTGTGATCTGGCACAGGCGGGAGCTGGCTCCCCACATCTGAACTCTCTGCAGAGCCGGCGGATTCACATCTAAACCCGGATCTGGCTCCCAATTCACAGCTGGCCCCTCCCCCCGATCTGGAGTTGCTGAGACCCCAGCGCTCTGTGGAAGAGGCCAACAAATGCCAGCTCCTGGGGTGCGCTTCCCCCAGAGACAATCCCGTGCTGGGAAGGGAGGCTCCAAGAGCCGACAGCTTGACCACTCACACTCCCAGCTTCCTGGGAATGAGCCAGGAGCAGAGTCCCAGTCCCCGTCCCCTGGCATTAATCCCGGGACTCCGCACTGGGGATGTGCACCTGGCAGCACGCAGCCTCCTGAGAACACACAGGCCAGGGTGCAGGGCGAGGGCTCCCAGAGAGAAACAGGAGGAGGGCAATGCTGGGAACCCCCAGGCCGTCTTCAGCTCAAGCATGAGGACAACCCAGCATCCTGCAGAGCATGAATCTAGCTTCAGCTTCAGCTCAGCCTTTATGTCCCCCCATTCTCTGTGCTAGATGGGTTGGTCTCCCGGAGGGAGGAAAGTGCCCATCAGGAGTTCCTGGCTTATCCAACGTCAGTTTCCCGCTCTTGTGAAAAAAACGGTGACTTCCCTTACACAGGAGCTGGTGTTCTTCAGGCTGGGCTGGGCCTGTACACGTTCCCCTGTAGGGGTGTGTGCACCCAGGGCCCGTGAGTCGCAGACGTTTGCCAACGAACATTTGCCAACAGACGTTTGCTCCCTGCTCTCCCCGTGGGCTCAGGGACCGCCATCAAAAGGGCACGTCTGCCACCTCCCTCTCAAGTCCTTCGCACCTGCATACTGCCAGGGGAACCTCCCCATTTCTACTGAGGCCTCAGGGACAGGGTTTATGATGAACCGGCTGGAGTTGATTACCCCCTCCCCCCCACTGCGTGTTGCACCCCTACGACTACCTGGGGATCCAAACTGACGCTCCCTGGTTTGAGCCCCTGCCTAGCCAGGCCCTCTTCCCTCCCCCCAGGCAGTTGTTGGCCCTGAACTCCTGCAGGCAGCCATGACACACAGGTGCTTGGGCTATCACCAGCTGAATGACCCCTGCCTGTACGGTGGGGACTGAGGTGCCCCCCAAGTCCTGTGCTATGCTGAGTCTGGGAGATGGGCAGGTTCAGCCTCATTAGAAGGGATCGGCCAGACAGAAAGGCAGAATCGGGTCCCCGCACAGAGCCCCTCTACTCCCTGCCTGTGTCCTAACCACCAGGACAATGGCCAATCCCACCTTCAGGTCAGGTTCCAGCGTCGGGCCCTGTCCATACCCACAGCGTGTGGCACCCAGCATGCGCTGATAGACTCCGGTACATGCAGTAAGTTCACAGACACTAGAAACTGCCTAACACCAGGCTGGGGGCTGGGGATGTGTAGGGTACAGAGCACAGCACCCCCTAAGGCCGGGCAGGAGGGCTGGGAAATGCATATGATACAAAGCACAGCGCCCTCTAATACCTGGCAGGGGGGCTGAGAGATGGGGGGTGTAGGGTACAGAGCACAGCGCTCCCTAATGCCAGCCAGGGGGCCTGGAAGCTGGGGGAATATGTCGGATCCGGAGCACAGCATCCCTTAACACCAGGCTGGGGGGCAGGGAGAGGGGGGATATGTGGGGTACAGAGCACAGCGCTCCCTCACACCAGGACACGAGGTCTCATCCGTCTCAGGGCGGAAATGATCACACCCTTCGAATGGGGGATCTGCCACGGGCACTGGCAGGAGCGCGCTGCTTTACATTCAGGTTCTTTGGCTGATGGGCGAACCTCACCCCACCCTGCGTTTCGAACAGCTGTCGATGGAAACCCAGACAGCAGAGATGGAGTAGGACTAACCGGGGTCACTGAGTCTCGCCCTCACCCCGTGTCTACACTGTACAAGGGTGGGAAATAGCAGGTGCCTTTTCTTGCCCTGATACGATTTTGGAGATGCCGACGCTTGCGACAGCTTTCTCCCTGTGTGGGTTGTGGGATCCAGGGGAGCCGTCTGTGTGCTCTGTACAGGACAAGGCGATTAGATCGTTTATACCTCAATGTATCACTGTAAATACAGTTATTTAATATATCAAATAAAAGCAGAACAATACATCAAAAAACATCAAAATGAAAGAGAGGATTACTATGTACAGGGGGGATTGCTATGTACAGGGGGGGTTGCACGTGACTAGTTAACTGCTCGAGAGCTTTCATCACCGTGTACTTTCTGACAGGTTTCTGCGCCCTGTGTAGGGTTTACGTCCCGCCCTCCGTCCCCGTTTCCGGTCGTGTACGGTTTTGGCGCCGTCGGCCCTTTTGAACATTTCTTTTGTATTGTTTTCTGTGTTTGGCTGGGGGAAGGTTGCGTTCTTGTGTTTTGACATATTTAGAGAAACAGTATGAACAAGTAGAAAGAAAGGCTGTAAGGGGTTCGCGGCTCCCTCCCCGTCCATCAGGGTGGGAGACCATGCCCCTCGTTACGATACTTCCGGGGTACCTTGGTTCAGGGGAAAATTAGCCCAGTGTTAATGGTTCAGGCCTGCAGTCAGGCCGAGCAATGGTAGAGAGTCTGTTTGCCTAGGGCCCTCATTCAGGGCAGGGCTGCAGTCAAGTAGGGGCTCTGGCCTACAGTCAGGCAGGCAGAGCAGCAGAAGGTCCATTTGCCTGGCCCTTGATCAGGGCGGGGCAGCAATCAAGCAGGGGGGCTCTGGCCTACAGTCCGGCAGAGCCGTCGCCATCTAGGGGAGATTAGCTCTCTGGTGGAAGAGTCAGCACAACCATCTGGCATCCTGATTCAGGCGCGTGCCAGACCAATCAGGCCTCCTGACAACCAGGTGGGGAGCCTGCCACTCCTGACGGTGGCGTGGCGGTGGTAGGGGAACCCAGGCCTTCCCGCTCCACTGAGTCCCCTCCCAGGGCCCTAAACAGCAGCAGAGTGGTCCGGCACTGGGTCAGCGGGGAAAATCTGATCACAACACGCTGGCCGGCTTGTAGTCACTAACACAGCTGAACCCAATTCGGCTGCCCTGGGCTCCTTCCTACACACCCATTCCGTGTGTACATGGGTTCCAGGGTTGTTGTTCGCTTCATTGGGGTAGACGGCTAGTGGCAGCCCCACCAGCTCCTTGGAGTCCCCGGCGTCTGGCAGCTCCGGCAGCCCCTCTGGCTCTCTGTCAGGATAGCGCTCTCCATTAGGGGAGCAGGGAAGAGACGTCCTGCTCCTCCAGCAGCTCTCTCCCAACTCAGCTGGAGGGGCGGCCTTTTATAGTTCCGCTTCCTGTCCCGCCCCTCTGCTTCCGGCAGGGTGGCATGCGGTGGGAGACAAGCCTGCTTTCTGCAACCCTCCTGCCCCCAACAACCCACTACAGCAAGTCCCAAAATCAAATACACTTACCAGGGGCCTCCTCTCCTCTTTGCGCTTCGCCAACATCCGGGGTAGAAAAGAGCTCCTGGCCGCATGTCATCTTCTGCCTCTGAGTCCCCCTCCACATCCTCGTCCAAGATTTCCTCCTCCTGGCTCGGTCCACTCTCAACTGACACGCGAGCCACCGAAGTATCCACAGTGGTGTTAGCAATGGAGGTGGGATCGCCGCGGAGTATCATGTCCAGCTCTTTGGAGAACCGGCAGCTCATAGGCGCAGCACCGGAGTGGCGTTTGCCTCCCGCGTCCTGTGGTCGGCGTTCCGCAGCTCCTTCACTTTGATCCTAAACTGCCGTGTGTCCCGGTCATCGCCCCTTTCTGTCATGCATCGTGAAATCTGTCCGTAGGCGTAATGATGCTGGTTCTGGCGGGACCCAACCGAGAGTGCCAGTTCAGGACAAACTGCTTCAAGCAGGGCAGTTACAGCCGAAGGCTGGGGGGTTTCCACCTCTGAGGCAAACCAAACCAGCCAAACAGAGCAGACTTTGGTCTCACCCCACTGGCTCACCACAAGTCACACAAGCAATTCCCTCAGACACTCCAATTTCCCAGTATCCCCAACAGTACCACTTCTTATGGGGACAAATGGTTATGAAAACCAAGACCCCAGGAAAAGAAAAAAGGTTCTCTCGATCCCAAAGGACCAAGCCCCAGACCCAGGTCAATATACAAATCAGATCTTGTCCCAAATCACGCTGTTGCCAATCCTTTAGACTCTAAAATCTAAAGGTTTGTTCATAAAAGGAAAAAGCTATAGATGAGAGGTAGAATTGGTGAAATGGAATCAATGACATACAGTCATGGCCAAGTTCTTGGTTCAGGCGTGCGGCAGCGACAGAATAAACTGCAGGTTCAAATCAAGTCTCTGGAGAACATCCACAGCTGGGATGTGTCTTTCAGTTCTTGGTTGAAAGCTTCAGTGTAGCAAAGTCCCTCCAGAGGGATGAAGCAGGACTGAAGACAAGATGGAGGAGCTGCAGCAGCTTTTAATATTCTCTTGCCATGTGGTCTTTCTTTCTTTGTCCCAAAGACAAGCTGTCCATCACGTGGCCTGGAAAAACCTCCGAGTTCTGGCTATAGGCAGGTCCCTGCACACCTTGCTGAGTCCCAAGGCATGTCTGCCTTCTCTCAATGGGTCAATTGTGTAGCTGATGGTCCTTAATCGGCCATCAAGCAGGCTAGGCATTGCATCCAGTGAAGTGAGCTGTAGCTCACGAAAGCTTATGCTCAGATAAATTTCTCTAATGTGCCACAAGTCCTCCTTTTCAACTTGTCTGGGGTGTCACCCAGAAGCATAGTACAAGTTTGAACCACAGACAGTGTAGAGCCAATACTTATAACTTAAAATACAAAAATGACACAAGCATATAGATAGCACAGTCAGAACCAGCAAACCGTAACCTTGCCTTAGACACCTTGTTTGACCCCCCTTTATACAAGATTTGGTGCCACTACAGGACCTTGGTTGCAACAATGATCTATATGGTCCCAGTTCAAGTCAATAACGTCACAGTAGCTATAATAATTGCTACGTCCGGAGTGCAGCTGGGACTGCACAGCCTCCTCTCCCCAAATGCTGATGAGGTCCAGCAGCTCGGCATAGCTCCAACAGGGGTGTCGCCTTGTCCGTGGAGCAGGCCTGGCCAGCTGGAAAGATGTGCTGAGACCACTGCACGCATCACCGAGCAAACAGGAAGGGGACTTTCAAAATTCCAAAGGAGTTTACGGAGTGGGGATGATGGATGGTCACCTGAGGGCCGGGCAGTAGAGTTCAAACCGATGACCAGAGAGGCGAGAGCAGGCATTGTGGGACACCTCCCGGAGGCCAATCGCAGCGCCCTAATCGACCTCGGTGTCTACACTGGCACCGCAGCCCTGTAGCCCCGGTGCAGAAAGTTTTTTAAACTGTGCAGTGCTTTTTTTAAAGCGCTGCAACTGCCCTGTTTCCGCGCCCTGAGTGGCGTGGCCGTGTGTACACCTCACCAGTTGCAGCGCAGAAAGCTGCTTTACCGCGCTGGAACTTGCCAGCGTAGACAGGACCTAAGGAAACAGTGCCATGACTTTAAACCTGCTGTTTACCGGAAAAAAACAAGGCTGTGTTTTGGAGTGGAATAAAAATGCACCTTTTAAAAATGCTGTAACAGTTTTAACACATGATGAAAGTTATATTAAGCTTATTAAACATTTTAGATTTTTGTTGCATTATCAGACTGCTTTTGTTCTTAAATGTTTGCAGCCCACGGGCTGAGACATAGATATATGCTTCTGTGTTTGTTTTGGGTCTAGAAGCTGTAGTAAATGTAATGCTTTATAAAAACAAAAAGGTTTTTTCATTTGGACTTTGTGTTTCTAAGAAGACAAAAAGCATTTTAGTTATAAGTTTGACAGGGGCATTTTTGAATTAGCCGGTTTGTTTTCAAAAGATGTCTAGCTACCATTAAGCAAAAGCCAGGGCCGTAAAGTTAATTAAAGGAAACAGGCATGTAGATTTCAAAGCCTCCTGGTTACAGAAATGGGAATGGCCACATCACCATTCACAAAATCTTTTTATTAACTGTTTAAATAAACTTACTATATAAAAGAATACAAAAAGAGACCCAAACCAAAACAGTTTTACCTTTAAATTGTAAAGAAAGCTTTAAAAATCAGGGTACAGTTAAAACCCTCATGTTTTTAAAGTATGGATTTAGACAAAAAAGAAGAAAAAGCAGCTGATGTGAAAAAGTTCTGACAGAGATAAGGGGCTTGTTCTGTTCCCAACATACACACACATACGTTCTTCTTCTTTTCTCATGTCTTTTGAAATGTAAAGCAGGACACACAAGTTTGCTTTAGGCCTGTTATAGAAAATCTGCATGGAGCAGGATTTAAAAATAGCTGCCTTCCCCTGTTTAGCTCGCATGTCCTGTGACCAAAGTTGTTTCACTGTAAAGATGGCCAAAACATGTATGAATTTAAAACAAACAAGAACCCACAGCAGATTACTTTTCAAAAGACACCCTTTGAACTTATTAAGAGTGTAAAATAAAGAAGCACCTCGGGGTTAAAACCACAGGCAGTTTACAAAAGTAATTTGTGAAAGTTAAATGAAGTTTTTATTGACTTAGGGATTTTTGTCTGAATTTTGTGCTGCATTATCAGACTGTCTTTGTTTCTAAATGTTTCTAAATGTTTGCAGTCTGTGTGCTGAGACCCAGGTACAAGCTCTTTTTTAACTGTTTAAATGGACTTAATATATCAAAGAATGCAAAAAGAGAAAGCTGTTTTTGTTTGGTTAGCTTGAAATTGTAAAGAAAGCTTTAAAAATCAGGGTACAGTTAAAAACCTCATGTTTTGAAAGTATGGATTTCTACAAAACACAAGAAAAAGCAGCTTATGTGAACCAGTTAGCTTTTTTTTTTAAACCTGAGATAAGGTATTTGTTGCCCCCCTTCGCCGCCCCCCGCACACACATTTTTCTTTTCTAATGATTTTTTAAATGTAAACCAAAGGCAAACAAACTTGGAAGGGTTTTAAAATGCTAAAAGGAAACATAAAAAGACATGATGAAAGGTTTTTTTTTTTAAAGTGTTCATTTGCTTTTCAGAGTTTTGCCCAAGTCAATTGACCAGAGTACAAAAATCTAGCGTTAGTTTCTTTTTAAAGCATTTGCCTACGAGTACTTTTGTATGATTTCTTGAATATGTGACCAAGCAAGGCAGTGGCTCCTGCCCCTTATGAAAATTCCTAATGAATTTAAGAAACCTTTCCAGAGGTTTTTTAAACTCCTGATAGAATTGCATGCTAATTTTTATCCTGGCTACCAAATTTTGTAGGCTGTATTTTTTAAAAACCTACAAAAAGGCTCACACTCTTTATTAAACCCCTTACATCTTTAGCATGATGTCTATAGAACCCCAATGTCTTTAATCCCTTTTAAATTTTATGGGACTTTTCCCACTGGGGCTGACAGACGAACAACAAAAATGATTTTGGGGGTTTTTAGAGAGAGTTCCCTGTTTTAAAATTTCACAGTTTAATTAGATTCTGTAAACTCAGCTCCTTGAACTTTTTCATGGTCCAAGCCCACGAATTTCACAACTGTTAGGAGAGAAGCATCCAGCATTCTGTGTGTACTTCTCCTCTGAATGCTGCTTTCTACTGGGAGAGGGCCGTACTACAGCACATTTTATAGCCTGTGGTCATAAGTTGTTATATCTACTGGTAGCAGATAGGCACAAGAAACAGCCCTCTGACCAGGTACATTTGTTTTCCAGCACACAGTGATGAGGCCGCTGGCCTGCCTGCCGGCGATTTTGGAAAACCTCCACCCCACCCCTTTCCTGACTTTTCCCCCGCCACTTAACACTTGCTAAACATACAGCGTTTAATCATATCAAATAAAGTTTTTAAGAGATTTGACCTATTTGAAGCAGGCCCTTCTGCTTTTCAAAATTTTTTGCAGCAAAGGCAGAGGATTAAAACTAAATGTAAACCTAAAGGGCTGCCAAGTTTTACTGAAGACTAATAAGCTCAACACCTGTTTACAGGAACGTTAATGGTAAAGACATAGCAATATTACCATTCACGGTCTATTTAACACCTTTTGAACCCTTGAAATGAACTCCCTTGTTCTGTAGGGAAATAAAGAGGCCCCCTTTTAACACTAACTGGTATAAACTGTTCAGAAGGTGTCTACACTGCCCACGTTAAATCGCTGCCGCGACAAGGCTTTAAGGTGGCAGTGTCGCCGCGGCTCCAGCTCAGGAGGGTGTTTTTTCACACCCCTGAGCGGTGCAAGTTTCAGCGCTGTAAGTGGCAGTGTAGACAAGCCCTAATTAAACTGTGAAATTTTAAAACAGGGAACTCTCTCTAAAAACCCCTGAAATCATTTTTGTTGTTTGTCTGTCAGCCCCAGTGGGAAAAGTCCCATAAAATTTAAAAGGGCTTCAAGCCAATGGGGTTATCTATCTATCTATCTATCTCTCTATCTAGTGGGAAAGGTACTTGGGGCCTGTTTTCTTAGGGAAGAATAAGGCAGTTAAAGGGGGTGGGTAGTGAGGGGAGGGGCGGGGAGGGGAGGGAGAGGGCTCTTGTTTAAAAATCTTGGGTTGATAGGATTGGTTCAGGAAAATGCATTCGATGATGCAGCTGTAGAACAGTTTCTGATTGGTCCGCCCGAGAGGCGGAGATAACCATGCTGGGGGCTGTGAGCCTTGGGAGCTCCCTCTTTTCCCAGGGGCAGCCGCAAGGGTAAGTTCTCTTCCCCCTCCCCGTCCGCCCCCTGCAGCTTGCTATACTTTCCTTGCATAATGACAGGTTTCAGAGTAGCAGCCGTGTTAGTCTGTATTGGCAAAAAGAAAAGGAGGACTTGTGGCACCTTAGAGATTAACACATTTATTTGAGCATAAGCTTTCGTGAGCTACAGCTCACTTCATCCGATGCTCACGAAAGCTTATGCTCAGATAAATTTGTTAGTCTCTAAGGTGCCACAAGGACTCCTTTTCTTTATACTTTCCTTGTCTCACCAACCAAAAAGGATCTCTTCCTGTTTTCTATACTCTCCTTCTCTAATTAACCAAAAAAAGGATCTTTCTCTCTTTTGCACAGCTCTGTGTTCTGCTTACTAACAAAAAAGGATCTTTCTCTCTCTTTCTGTTTTCTGTACTTTACACAGCCCTGTGTCACTGACACAAGATCTCTAGCTCATTTTTCGGCCGTGTGATTTCTTTCACCCGACCTTCTCAACCTTCCTTTAGAGTTTCCTCTTTTCTTTAATGAGCCTTTGCTTTTTAAAATTTATTTCAATTTTTTTACTCTTATTATTTTTTAGTCCCAACAAAAATAACCTTTTACCACGTTCTTACTAATCTATCAAAAACACTCCTCTCTCTTGTTGCTTACTATAGTTTCCCCTCTTCCTTCTATTTAAAATAACCTTTCTTTCCTTTTTTCTTCTAAGGCTAAGCAATTTTTCTTTTCTTAAAACTCCTTTCCTTTAAGGCCTCTGTCGCGAGGGGGCATGGTCTCCTGCCCTGACAGCCTGGGAGGGAGCCGCAAACGCCCCCTGGTGGGCAGAACCGGGACACCCATGGCAGCAGAGGGGCAGGGCAGGAAGCGGCACTATAAAAGGCCGGCCCTCCAGCTCAGATGGGAGAGAGGTGGCAGATGAGCAGCACGTCTCTTCCCTGCTGTGGAAGGACAGAGCTAATGGAGAGCGCTATCCTGACAGAGACCCAGAGGGGCTGCCAGATGCCGGGGACGCCGAGGAGCTGGTGGGGTTGCCACTCACCGTCCTCCCCTAGAGCTCGCTGTTGCCGGCAGGGAAAGGGCTGGGGGGAGTCCTCCTCTCTGGCCCCTGTCCCGGAGCAGCCTGCCTACACCCCAAACTCATCCCCAGCCCTGCCCCACCCCAGAGCCCACACCCCCAGCCAGAGCTTTCACCTCCCACCGCACCCTCAACCCTCGCCCTGAGCCCCTCCAACACCCCAAACACCTTATCCCCAGTCCTAGGAAGAGCCCTCATCCCCCCCATACCCCAACCCTCTGCCCCAGCCCTCAGCCCCCTCCAACACCACAAACCCCTCATCTCCAGCCCTAGACAGAGCCCTCATCCTCCTAAACTCCAACCCTCTGCCCCAGCCCTGAGCCCCCTCCAACACCACAAACCCCTCATCCGCCCACACCCCAACCCTCTGCCCCAGCCCTGAGCCCCCTCCAACACCACAAACCCCTCATCTCCAGCCCTAGACAGAGCCCTCATACCCCAACCCTCTACCCCAGCCCTGAGCCCCCTCCAACACCACAAACCCCTCAACTCCAGCCCTAGACAGAGCCCTCATCCTCCTGAACTCCCACCCTCCTCCCCAGCCCTGAGCCTCTCTAACCCCCCAAACCCCCCAGCCCCAAACAGAACCCTCACCCTCTACACCCCTACTCTTGCCCTGAGCCCCTCCCAAACCCCTCAGCCCTGCACCCCCCCTCCGCACCCCCTCCCATCCCCAAACTCCCTCCCAGAGCCTGCAGCCTGCACCCCAATACTCTGCCTAAACCTAGGGCCTGCACCCCAGACGTCCTTCCCCACCCATACTCCCTCCTGGAGCCTTGGGCAGGAGGGGGGCAAAGTAGGGGCGGGTTCGGGGCACCAGCAAAATTTCTACAAACCTGCCACCCCTGAACCCATGTACACACGGAACGGGCGTGTAGCAAGGAGCCCAGGGCAGCTGAATTGGGTTCAGCTGTGTTATTGACTACAAGCTGTCCAGTGTGTTGCGGTCAGATTTTCCCCACTGACGCAGTGGCGGACCGCTCCACGGCTGTTAGGGCCCTGGGCTGGGACGCAGTGGAGCGGGAGGGCCTGGGTTCCCCGACCACCGCCACCCCACCGTCAGGAGTAGCAGCCTCCCCACTTGGTTGTCAGGAGGCCTGATTGACCTGGCACCCGCCTGAATCAGGACGCCAGACGGTTGTGCTGACTCTCCCACCAGAGAGCTAACCTCCCCCAGACTGCGACGGCTCTGCCGGACTCTAGGCCAGAGCCCCCCTACTTGATTGCTGCCCCGCCCTGATCAAGGGCCAGGCAAATGGACCTTCTGCTGCTCTGCCTGCCTGACTGTAGGCCAGAGCCCCTACTCGACAGCAGCCCTGCCCTGAATGAAGTCCCCGGGGAAACAGATTCTTGACCGTTGGTCGGCCTGACTGCAGGCCAGAACCATGAACACTGAGCTATTTCCCCTGAACCAAGGTACCCCGGAAGTATCGTAGCAAGGGGCATGGTCTCCCGCCCAGACGGATGGGGAGGGAGCCGCGAACCCCCTACAGCCTCTCTTTCTACTCGTTCATACTTTTTCTCTGAATATGTCAAAACACAGCACGCTGTTAGGGCCCTGGGCGGGGACGCTGTGGAGCGGGAGGACCTGGGTTCTCCTATCCCCGCCACCCCTCCGTCAGGAGTGGCAGCCTCCCGATGTGGCCGTCAGGAGGCCTTCTGCTGCTCTGCCTGCCTGACTGTAGCACAAGCATGCAACCTTCCCCCGGCCAGACACAGAAAAATAATACAAAATAAATGTTCAAAAGGGCCGATGGTGCCAAAAATGTACACGACCGGAAACGGGGACGGAGGGCGGGACGTAAACGCTACACGGGGCATGGAAACCTGTCAAAAAGTACATGGTGATAAAAGCTATTGAGCGGTTAAGTACTCACGTGGCTGGGCAGGGCAGGCGGCCAATGGGGAGGAAGCCATGGTCCGGCATGATGTGTTCCACCCTGCTCCAGGCGGGCTCTGGTGCACCAAACCCCCAGAGTAGAGAGGCTGGCTTTTACTCGGACAGCTGGGCAGCTTCAATGACTGGGCTCTCCCTTGTACACATCAGTCTCATCCTCTGCAAGAGTGTTCGTAGGCTGGCACGGGCTGGACGGTGTTTCTTGCAGGCATTGAGGATTAGCGTGGTCTGCAAAGCCAGGCACCTGACAGAGGACTTGCTGTCCTCCTGCAAGCCTTTGAGGACTAAGATTGAAAGGAAGGAAATGGAGGTCAGAGCCATGGTGCTCTGGAAAGCCCTGGCAGACCAAGCCACAATGAACCCCATTCACTCACTATTTCTAGGACTGCCCCACCCCTGCAGTATCTGATGGCCTCATCCCTGCCTGTATTTAAGCTCCCCCTTCCCCCCAGTGCACAGATGGGCACTTAAGCCCCGAGAGGGGGAGATTCACAAAGGGGGCTGGGCATCGTTAGGCTACGCCTAACTTCCGGTGCCCTGCTGCCCTCCAGGAAATGCCGAGGAGGGAGCTCTTCCATTCCCTAGCTCTGGTTGGGGACCAGCTGTGAACCTGCTCTGGGCGTGAGGAGCCTGAGCTATGTCACCCCCCCGCCCCCTTTTCCCCAACAAATGTGGAGGAGACGCTGCTCTGCCCTGCGCTGGCCCAGGGGTCCGGGCACGCAGCAGGGAGGTAGATGACCGGACGTCACCTCAGTCTCCTTTGGAGCAGTGGCTTGACACCAGGCACCCCACCTGGAGGTGACTGCAACAAACCCTGGGCTAGTGAGTGCAAGGGGGGGAGGCAGGACCAAACCTTTGCTGTGTTGGGGGGGGGCAATCATCTGCGAAGGCCAGCCAGCTTCGGCCCAGTTTGGGGATTTGCCAGGCCACAGCTCTGAGGTCAGGGCTAAGTGCCTGGGCACATGCCAACCAGCAGACACCACAGGGTGAGGGGGAAGCTGATCAGGGGTTTGGGGATCTACATTTTGCAACCCTTTGTGGCTCTTGCCCAAGATCACATTGCTGGCGTTGGAGATTGAACACAGCCCGCAGCCCTGGGCCATTCCTCCCTCTAGCGCTCAGTGCTCAAAGCGGGTACCACTCACCGTTGAAGATGGCATCCAACTTCTCCTGGCTCTTCTGGTCCAGCTGCCGGGCAGTGAGCCCTACACACACAAACAGCTCATCACATCCCTGCATCCCCAGTGAGGGTGTCAAAGCGTCTGTCACCCTCCAAGCAGCGGGGCTTTCCCCTGCCCCTTGCTGCCCAGGAGGGACTCCTG
This sequence comes from Natator depressus, assembly GCF_965152275.1. Classification (NCBI taxonomy): domain Eukaryota; kingdom Metazoa; phylum Chordata; order Testudines; family Cheloniidae; genus Natator; species Natator depressus. The sequence goes on from NC_134236.1 coordinate 139,295,804, forward strand.
AGTCCCCAGGGGAAAGGGCGAGTCCCCAGGGATGGCTGTGGGGCTGGTTGCCAAAGGAGAGCATAGCGCCTTGAGGTTCCACTCCCAAGAGCCCATGGTGGGGTGGGGGGAGGGGGGAATGGGGACTGCATGGGGAGCAGTGGGGTTAGAGGGCGCCCATCAGCCGATCAGGGCAGTTTGGGGTGAGCTTGCTCCTGCGGGTTTCTGACACCCCTGAGCCTTCATTCGGCAATCAGGAGCCCAGGGGTTACTTCTCGCTGCCGGCAGGGACTGAGGAGAGCCTGAAACTGGATCCAGCCCCCCTGCTTAAGGGACCCCTCTGCTCTGTGGTTACCTAGAAACCTGATGGCCGCTTCTCTAATGGGAGCCTGCGGGTTTTTCAGAAAGGCCATGGCCTGGCAGAGGAAGGTTTCTGCCCTCTCCTTGTAGCACGCCACCTAGGAGCCAGAAGAAGGGAGCACAAGGTTATTAAAGGCCTTTCCATCCTGCAGGCCAGGTTCCAGATCTGTGGAGTGTCCTGCTTTCGCCCCTCCTTCCTCTGCCGGGGGGATCACGCAGCGGGACTACAGCCAGGGCCAGGTGTGGTCCCGGGGCTGGGGCTCGGTGTGGGCACGGAGCCGGGCAATGGAGGGCTCCCTCACCAGGCAGTCACAGCCTCGCCAAAGCTCCTTTCGCTGGACGAGAGCACCGAGCTGGCTCCACCTTAGGAATTCCACAGCACGGCTGAGGGCGTCCCAACACACCTGCAAAACAAGAGGGGCCGGGGCGAGCCGACCACGGTTACAGGAGGTGGAAGCCAGGGCAGTCCCTCGGCATAGGTGGCTGCATAGGGGACCACGAAATATGGGGCACCAAATTTCCCCAAATTTCATGGTGCCACTAGGCGGCTGCAAGCTGCACATGCAGCAGCCCCAGCCCCAGTGACCTGCCCTATACCTCGGCCAGCCCCGCCGCGGGCTGCGCCCACTACAAAGGGCAGGGCCGTCCCTGGGGGGGCTCAGACAACTCCCTCCGCCCGGACTCTTCCCCTTCCCCCCTGCTACGCCCCTGGCCCGCCCCCATTCCACCTCTTCTCCGCAAGCCTCTTCCCCCAGCCACCCCACACTCACCGGCAGTGGCAGGAAGTGGAGCAACCAGGTCCCAGGCCGCTCTACTCCAAAGGATTGCCCCCCGCACTCACCGGCGGTGGGAAGCGGAGTGCCGCGGCTGGGAGCTGGCAGAGTAGAGCAGGCTGGGGCCAGGCTGCTCCGCTTCCCGCTGCTGTCAGTGAGTGTGTGTGTGGGAGGGATCCCTTTCCCCAAACCCCCTTGTGACGAAGTGGGACTGTTCTTAATGTTTCCTCTGAATAGTGTGGGGGTGCCTCAGTTTCCCCTATGAAGTTCTTAAGTATCTAGGTGGTGCGATAAGGGTGTATGATCATTGCAGAGCCCTAGAGGGCAGGTGTGTGCAGGAGTCTGGACACAGAGAATGGCCGACACCCTGTTTCCTGGCAACTGATGGCCTGGGCCCTTCCCCCCTGCAAGGTGAGAGCTAAAGGGTTGGAGAACAAAGGAATCAGGTGACCTCCTGGCCCGGGAAAGGAACAAAGCCCAGAGGAGGAGGGGCTGGAGGGAGTTTCAGTTTGGGGCTGGCTAGGACATGGAGTGAAGTGCAGACGTGGTTGTCTGGCTCACTGCCCTCCAAAATGGACCCAGCTGAGGGGTCCTGTTCTCTGCACCTACAAGCTCTGTGTCAGACCATGTTCCTGTCGTCTAATAAACCTTCTGTGTCACTGGCTGGCTGAGAGTCACGTCTGACTGCGAAGTTGGGGGGCAGGACCCTCTGGCTTCCCCAGGAGCCCCGCCTGAGCGGACTCGCTGTGGGAAGCGCACGGAGGGGCAGAGGATGCTGAATGCTCCGAGGTCAGACCCAGGAAGGTGGAAGCCGGGTGAGCTGTTTGCCCTGCGGACAGGCTGCTCACCGGAAGGCGACTGCCCCAGAGTCCTGACTGGCTTCATAGGGAGCAGTTCCAGAGCATCGCCCGGGCACTCCGTGACACCCCTCCCTCGAGCCACACGGCTGGAGCCGGGGAGAGGGAAGCAGAGCGGGCTACTCCCAGCTCTCCGCTAATCTCCCAGGCCACTCTGGGCCTGTGGGCCCCCCAAAAGTGGCCCCACACAGCTCCTGCCTCCCAGACCGTGGTGGGGGGGAGGAGGAGGCCTGGGACCCCACACAGCCCCACTGCGGGGGGGGCTGGATAGGGCAGCCGAATGGCTAGGGACAGCCCCGCTGGAAGCCACTAGCCTAGTTACCGGAGGCCGTGTGTGCGGAACGGTTCCCGGCCCGCGGCTGCTCGCGGAAGGGCGGAGGTGTGGCTAAGGCAATGGCTGGAGACCTGACTCAATTCCCAGCTCTTCCTGCAGGAACTCAGGCAAGTTGCTTCGGCCCAGGGCTACAAAGGGATTTAGGTGCCTAATGCCCATGGGCATTCAATACTTCTGAGGCGCTAGGCCTCACGCTGTGCCTTAGTTCCCCACCTCCTGGGGGGTAGGAGGGTGAATTCATTACTGCTGGGGGCATTTGGCTCCCAAGTGATGGGGGCCATGAGAGCGAGCGTGTGCACAGGCACCTGGGGCGGGGCGGAGGGGGGGATTGGGCGTGTCATGGATAGTAAGAGCTGACCGGGCTGCTTGGCCAAGGGCACATTGGGTCTTGGGCACCATCCGGAGGGCTCCTGGTAGGGACCATGGCCAGGGTTGTGCTCTTCCCACCAGCACAGCCAGGGGAATGTGCGGAGGCCAGTGGCTGTAGGAGAGGTGAGCTGACCCCTCCACCCACCCATTCTCTCAGCCTGGCTGCAGAGGGGCAGTGTTGGGCTCAGAGGAGGCAGGGAAGACTCAGCAATTGGGTGAGGCGCCATGGTCATGGCGCTACTGGACTCAACGTTCAAGTGATTTTGAGCACCTGATTGTCACAGCACTGAGCACCCGCCCTCTGCCGGCCAGACCCTTGAAAGGGGGGTGTCACATGTTGGCCCCCCCCAACAAATTCCTGGTCACTGTAACAATCTCAGCTGCAGGCTCCAGCTCGTGGCCTCACCTGGGACACATTGGGACGCTCATCGTGCAGGAGGAGGAGCAGCGGGACCAGGCTCCGGAGGACGAGCTCCTTCATCTTTTTTCTGTTGGGCTCCCTTACAAGCTCCAGCAGGTGTTTAAAGAGGGCGATGGAGAGCACCCGGAGTTTGCTGGACTCCTGCAAGAGAGGATGTGGGGAGGAGATGCTGTGACGGTCGTGCTCTCCCAGCAAGGTGAGCGCTCACTGTGAGAGAGATGTCTGCCCTGCAGGGGGTATTGCTAACTCACCCCCAGTCATACGGGCACAGCTGGGGGCCAGAGTCTCATGGGCACAGCGCCATTGAAGGCAATAGAGATGCAGGTTTCCACCAGCTGAGGGGCTGGCCTGGCAACTTCTTGGCCAGAGAGAGCAGTAAGGTGGGGTGAGACAGCCCCTGGGATCTCACAGCCAGCTCTGGGCACACTGACATCAGCACCCGCCTGTCAAGCCCAGGGGAAACGCTCAGGGCAGAGCAGCACCAGGACAGGGGCGGCAGAGAGGGAGCGATGAGGAAAGATTCAAAGAACGAAGGGATGTGTGTACTTTGTCCTCCCGCTTTGCATGCCCGACTCACACTGGTGCTGACCCACAGCGACCCTCTAGCGAGGCCAAGGGGGCCAGGCATGGGGGGCAAATTCCTACACTGCTGTTTGTTCGGGCCACGCACAGGGACCTGGGGGGGATTTAAGCAGGAGCAAGGGGTGGTAAATGTGCAGGAGCTCCCAGATAGGGGGCCTTGGAAGCCATGACTGGAAACCACCCAGCCTCCAGGGGCTTGGGGTTCGGCAAGGGCTGCCCAACTCCTACACATGGGTTTCTTGTTAACTCAGGGTTGGCCCCACTTGGTCACATGATGCCCCCTCGCTGCATGGCAGCTGGCAGAGCCGGACCAGTCCAGTGACCTGGGAGGCCGGGCAAGCTGTGCCCAGCAGGGAGAACCAGGAGCAATAGCTGGGGGCTGTAGGGAGGGGCCACTGCTTTCTGGGAGGTGAGGCTGAGGGTAAGGGGGGGCAGCCTGGGGGGGCGGGTTGACTTGAGCTGTTCTGAGAGTGGCTGAACCTTTAAATGGTGCCCCCCCAATCAGCAGTTACGTGTCGCCTCTGGGCACCAGGTTCTAGACCAGGCAGTTCTCTGAGTGACGTCTGTTGTAATAGTCTTCATAAGTTCTTTTAGTCTGTTTATCTATTTGGCTGCGCTCTCCTGTCTGGCCACTTTGGAGACAGGCTCTTGGAACAGTAGTTCTCAGTTGTCTTTCCATCAGGAGCGGGTGCTGGACTAGATGCAGGAGCTGCTCTTGGTGTTGATCTTTAGCTGGGCCTGTGCCACTGCTAAATCAAGAGCGGCCGGGTCCCAGCAGAGTTGGGGAGGGCTGAGGGTAGGATTTAGCGTTGTGAGAGCTGGGGAGGTGGGTGGTCCCTCCAGGAGCCCCCACTGGGGCGTTACCCCTGGAAGGCAGTAATGGATGGGTCCCTTTCTCCCGCCCACTTTGCTGGCTCTCGCCATGCAGTGGGGGACTGAACATCAGTCTGGTGAACACGCTGGCGGGGGCTCGTTTGTGGTTACAAAAGGCCTGGGGAGAACTAGCCCCTCCTTTGATGCTGCCCTGCCATGAGAACGAAGGGGAGAGGAAAGGGCGGTAGCTGCAGAACCTATAGACGGAGCCGTTTCCTTATGGAGCTGACAGGCCAGCTGTGGGATTCCTGGCCAGGGAGGGGAGGGGCGGGGCAGGATTTTCACCAGGGTACCATCACTTGTTACCCTGGAAGCCAGCAGGAGCATTGCGGCACCCTGTGCTGCAGAGGCCCCCTCGCTGCATGCAGGCTCAGGAATGCATGTCCTTCCCTCAAGGGGAGCCTCGTCCCCAGGCTGCCCTGATCCTTGTCAGCAGGCCTGCAGGACACCAGGGTTCCCACCCTTACTGCCATATGCTCTGATGGAGAATGGGCTTGCAGAAGAAGGCGGGAATGGGTTCATGTCATTTACGACAATCCTTTTTCTGGCTGGGGCCATAGCATAGGTCCCGCTAGCCCACCCGCCAGCCCCCATTCACACGTCTGTGGCTTGAAGGGTCTCCCGCGGGCCGCCAGGCCTTACATCATGAAAGAACGGCAGGAGTTTCTCAGCCACTTGCACAGCCACGGGGCTGGCGGTCTGCCTGTCCATGCCGGCGAGGATGTCTCTCAGCACGGTGATGGCATTGGAGATGACGCCCCTGTCTGCCTAGTGTAGCCGCTCCATGACGACTGGCTGCTGACGCTGGATTTTCCCCACCTGTGTGAAAGGAGGAGCTGCTTTACGGAACACCCTCCGGTGACCCAACAAGCCATTTCCATAACAACGTCGGCCTCCCCTGCAGACAGAGCCACGGGAACTAGGAGTGCAGGGGGTGCTGCAGCACTCCAAGGTTTTACGCGGGGCTCTGCTCCTGGCTCCACACACAAGGTCCCAGCTGCCGGCCCTGCGCCAACTCCCAGCTGTGGCCCCAGCCTCGGCTCCCTTGCCCCATCCGTCTCCCGCCCCCCTGGAGCCATGGCCCTGCTCCTGACCCCAGCTCTAGGGGTGGTGGGGTGTGTGGACAGGTGTAAGGGGGTGCTCAGCACCTCCACTGTCAAAAGTCTTCTAGCGCCCCTCCTCCAGATGACATGTTAGAGCCTCAAAGCCCTTGCACAGCCCCAGCTAGGATCGCAGGCAGCGGGGCCGGCTACCTGCAACATAAGCAGCTGCTTCCTTGTACCCCCGATCTCAGGGGGTGGTATTTATTAGCAGGTATCATCTGTGGAAACTTCTCTGCACAACACCTTGACCCCAAACAAATCAAGTGTATTATTGTTATAAGGGTTAGAATAGCACCTCCAGCGCCTATCTGCAATCAGGGCGTGTGCTGGGGGCTTTCCAGGCACAGAAAGAGACATTCCCTGGCCTAGAGCTTACAGGCTAGACACACAAAGGAAGGATTTCTATCCCCGTTGTACAGACATGGAACTCAGGCACAGAGAGGCGACGTGACTCACCCATGGTCACCCAGGGAGTCTGGCAGAGCCCGAAACTGAACTTGGGTTCTGCTGAGTCCCGGGCCTTACAGCCCAGCCTCGGCGAGGGAGCCGATTTTGTACACGAGTTGTAGGGTTGGTCTGTTACTAAAAGCCAGATTCAATCATTTCTGTGTTTGGCTTTTGAACTGTTCAAAGACAGCCCCACAAAACCTCAACCGGGATCAGGGGGAAAAGTGTCCAATACAGGCTTACTGGTTCCGGAAGGAAAAATAAAACACAAGCAAGTGAAAACCAGGCTGAGCACATGGAACAATGGGAATGGTGGATAACAAAGAGAATTACAGTCATGCCCTCTCCATGTCTGATCGATTCATCGTCCGTGTTTAATAAACCGGACTCACCTGCTATTCTCAGGGGAAGTAAATTATCATTAGGGAGAGTTGCCTTCAGATTGTCTCCTCTTTGACCAAGCTGCCAGATCTGTGTATTTAAGTCCCAAGGGTTTTCTCTGCCTTCACTATGCTGTGTCTATCACACTTGTTATGAGGTCGGAGCAGCAAAAGGCCCTTCTCGAGCTCTTCAGAGGAGTGAGTGCTGCGGGACAGAGCTGTGACGTCAACAGTTAAAATCTACGAGGCTCAGAAAGGGGATTGGTAGGAAAAAATGGTTCCAATTGAAGCAAAATGGCTCTGTCCGGGCGTCCCGGATCACTGGTGTCACCAGCATTCCCTGGAGGTCTAGAGTCCACAGCTCTGCTACTACTCTAGTGCTAGGGTTCTTTGGATCACACACCCAGAGATGCACCCTGCAGGAGCCAGGCCCTGCCCTGCAGAACAACAGACAAAAGCCAGGCAGGGACTTGCCCAAGGTCACCCAGCAGGTCAGAGGCAGAGCCAGGAATAGAAACCAGGGCTCCTGACTCCAGGCCAGGGCCAGGTCCAGGTCCCCTGGGAAGCTTTCAATGACTCCAGCCCTGCATCAGCTCCCTGATGAAGGAGTTGCCAAGACTTTGAAGGAAAGAGCTGAAATTCAGAGGGATCATGGTAAATTGGAGGACTGGGCTATAGACAACAAAATGAAACTCACCCAAGACAAAAGTGAGGTGCTACATTTAGAGAAGAAAAAGCAAATGCACAGAAACAGAATGGGGGATAACCGGTTGAACTGCTGAGAAGGATCTGGGAGCTGCGGTGGATCACAGCCTCAGCATGAGTCAGCAAAGCGATGCTGTTGCAAAAAAAAAAAAAAGCAAATGCAATTTTAGGTTGCATTAACAGAGGTATAGCCTGCAAGTCATGGGAGGTGATAGTACCACTCTACTCAGTGCTGGTTAGGCCTCAGCTGGAGTACGGTATCCAGATTTGGTCACCAATGTCTACAAAAGATGTGGAGAAACTGTAATGGATCCAGAGGCGAGTGACAAAGACGATCAGAGGGATGGAACACAAGCCATACGAGCAAAGGTTGAAGGAACTGGCTATGTTTAGTTTGGAAAAGAGGAGATTAAGGGGGGACATGCTAATGGCCTTCAGATTCTTCGAAGGCTGCCAAAAAAAAGATGGCAAAAAGTTGTTCTCTCTTGCCACAGAGGGCAGGACAAGAGGGGATGGGTTCAAAGGACAGCACGGCAGATTTAGATTAAATCTCAGGAAAACCTTCCTAACTGTAAGAAGAGTAGGACAATGGGACAGACGACTAGGGAGCTTGTGGAAGCCCCTTTGCTGGAGGTTTATAGTAGGAAGCTGGAGCCATCTGTCTCGGCTGGGATAGACACAACAAATCCTGCATCTTGGCAGGGGGCTGGACAAGCTGACCATGCGATCCCTTCTCACCCTGCGGTTCTATGAGAGCTGTCCCAGAGCACCAGGAGAGGGTTTCGGCGTGTTCTGCCTCGACCATAGCGCTGGCTAGAGTCACGCTCTCTCTCTTCGGCCCAATGGCGATACCCAGTGGGAGACTGAGAGACACCCTCAGGCCGTGGAGGGGAAACACGGTGCTCCTTCCCTTGCTGCAGGGGCTGGAACTTACAGTCAAGGGGGCGACGCCAGCCTCTTGCTGAGAGACATCGTGATGCTGGCACAGCGGCCGTTCCTGCAGCCTGTTGAGCAGCTCCCGTAGGACCTTTCCTGCGGTCTTGGGGTGGGATGCCAGCACCCTCCACATCTCCACAGCAACACTGCAAAGGGAGAGAGCCGATTTCACCTGGCCAGAGCCCCGCCAGCCTCCTGCACCCACTGCCACCCGCACCCTGCTGGGTCTCCGGCCACTGGCCGGCCCTTTGTTGCCCTCCAGATGCAGCAAGGGCCCCCACTGCCTGGCGCAGGTTGCATGGGGGCCGGGTCTGAGTGTCAGCCCCGGGGGAGGCCGAGGGCTGCCATATGGGGTTTTGCAGGCTGGCCTGTCTCCACGGCATGTCAGCCTGCAAAACCCTCCAGAACAAGCAGCAGCTCTGCAGGGAGCAGGAGGTCTCTGGAAGGTTCTGCATGCCCCTGTCCCTGGCAGCGGGACCAGTCCGGGGGAGCCGGAGCGCAAGCGGCAGCAGCCCCAGCCCCGTACCTGTCACATGACAGCGAGCAGCCCAGCAGCGTTGTGACCACCTCCTCGCTGTACTGGTTGCCCAGCACGACAAGGGCCTTGAGCAGCTGCTGCTGGGCCAGCGGCTCGCTGATGGAGTCCAGGTTGTGGTAGATGCTCATCACAGCCTCCGACACCTGGAAGGGAAATGGGGAGATGGGAGCCTTGGCTTCCTCGCGCTGCTATTGATCTGGGATGCCAGGGACCTGCCGTACCTGAGAGCCATCTGCCCTCCCACATCCTCTTCTCCAGCTCCAGGCCTAGAACACAGGGCCAATTCCCGGCCTATCGATTCATAGACTGCAAGACCACAAACGGCCATGGAGATCACCTAGACTGACCCCCCTCATGGCACAGGACCTGCCCCCCAGTAATGCCGAGCGCCCAGAGGCAGAGTCTCCCACGGATGGGCTCCCCCAGCAGGCTGTTCTCACTGCAGCTCTTACCCTCTCCAAGCTTGGGCTGGGGACCCACAGGATCACATGCAGCATGTGCCTGGCCGCCACCGAGTCATGGACGCTGGTGTCTCTCATGCCCTCGATAGCAGTGAGGAGGAAGTCCATGCGCTCGGATGGGTTGAAGTACTTCCCAAACATCTGAAACAAACCTGCCAGTGAAACCCCTTTTGCTGCCCAGTGCGGTTCCAGTCGGACCGAGCAGCCAGGAGTGCAGGCAAAGCCCGCTTTGCCGGGACAGGGCTGGGTTACTGCACCTGGGACGCACAGTACCCAGCCAGCAATCAGGAGCTGTCCTGCATGGCACAGGCCAGCGTGGCAGTGCATGGGGGCACAATACCGCACAGCACGGATACACTCTCTAGTGCTCAGCAGGGGCTGGCACTGGTGCATGGACGCAATGATGCCTTGGAGAGCATTAATCTCTGGGGAAGCTCCCACCACACCTGACAAGGAGCTGGGATCAGGTTTGGATGAGACCCAGTGCATCTTGGGATGTGGCATGGAGGGAAGCATATTGGCCCGCAATAGTAGAAGCCTTGCCAGCAGATCGAGGGAAGTGATTATTCCCCACTATTCGGCACTGGTGAGGTCACATCTGGCCCCCCACAAGAGAAAGGATGTGGAGAAATCGGAGAGAGTCCAGCAGAGGCTAAGGAAAATGATTAGCGGGCTGAAGCACATGAATTATGAGGAGAGACTGAGGGAAGTGGGCTTATTTAGTCTGCAGAAGAGAAGAGTGAGGGGGGATTTGATAGCAGCCTTCAACTACCTGCGGGGGGCGGGGGGGCGGGTTCCAAAGAGGCTGGAGCTCGGCTGTTCTTAGTGGTGGCAGGTGACAGAACAAGCATCAATGGTCTCAAGTTGCAGTGGGGGAGGTCCAGGTTGGATATGAGGAAACGCTATTTCACTAGAAGAAAAGGAGTACTTATGGCACCTTAGAGACTAACCAATTTATTTGAGCATAAGCTTTCATGAAGTGAGCTGTAGCTCACAAAAGCTTAAGCTCAAATAAATTGATTAGTCTCTAAGGTGCCACAAGTACTCCTTTTCTTTTTGCGAATACAGACTAACACGGCTGTTACTCTGAAACTATTTCACTAGGAGGGTGGTGAAGCACTGGAAAGCGTTACCTAGGGAGGTGGGGAATCTCCATCCTTTGAGATTTTTAAGGTCAGGCTTGACAAAGCCCTGGCTGGGATGATTTAGTTGGGGTTGGTCCTGCTATGAGAAGGGGGTTGGATTAGATACCTCTGAGGTCTATGATTCTATGAGGTGGAGTGGGCCATCGGCAGGGCTCCGGCCCAGCTGGATGGGGTCAGTCACACGCCTGGGTCTGTCCCTCCCCCCTGACTCCTAGGGTGTTAATTTCTCTCTCCTGAGAACTCTGGGCACAACAATCCCAGGAAGCATTGAAAGTAGTTACCATGGCGATATTGCTGGTGTTGGTGAACCAGGTGACCCAGAAGGTGTTCTCCGCTCGCCACTCCCTGAAGACCTGCAGATACTCTGCACTCTGCTTTGCCAGCGTGGTGCCTGAACCAGGGAGGGGAAACAGACAGCAGGCAATAGAAATCAGAGGTTAGCTTTGGAAACGGGAGTTTTGCAAGGAAGTTTAGAGACAAGTACATCTAAGAAACATACCGTAAATTCAGACCAATAAACTCCCCCCCCCCAACAAAACAAAACAAACTAACCCCCCTGGAAGAGTCAAAATAAACCAGGCAGAAGTGCAGCAGCAGTGTGAGGCTCTCCAGTGGATTGCACTGAATGCAGCATGTAGGATTACCAGCCCTGTGGGCAGGTAGCACATCTGGGCATTTGGCCCAAGGAGCTACTGCCCTCGGAGACCAGGAGGCCAGAGGATCTGAACTGGTGGAGCCAAGGGAGACAGCGAGGTACATAGAGGAGACTTTTAGGGATGCAGTAGAGTGGTCCCACCCCCCGTCTGACAGCCTCTGTGCTGCTGAGGAGGGTGAAAGTTTCTGGGAAGGAGAACATCGAGCTGGAGCAGAGGGAGAAGATCCCATAGTTGGGACCCACCTGCCAGATGAAGTCAGGATATCCTCTCACACTGAGGCTGCCCCTCCTGAGTCAGGAAGCCCAGTTAGAAAGAAAAGCCAGGTAATAGTAATGGGGGATTCAATCAATAGACATATAAGCAGTTGGGTTTGTGATGAGTGGGAGAACCGCATGGTAAATTGCCTGCCTGGTGCAAAGGTTGCAGCTCTCACGAGACATCCAAACAAACTTATGTGCAGTGCTGTGGTATGTAAGCTAATGTTTAAATCGGCCTCTGTACGAGATAGCGAATGTGACAGTGAAGTTTATAAAAGTCTCCAGATGTGATCCCTGGCAAGCCTGACTTCAGGACCAGGCAACTTGTTGAAATGATAGGAAAGAAGAGAATTATCAGACACATAGGTGAACACAATTTGTTGGGGCAGAGTCAACCTGGCTTTTGTAAAGGGAAATCATGCCTCACCAATCTACTAGAAATCTTTGTAGGGGTTCAACAAGAATGTGGAGAAGGGTGATCTAGTGGATATGGTGTACTTGGACTTTCAGAAAGCCTTTGACAGGGTCCCTCACCAAAGGCTCTTAACCAAAGTAAGCTGTCATGGGATAAGAGGGAAGGTCCTCTCATGGGTCAGTGGTTAAAAGATAGGAAGCAAACAACAGGAATAAATGGTCAGTTTTCACAGTGGAGAGAGGTAAAGAGCGGGGCACCCCAAGGATCTGTGTTGACACCAGTGTAGTTCAACATAGTCATCAATGATCCAGAAAAAGGGGTAACCAGTGAGGTAGCAAAATTTGCAGATGATACAAAATGACTCAAGATAGTTAAATCCAAAGCAGACTGCGAAGAGCTACAAAGGGATCTCACAAAACTGGGGGACTGGGCAACAAAATGGCAGATGACATTCAATATTGATAAATGCAAACTGGACACCACAATCCCAACTATACATACACAATTATGGGGTTTAAATTACCACTCAAGAAAGAGATTTTGGAGTCATCGTAAAGAGTTCTCTGAAAACATCCGCTCACCGTGCAGTGGCAGTTAAAAAAGCCAACAGAATGTTGGGAACCATTAGGAAAGGGATAGATAATAAACCAGAAAAATGTCAGAATGCCTCGATACAAATCCAATGTGCGCGCCCACACCTTGAATACCACGTGTAGTTCTGGTCGCCCCATCTCAAAACAGATATACCAGACTTGTAAAAGGTGCAGAGAAGGGCGACAAAAATGATTAGGGGTATGGAAGAGCTTCCATATGAGGAAAGATTAAAAAGACTGGGGGCAAGTCTACACTTAAACCACTCTATCGCCATAGCTGCACCGGCGCTGTAGCGTTGAAGAGAAGATGGTCCTCTGCCAACAAGCTCTGAATCCACCTCCCGGAGAGGCGCTAGCTATGTCAGTGGGAGGGGTGCTTCTGCCAACAGGGGTGTGGATTTTTCACAGCCCTGAGCAATGGAGTGATAACAATATAGGTGTGCAGTGTAGACCTGGGACCATTTAGTTTAGAAAAGAGCTGACTAAGGGGGGAGATGACAGAGGTCTATAAAATCATGACTGGTGTGGAGAAAGTGAATAGGGAAGTGTTATTTACCCCTGCACATAACACGGGAACTAGGGGTCACTTTCTGAAATTAATAGGCAGCAAGTTAAAAGCAAAGAAAAGAAGGTATCTCTGCACACAATGCACAGGCAACCTGTGGAAATTGTTGCTGTGGGATGTTGTGAAGCCTAAAAGGATAATTGGGTTCAAGATAATTAGGCCATGCAACCCCAGACTCTGCATGTCCCTAAACCTCTGACTACCAGAAGCTGGGACTGGATGAGAGGGGATGGATCACTCCAAATTTCCCTTTTCAGTTCATTCTCTCTGAAGCATGAGGCACTGGCCGTTATCAGAAGACCCAGTACTGGGCTAGATGAACTGATCTGAGTCAGTATGTCCATTCTTATGTGAGTTATGAAGAGTAGAGTATGGACAGGGGAAGCTAAAGACATCAGGGGAAACTCCATGGCTTGAAGGACTATGGATACTAAGGAGGTTTTTTTCAAAAAGTGTATTAGGAACAAAAGAAATCCTAGCAATGGGGTAGACTCATTACTAGATGGAGACTGTTTAAAAGGATGCAGAAAAGGCAGAAGTGTTCAATAAATATGTTTCCCATGTTTGGAAACCCCATGTCAGTGTATTTAGGAAGGACAAGGGTCTCCAGTGCTCTTACGTTTTTGCCGCAGCATGAAGGTGTAGAGGTGGTGAAGTCCCTCCATAGCCGATCGGCAGATCTCCTGCTCCTGCTCAGCACAGCGCAGAGTGAGACAGCCCACCAGCTGGCCCAGGGCTCTGAACTCCTCCACTCCCTGACGGAGAGAGGGAGCAAGGGGAGTCACTCGCCCCTGCAGGCCCAGCGCAGCATGTCCCCCTGGCATTGCACTAGCAAGGGGCTAGAACCGGGGGAGGCAGAGCCCAGCGCAGAGAGACTGGGGACAATGAGAGCAGGAGGAGCCATGGGGCCCATCACCAGGGACTGAGGGAAGCTCAGCAGGGACGGGAAGTCTGGGTAGCAAAGTCAGCAAACATTGCCCTCGAGTGGGGACCTGGGTAAGGAATGAACTAACGTCCAGTCTCCATCTATCTCAAGGGCAAGCTCCTAATCCCAGCCCCTTCTCCCATCCCCCTCCCTCCACAGACCTCAGATCTAGGAGCGTGAGGTCACCTTGGACTCCTCTTCTCTGCATTGCGCCTCTCTCACTCCATCCTGGAGCTCCCCACAACCCCCACTTTCTGCGCCGCACCCAGCCTGCCGGCTCTCTCCTGCCGGCTCTCTCCTGCAGCCTCCCCCTCTAGCCTCCCCCTCCTGCCAGACCTTCCCTTGCCCCTCCTGCAGCCCCTGCGCTTGCTCCCTCCTCTTCCCCATGTCGTTGCACCAAGCCCCTTGCCCTCCTCTCCTGGGGTCTGCACAGCCTCCCCTGACCCACTCCCCATTGCTCTGGCTCCTTTGGCCCCTCCCATCCCTTTCACTGTGTCCCCTCCCACCTCCCTCCTTCTCTTCTGCTGCCCCAGCCTCTGGGGGCATATCATCCAAGCGCCCCCCTCCAGCTGCCGGAGGGGAGGCCCTGCCACAGGGGGGATGGAGCAGCTGGAGCAGCTCAGTGGCCCTGAGCACCCAGAGCAGGGGGTGTTCATCTGGCAGCCTGGCAGGAGCTGATGCCAAAGCATCCCGGGGGCAACTGACAAAGGGGCTGAACAGACACCTGGGTTCAGAGGGTGCTCTCAGGGCGATCCTCTGTAAATCCGTTGACCCTGCGGAGCAGACTTTGGTCCTAGGGGAACAGCGGGGAGAGTCCTTGGAGATAGAATTATGGGGCTCCACCCAAGGCCCACTGGAGTCAGAGGACAGACCTGTCCACATCAGGGCTCATTAGATTGGACTCCTACCGAGGATCTTGCTGAGTCACTATTCCAGGCCCGGGTTTTCCCTGCCAGGGAGCGCTGCACCGCGAGGCTGCTCAGTGCAGTTAGGAGACGGCCAGAGTCACAGGCTGCTCACCTTGAATTTGTGTTGACCGGAGATGAATTTGGTCAGCCAGGTGATTCTTCCCACTGCCCTCAGCCGCACATGCACCTCCCTGGATGCGGTCCAGGGGAGCAGGACCTGAGAGAAACAGATTGGGACAAATTGCAAAGGAGAAGTACCAAAAAATAACACAAGCACATAGAGTGAAAATCAGAAAGGCTAAGGCAAAAATGAGTTCTAACTGGCAAGGGACATAAAAGGCAATCAGAAGCAGCTCTGTAAATGCATTAGGAGCAAGAGTAAGACAAAGGAAAGTGTGGGGCCACTACTCTGAGGAGCAGAAGGCACGGGGGTGTCCCATGCTTGCGATTAAATGGAGCCTTGGTCCCAGAGCCCCACCCCAGCCACAGGATTCGTCCCCTTCCTGCCCCCATGCCTCCACACCTCCAAGATGTTTTGCAGCACCACAAGGTTGGGCTTCTCCTCCTCGCACACCAAGGCCTTCAGCAGCTCATCCATGGTGTTCAGAGTCTGCGTGCAGAGCAGAGGAGAAACCACAGCAAGTGGCATTACCCAGCCAGGCCACGAACCAATGCCCTGGCGTGTGACATGCCCCAGGCCATGGCAGCCCCTGCTATTCCAGCTCACCCTCTCACTTGTACCCGCAGGGGACCTACTGCAAACTCCTGCTGGCAACAGGACCCCACCCGCTTTTGCTGTCCCCAGGGAGGCCACTGCACACAGTCTAATGCATTAGAAGAGTCAGGAAGGACTCCGCATTTGAGGGGGAGGGGAGATTTCCAGCCAAGCTTCACTTCCCCTGGCCTGTGTGCGTCTGAAGCAGCCGATCTCATGGCCCCCAGCCATGCACTGGGGTGAATGTGCTTGTGAAGGGAGTGTCTGTTCCCCACTAATTGCCGATGCCTGTGAAGGATAAATGCCTACTACTGCTACCCTATGAGGGAGTTACTCCTTTATCTGCAGCCGTGGGGCTTGTGCTTTGGTACTGCAGGTCCTGAGCTGAAGCGCTGCCAAGGAGCTGTGATCATTACACTCTTATGCCAGCGCCAGGTAACCCAGGGGGCAGGGACACGAGCGACTTGCAGGATTCCCCCTCGGTTTGGGACAGCTCCTCATGGCTAGTTTGGGGCTTACGTTGTTGTATAGAGCAGCCTCCAGGCCCTGGTTGGTCTCTGCTGGAGGCAGGGAGAAGGTGCTGGAGAAGCAGACGTTGAGCAGGGTGGATAGCTCCATTCCCCGCAGCAGTGGCTTCACTTTGCTAAGAGAAGAGACACGCGCGGATTGGAGGGCTGAGGCGAGACTGATGCACTGATGTTGGCCTCAGGCTCCCAGGACATGCTGGGCAGGCTTCTGGGAAGCTGAGAGCAGGGCAGGGGAGGGGAGATTTCCAGCCAAGCTTCACTTCCCCTGGCCTGTGTGCGTCTCAAGCAGCCGATCTCATGGCCCCCAGCCATGCACTGGGGTGAATGTGCTTGTGAAGGGAGTGTCTGTTCCCCACTAATTGCCGATGCCTGTGAAGGATAAATGCCTACTACTGCTACCCTATGAGGGAGTTACTCCTTTATCTGCGGCCGTGGGGCTTGTGCTTTGGTACTGCAGGTCCTGAGCTGAAGCGCTGCCAAGGAGCTGTGATCATTACACTCTTATGCCAGCGCCAGGTAACCCAGGGGGCAGGGACACGAGCGACTTGCAGGATTCCCCCTCGGTTTGGGACAGCTCCTCATGGCTAGTTTGGGGCTTACGTTGTTGTATAGAGCAGCCTCCAGGCCCTGGTTGGTCTCTGCTGGAGGCAGGGAGAAGGTGCTGGAGAAGCAGACGTTGAGCAGGGTGGATAGCTCCATTCCCCGCAGCAGTGGCTTCACTTTGCTAAGAGAAGAGACACGCGCGGATTGGAGGGCTGAGGCGAGACTGATGCACTGATGTTGGCCTCAGGCTCCCAGGACATGCTGGGCAGGCTTCTGGGAAGCTGAGAGCAGGGCAGGGGAGGGGAGATTTCCAGCCAAGCTTCACTTCCCCTGGCCTGTGTGCGTCTCAAGCAGCCGATCTCATGGCCCCCAGCCATGCACTGGGGTGAATGTGCTTGTGAAGGGAGTGTCTGTTCCCCACTAATTGCCGATGCCTGTGAAGGATAAATGCCTACTACTGCTACCCTATGAGGGAGTTACTCCTTTATCTGCGGCCGTGGGGCTTGTGCTTTGGTACTGCAGGTCCTGAGCTGAAGCGCTGCCAAGGAGCTGTGATCATTACACTCTTATGCCAGCGCCAGGTAACCCAGGGGGCAGGGACACGAGCGACTTGCAGGATTCCCCCTCGGTTTGGGACAGCTCCTCATGGCTAGTTTGGGGCTTACGTTGTTGTATAGAGCAGCCTCCAGGCCCTGGTTGGTCTCTGCTGGAGGCAGGGAGAAGGTGCTGGAGAAGCAGACGTTGAGCAGGGTGGATAGCTCCATTCCCCGCAGCAGTGGCTTCACTTTGCTAAGAGAAGAGACACGCGCGGATTGGAGGGCTGAGGCGAGACTGATGCACTGATGTTGGCCTCAGGCTCCCAGGACATGCTGGGCAGGCTTCTGGGAAGCTGAGAGCAGGGCGCCAGCGGCACTGAGAGAGAGCCCCCCATGGCGCAGGCTGTGCCACGTGCCAGGGCTCAGCCTGCCCAGCCTCTGAGCCACATGGAGTCGCTGAACTGCCGGTGTGATGCAGCTGGCACAGCTGGCGGCGACTCCGGTGGCTCCGCTCCAGCAGTGCCCAACTGCCCCTCTCCCCCCGGAGCCATCGCCTGCGGGTCCCAGAGGGGACCGGTCCAACCCCCTCGCTCCCTCCCCCACATCTTCACACGGCCACTTGGAGAGGTTGCCAGGCACCGAAGGATCCTCCACCACCAACCCACGGGTGCCAGCTTACATGCACCAGCACCATGGCCTGGTGCCACGTGCCCGGGGGAATCAGAAGACGGGGGAGGAGCAGAGGGGGCAATGCCCTGGAGAACTGGCCATGCCAAGAGGCTGGCGTGTCTGGCTGCACACAGCACTAGCTGGGGCTGCGCGGGCAGGCCGGGTACCTCAGCTCCATGATGGCGAGCATCGCTTGCTGACGCACCCCGCTGGTCAGGGAGTCGACAGACTCAAGATCAATCAGCTCCTGGGGAGACAATGTGGGGAAGTGCCAGCCGGGCTCCGAGCTCCCGTAAGGCTCCGACTGGGGAGCAAAGCGCAGGGCCTGCAACACGTGGCCTCGGCAGACAGGTCGTCCTACTGTTGGCTTGACGGTGTGCAGGGCTCCAGCTGGGGAGCGCAGTGCAGGGCCTGTGGTCAGTGCCCCAGCGTCACGTGCCAGTGCACTGCAAAGACTCCATCAGCATTAGCACCCAGGGACTCCACCTGAGATCAGGCTCCTTGTGCCAGGTGCTGCACACACAGTGAGAGCCAGTCCCTGCCCCAGAGAACTCACGAGCTAACTGGACGAGACAAGGCATGGGAGGGAAACTGAGGCACAGAGGGAGAAGTGATTTGCCCAAAGGTCTCACTGAGGAACTGAGCCCCAGCCCACTGGACCACCCACCAGCACACGCTGTCCCACGTTCAGGGAAGGGAGGTAAGCTCCGGAAAGCTTTCTGCAGCGCCGCAGAGCAAAGACTTTCCAAATCTACGGAGCAGATTTGTTGCTAGTTCCCTAGTGGGCACCGACTGCGGAGTGTTGGGGCTCTGTGCAGGGAGACTGGTGTATACAGAGCGACCTGGTGACTTGGGAAGCTGGGCGCAAGGGAACAATCTACGTTTCAATACAGTGACATGTTCAGGACCAAAGAACGCAGGCCACACTCACAGCATGGGGGGCTCTAACCTGGGAAGCGGTGACTCTGGAAAAGACTTGGCAGGCATGGAAATCAGCTGACCAGGAGTGCCCAGTGCGAGGCTGGGGCCAAAAGGGCTTATGCCATCCTGGGCTGGACAAACAGGGCAATCTCCAGTTGTTAGAGAGGTTATTTTCCCTCTGTATTTGGCACTGGTGCGACCTCTGCTGGGATCCTCTGTCCAGGTCTGGTGCCCACAATTCAAGGAGAATGTTGATAAATTGGAGGGGGGTCAGAGAAAAGCCACAAGAGTGACTGAAGGACTGGGAAACATGCCTTATAGTGAGAGACTCCAGAAATCAATCAGTTCAGCTTCACAAAGAGAAGGTTACAGGGTGCCTTGATGACAGTCTGTAAGTACCTACACAGGGAGCAAATGCTTGAAAATGGGCTCTTCAGTCTAACAGACAAACGTCCAACACGATCCAGCGATTGGCAGTTGAAGGTAGACAAATCTCCAGAGCTCTCCAGGCCAAACACTAAACCCGCTAAGTAACATAGCCCGAGTGTGTGTTTTACTCACCTTTATCTTCTCCACAAGGAGGGCTTTGCCGAGAAAAGCTGACAGGTTTCTCTCTGGGTGCCTCGTGAGGACGGCCCTGCTGATGGTGATGACACGATCCAAGAATTCAAGTTTCTTGGCCTCCTCCTATGCCCCGCAGAGATTAGACAAAAACAGGAAGGTTAGCGTGGAAAGGAGCTGCCAGTGGGAGAGATGTCAGAAAGCTTCCCCCCAGCGCTGCTCAGGCTTTGATATGCCGAAGGCCAGAAGGCCATTCATCTCCCAACAGGAGTGACTATGTGGGTTGGGCAGGGCAGGTCTGTGTGAAACCAGACCAGAGAGGGAGCAGATCTCACGGGGTAGGTGTCCAAAGAGGAACTGCAAGATGGGGGCTAAGCAGCCAGACAGTCTTACTGGGGGGCTTGATAGAGTGGGAGGAACATCTGGGTGTGACACCCTGACACCCCAATATTCGCCGCTGTCATATAATTAGGATATGTTTGGTACCAAGTATGTCTTGTAAGGTATCATTCTAAAAGTCTTTCTCTGCTAGACATTAATGTCTCACTGGATTGCATGTGCTATCGTTGGATGTGACGTTCTGAAGTTCAGCTGTGTATGTGTTCCTGAAAAACACTGTGAGGTTCAAAACAGCCTTTCAGGTAGAACAGCAAAAAAGCCAAACACTGGCTCCTGGAGGAAATGCACAAGCATTAGGGCTACCCCAGGAACTGTGTGCAATAGAAACCTCCCCGAGATAAGGCGACACAACGGGAGCTGTTGGACCCAGGTCACAGCAAAAGAGTTTTCCAGCAGGTGGGAAGAGAAGAGAAAAGGGGAACAATGACATCGCGGGGGGGACGGGACGGGACCTCAGACTCCCTGCAATAAGATACCTGGAAACACCTGAGGGACAAAGATTGAACCATGAGAAGTGATGGTCCCAGGCTAGAGAGAGATTCCTAGCCTGTGCAAGAAAACCTGGGAAATCCAAGCTGCAAAACCAAGGCAGCTTCTGCCTTAAGAATCTGCCAACCTCTTTATCACTCGGGGAGAATTTGCTAATGTATATCCTATCTATCTGGTGTGTAAAGCTTCGTTTGTGTGTTTTGTCTATTTACTACGGTAATCTGCTTTGTTCTGTTTGCTATCTCTTATAACCGCTTAAAATCTACCTCTTGTAGTTCATCATCTTGTTTCTTGTTTATACCACAACCCAGTTTGTAGTATAAATTAGTAATTGGGAGGAGGGGCAAAGAGTTGTTCATACCTCTCTCCACACCGAGGGAGGGGGCGAATGTCATAAAACCTTTGGGTCTGTACTCCAAAGGAGGTGGGCACCAGAGGACTGGGACAAGGCCCTTCAGCTGAGTCTTCCCAGAGCTGATCTCAGTGTCTGTGTCTTTCTGCAGCTGGGTGTGGCCCTGCCTGTGTGTATGGCTGGAAGAGGCTTGTGAGCCGAGCCCAACAAGACAAGGTAACGGGGGCCCAGGCTGGCAGAACAGGTGGGCTCAGTGATAAGCCAGTACATCAGGTGGCACCTCAAAGGGGGGCAACCCATCACACTGGGGACTGGCCAAATCCAGTGGGCACAAGAGGGCAAGGAGCATGGTGGGTGCCTTTTGTAACTCAAGAGAGGATGTTTTTAAGATGCTCTAGTTTCAACAGGAATTATTTGGGGGCAGGTCTCTGGCCTGTGTTATACAGGAGGTCACAGTGGTCCCGTCTGGCCTTAGAATCCATGCCTCATGCGGAGAAGGATGGATGGTGCATGTGGACAGGGCAGTAGCTGAGAGATCAGAGGAGGGCTCTTGGTACCTGTTCCTTGCCCTTGAGAAAGGCGTTGATGTACTCTAGGGTCTCTTTCTCCTGCGAGTCTGGCCCCATAAAGCAGGAGGCATTCCCAGGTGATGGTGAATCTGATCAAAGACAGAGCAGTGGTAATACCTGGGGCTGCCAAGCTGCAGGCTGGATGACAGAGATCTTAGCAGAAACCCTTGCCCCCCGCTCCCACCCCAGCAGGGTAGCAGCCCTAATGCACAACAGGGTCTGGCACAGCCATCCCTGGTTTCCCCAACTCTTTGCTGCTCAGCCCAGCAAAGATCCAGTCAGAGCCCTGGTTCCCAGCGGCCACCCCACTTCCCTGCCGCACCCAGCATGCAGGCTGAGCCTGGGGATTTGGGGAGCGCCACACCTGGAAGGAGGCATGATGTCAGGCTATGAGTGGTGTCCCCGCTCTCCGGGCCATTGCTGGAGGGGGCAGAGGGACTGGCAGTGAATCGGTCTGCTCCCCGCTGCGGGAGAGGGAGGAGCTACCCAGTCTGCGCGGGTTACGGGGACCCAGGGCCTGCCCGCTCTGCTTCCTCTGACTGCCTCTCCTGCCATTGACAGCCACCGGGTGTAACCTGGGCAGGCCCTGGTTTCCCATCATCGACCCCCACACCCAAATGCCCTGCGCTGTGCCATGTGTCACTCCCCTGCAAAGGAGCCAGCAGATGGGGATGCAACATCAGGGGTCATCTCATGCTTTGGCCGGCGCCCTGCAATCCTAGGCTTAACAACCCACAGTGCACAGAGCATCCCCTTCGACCGGTGGAAACATCTTCCGACCCCGCAGTGTGACGGATCGGGGTGGACAATTCAGTCAGTCTCCACCTGATGCTTCTGCTGCCGCCCCTAATGCCCCGATCAGATGCAGGGGCTGCAGCTGCTGCCAGCAAGAGGGGCCATTCCCCCCTGCCTGGGTTTTCCTGTCTCTCCATCTCATGGCAGCCCAGAGTTGTACAAAGGTGATGGAGACTTCTCCCGCCACTGACACCCTGGTCTTGCAACCCCAACCCCCAGAGGGGCCAAGTCCCACCGCAATGCAGGGCAATGGCCCCTGCCATTTTTGCAGCCCCCTCCGCCCACCCAGGAGGCACTCCCATCCGCAGGACAAACGGCCTCCCCCGGCTCACTCCCGCCTCTCCTTCTGCTGGTTCACAAACTGCCCAGCAGACAGGCGGCATCCAACCACTCAGGATTCTTCCTGCCCAGGGAAATTACCCTGATCCCTTCCCCCAGGAATATTGGGGCCGTGGCAGGTCCCAGGTGGGGGAGGCAAGTGGGGTGAGGGAGCGGGGGGCAGGCTGGTGAGCAGCAGGAGTTGCTCTGACACCACCGTGAAGGGGAAGGAGCAGAAGGCGGGAGAGCGGCAGGCAGGCAGACTGTGCCGGGGCAGAGCTTTGTGGCGATTTCACATCTCGTCTCTCCAAGGCCTGTGTGGGAGCAGCCGCTGCAGAGAATCCCAGGCCTGATTCCCCCCACGCTGGGTCTCCTGAATGGCCCCTGCCCTGGGGGGCTCCATTCCTCACCCACTGTCTCCTGCTCACTCTCCAGCAGCTGCACGGCAGGGGTCCTAAGGCACCTGTAGTCCTCTCCAGAGCTCAGGGGGACTGTCCTGGCATCGGACTGTCCTGGTGAATGGAACAATGGCTCCGGGCAGCCGGAGAAAGCCTGTTCCCCTGGCAACCTCAGTGCCATTCCCTCTGGAAGTGATGGTGTCAGCAAAGGTGCTGGAGGTGGTTAGGCCTCGTGGTTGGAGCTGGACTCAGGAGGCCAGGGCGGGGATGGAGCGAGGCTGGAGTGAGAGAAGGACTGGAGTAGGACGAGGGGCAGGGCTACCAGCTACCTCCCGGTCTGGGCACTTACCTGGCCCCACCATGCCAGTGGCTGAGCACACACGTGTTGTGGTATTTAGGCTCTCAACTCCCCCGCAGAGCAAGGACCTGCTCTCCCTCGTTAGCTGAGGCCCGGGGCGGCGGGGACTCACCTGATCTCACACAGAAGACTTACAGAGGAGCGGGGAACTGAACACAGCTCTCCTGGGTCCCAGCCCAATGCCTCATCTAACACCCTGTGCCGCCTTCCCGTGCCGTGCCACCAGCCCTGCCAAACCCTCCTCCTTGTCTCCGTCCCCTCCGGGCTCGACTGGTGCGATCCCTTCTGTCGAGCCGCCCCAGACTCCCTCCTGTGCGCATGCCGCTTCCCGCTTCCTGACTGGCACCAGGCTAGACGGCCGGCAACGGGGCACTTGGCAGACGTGCGCCGCCCAGCCAGGAGCTTGGGGAAGGCTCGGTGTGGTTGGCGATGCAATGGAAAAGCAGAGGTGGGCAATAGAAGATTCTCCTACCTGGAGTCAGGAGTGGGCAGAAGCCTGCGCGTAAATGGGCCACCCACTTTCTGCTGCCGGTGGCGGAGCTGGAACTGCTGGCTCAGCGTTCCCCAGCGGCACGTGCCAGCTCTCGCTCTGCCAGAGCCAAGCTTGGCAGTGAGGGGATGAGGCTGTGCCAGCCAGCAGGGGCGTGTCACAATGGGCAGGCGAGTCACAGACCAGCCAATGTGTGACTCCCCAGCCCTGGGATGCCCCAGCCCAGACTTGCTCTGGCCTCGCCGGGGCTTTAGAGCCTGTCCTTCCCCACCGGGGTCATGGGAGGGACCTTCCGCTCCCCACAGTCACAGACGTGAGGCCGGAAGGGACCGCTGGGCTCCTCTAGTCCCAGCTCCTGCTACCCCAGGCCAGAGCCCCTCCCTGCATCCATGCCACTGGAGCCAGGGGCTCTCTGGATCCCCGAGTGGGAGAATCACTTCCATCCCGGTTCCTCCTTCTCGTGACAGTGCAGAATGGGGATTCATGAACTCTCCCCACCCCCAGCTCCCAGCCCACACGGGAGGCTCTTTCCACTTTCCCAAGCCGCCAGGTGCTTTGGCCATGGGGTGTAAAATGGTCCCATCTCTGCTTCCTCTCCCACCGCTGAAACGACGCAGAAGCTGCTTTAATAGCAGCCCCCCACCCACCCAACTGAGTCCCAGGCCTTGCTAACGCTCAGTGCCATGACAGCCCCAGGAGATGATTGCTGCGGCGTGTGACGAAGTGGGACTGTTCTTAATGTTTCCTCTGAATAGTATGGGGGTGCCTCAGTTTCCCCTAGGCAGTTCTTAAGTCTCTAGGTGGTGGGATAAGGGTGTATGATCATTGCAGAGCCCTAGAGGGCAGGTATGTGCAGGGGTCTGGACACAGAGAATGACAGACACCCTGTTTCCTGGCAACTGATGGCCTGGCCCTTCCCCCCTGCAAGGTGAGAGCTAAAAGGGTTGGAGAACAAAGGAATCGGGTGACCTCCTGGCCCCGGAAAGGGACAAAGCCCAAAGGAGGAGGGGCTGGAGGGAGTTTCAGTTGAGGCTGGCTGGGGACATGGAGTGAAGTACAGAGGTGGTTGTCTGGCTCACTATCTCCCAAAATGGACCCAGCTGAGGGGTCCTGTTCTCTGCACCTACAAGCTCTGTGTTAGACCATGTTCCTGTTGTGTAATAAACCTTCTGTTTTACTGGCTGGCTGAGAGTCCCGTCTGACTGCGGAGTTGGGGGGCAGGACCTCTGGCTTCCCCAGGAGCCTGCCTGGGCGGACTCGCTGTGGGAAGCTCACGGAGGGGCAGAGGATGCTGAATGCTCCGAGGTCAGACCCAGAAAGGTGGACGCTGTGTGAGCTGTTTGCCCTGCATACAGGCTGCTCACAGAAAAGAGACTTCCCCAGAGTCCTGACTGACTTTGTAGGGAGCAGTTCCAGAGCTTCGCCCGGGGACTCCGTGACACGGGGGTCTCGGCCCAGGGGGAGGCAGTGACTCCTAGAAGCAGGGAGAGCAGCAGCACTATAGATCAGGGAGGTCTGGCAATGCCAGTGGCTGGCTGGGATCTGGCAGCCCAGGCACTCAGAGCAGATTGTCAAAGGCCAAACTCCTCTCACCACCGGCTCTGTAGCTCCCCCTTGCTTTCAGTCTGTCTTAGGCACCATCCTGGCCCTCATCCCCCTGGCATCCGAGCACTACCCATCCTCGATAGCATTTATTCTAACTGTCCCCTTCAGGGCAGGGTCTGGCAGCTACCCCCACTGTACAGACAGGGAACTACAGCACAGAGGGAAGAAGGGACTTGCTCGAAGCCAAACAGAGCATCTGTGGCAGAGCTGGGAAATGAACATGGGTCTTCTGGGTCCCAGGATGGCACCTTCTCGTTCAACCTCCTGCCCCCTTCGTCCCTGGTTCAGTGGGAGCTGTGGGAGCTCTCTGGGGCACAGGAGCCGGCTGGTGCTCAGATGGAGCTACGTTGCCTATTGCACAGATCTCACTTTTCTCGAACATTGAAAATGCTGCTCCAACCTTACCAGAGCCTGTCAGGATCCTTGCAGCTGGTCAGTGCTAAATTGTGAACTGTGCCCTGGCCTCCCAGAGCGGGGCAATGGGAGAGGGTGGGGCTGGCCCAAGGCCCTGCTGGATTGCGGCTCACGCGTACGGGGTCCCAGTGCTACAGAGCTCTGTGCCGGGACGGCGCTTTGTGGGGGTTTCGCAGCTCCTCTCTCCAAGGCCTGTGTGGGAGCAGCCGCTGCAGAGAATCCCAGGCCTGATTCCCCCCACGCTGGGTCTCCTGAATGGCCCCTGCCCTGGGGGGCTCCATTTCTCACCCAGTGTCTCCTGTTGACTCTCCAGCAGCTGCACGGCAGGTGTCCTAAGGCACCTCTAGTCCTCTCCAGAGCTCAGGGGGACTGTCCTGGCATCGGACTGTCCTGGTGAATGGAACAATGGCTCCAGGCAACCGGAGAATGCCTGTTCCCCCGGCAACCTCAGTGCCATTCCCTCTGGAAGTGATGGTGTCAGCGAAGGTGCTGGAGGTGGTCAGGCCTCGTGGTTGGAGCTGGACTCAGGAGGCCAGGGCGTGGGTGGAGCAAGGCTGGAGCGAGAGCAGGGCTGCAGTAGGATGAGGGGCAGGGCCACCAGCTACCCCCCGTTCTGGGCACTTACCTGGCCCCACCATGCCAGTGGCTGAGCACACACGTGTTGTGGTATTTAGGCTCTCAACCCCCCCTCTGCAGAGCAGGATCCTGCTCTCCCTCGTTAGCTGAGGCCCGGGGCGGCGGGGACTCACCTGATCTCACACAGAAGACTTACAGAGGAGCGGGGAACTGAACACAGCTCTCCTGGGTCCCAGCCCAATGCCTCATCTAACACCCTGTGCCACCTTCCCGTGCCGTGCCACCAGCCCTGCCAAAACCTCCTCCTTGTCTCCGTCCCCTCCGGGCTCGACTGGTGCGATCCCTTCTGTCGAGCCGCCCCAGACTGCCTCCTGTGCGCATGCCGCTGCCCGCTTCCTGACTGGCACCAGGCTAGACGGCCGGCACCGGGGCACTTGGCAGACGTGCACCGCCCAGCCAGGAGCTCGGGGAAGGCTCGGGGTGGTTGGCGATGCAATGGAAAAGCAGAGGTGGGCAATGGAAGATTCTCCTACCTGGAGTCAGGAGTGGGCAGAAGCCTGCGTGTAAATGGGCCACCCACTTTCTGCTGCCGGTGGCGGAGCTGGAACTGCTGGCTCAGCGTTCCCCAGCGGCACGTGCCAGCTCTCGCTCTGCCAGAGCCAAGCCTGGCAGTGAGGGGATGAGGCTGTGCCAGCCAGCAGGGGCGTGTCACAATGGGCAGGCGAGTCACAGACCAGCCAATGTGTGACTCCCCAGCCATGGGATGCCCCAGCTCAGACTTGCTCTGGTCTCGTCGGGGCGTTAGAGCCTGTCCTTCCCCAACGGGGTCATGGGAGGGACCTTCCGCTGTTATACCAATAAAATAAAAACCAGCAGGATCTCATGAAAGGGTAAAAAGGCAAAATACCACATTTATTGTGAATACAGAAAGAATCATAGTAAGCAGTTAGTTATAGGTATAACATTCCATTCAATCTCATATTTATTCACACATTCATTCATACAAACACACACACCCAGGTTCTGCAAGGTTGTTATCATAGTTACCAGCCTTAGAGTTGCTCATGCCAAGCCACTGGCCAGGTGGCCTGGACATGAGGAGGGAGCAGGGCCTTGTCAGATGCTCATCTGATGCTCCTGGAAGTTGGTTGGCAGAATCAGACCCCAAAGTTCTCACTTTTTAGAGTCTATTTTTATAGGAATTTCTTCCTATGCCAGTCTATGGGAATTGCTTCATCATGCTGTTGCTGAATCAATCAGCAGATAGCACATTCCTGACGGCTCCAAGATGTTATCTTGTTCTTTGGTTCTCCCATTCTTGAGGCTGTTGGGTGGATTGCAGTCTGCCCTCTGGGGGACCTCTGGTTATTTCCACTTGACGCCTTCTTCAGCCCATGGACACGGGATTCTTAGGCTGGCACCTCCCTGATCATTCAGTTATTATCCACACCAAGCATCCATCCACATACATCCTCTATCTCGATTGTAATCACAATTGTTAATACAACAAAAGGGCAGGGAGTCTCTGGGTGCTGTTTCTGTTGTTACAGAGTATTGCTTTGAGTCTCTCTCTGTGTGAATTGCTTTGAGAACAGACTCAGTCTTAGAATGTACTAACACAATTAGCAGCTTGCAAGTTTCACACATAGAGGGAGAGAAACAGCACCAAAAACCAAGAGACCTCTTAACTAGTAATACCCTGGAATTGAAACTATGGGGAATCAAACTCATTTGTGATTTTAATACAGAACTTCTTTAATATGATCCAACACCGCTCCCCACAGTCACAGACGTGAGGCCGGAAGGGACCGCTGGGCTCCTCTAGTCCCAGCTCCTGCAGACCCCAGGCCAGAGCCCCTCCCTGCGTCCATGCCACTGGAGCCAGGGGGTCTCTGGATCCCCGAGTGGGAGAACCACTTCCATCCCGGTTCCTCCTTCTCGTGACAGTGCAGAACGGGGATTCATGAACTCTCCCCACCCCCAGCTCCCAGTCCACCGGAGCGGCTCTTTCCACTTTCCCAAGCTGCCGGGTGCTTTGGCCATGGGGTGTAAAACGGTCCCATCTCTGCTTCCTCTCCCAACGCTGCAAGGATGCAGAAGCTGCTTTAATAGCAGCCCCTCCCCCGCCCAACTGAGTCCCAGGCCTTGCTAACGCTCAGTGCCGTGGCAGCCCCAGGAGATGATTGCTGTGGGGGTCTCGGCCCAGGGAGAGGCAGTGACTCCTAGAAGCAGGGAGAGCAGCAGCACCATAGATCAGGGAGGTCTGGCAATGCCAGTTGCTGTCTGGGGTCTGGCACCCCAGGCACTCAGAGCAGATTGTCAAAGGCCAAACCCCTCTCACCACCAGCTCTGTAGCTCCCCCTTGCTTTCGGTCTGTCTTAGGCACCATCCTGGCCCTCATCCCCCTGGCATCCAAGCACTGCCCAACCTCGATTGCATTTATTCTAACTGCCCCCATCAGGGCAGGGCCTGGCTGCTACCCCCAGTGTACAGACAGGGAACCGCTGCAGAGAGAGAATAAGGGACTTGCTCGAAGACAAACAGAGCATCTGTGGCAGAGCTGGGAAATAAACATGGGTCTCCTGGGTCCCGGGCTGGCACCTTCTCTTCCAACCTCCTGCCCCCTTCGTCCCTGGTTCAGTGGGAACTGTGGGAGCTCTCTGGGGCACAGGAGCTGGCTGGAGCCCAGATGGAGCTACGTTGCCTATTGCACAGATCTCGCTTTTCCCGAACAATGAAAATGCTGCTCCAACCTTACCAGGGCCCGCCAGGATCCTTGCAGCTGGTCCGTGCTAAATTGTGAACTGTGCCCTGGCCTCCCAGAGCGGGGCAATGGGAGAGGGTGGGGCTGGCCCAAGGCCCTGCTGGATTGCGGCTCACGCGTACGGAGTCCCAGTGCTACAGAGCTCTGTGCCGGGATGGCGTTTTGTGGGGGTTTCGCAGCTCCTCTCTCCAAGGCTGTGTGGGAGCAGCCGCTGCAGAGAATCCCAGGCCTGATTCCCCCCACGCTGGGTCTCCTGAATGGCCCCTGCCCTGGTGGGCTCCATTCCTCACCCAGTGTCTCCTGCTGACTCACCAGCAGCTGCACGGCAGGTGTCCTAAGGCACCTCTAGTCCTCTCCAGAGCTCAGGGGGACTGTCCTGGCATCGGACTGTCCTGGTGAATGGAACAATGGCTCCGGGCAGTCGGAGAATGCCTGTTCCCCCGGCAACCTCAGTGCCATTCCCTCTGGAAGTGATGGTGTCAGCAAAGGTGCTGGAGGTGGTCAGGCCTCGTGGTTGGAGCTGGACTCAGGAGGCCGGGGCGTGGGTGGAGCGAGGTTGGAGCAAGAGCAGGGCTGGAGCAGGACGAGGAGCAGGGCTGGAGCAGCCTAAGACTGTTGCCAATGTCAGGCAGGAGCGAGTTCCTGGGCCTGGAGTCCTGTTGAGCAGACTGAGCTGCTGCTGTGAGACTGAAATACTTGCTCCGGAAGTCACGGGCCTGTTCCTGGCTTGTGGATTGGTGGGAGCCCGGCACAGGAGGGACTCAGGGCCTGACACATGGCTCCAGGGGACGCTTGGCTCCAGCCCCGCTGGGCACTGAGAGGCCAGGTGCAGGGGGCCAGGCGCAGCACCAGGGAGGACATTGGGGAGGCAGGAGCGCTGAGGTGGGGCTGAGGGGGCAGGTGCTGAGGAGCTGTGGCCGGCTGGCCAGCAGGGAGGGCCCAGCTGCAGCTCCACACCGGGCGCTGCCAGAGCCTGGCAGGCGGCTGGCTGAAGTGGCACTTTGTGATCTGACGCAGGCGGGAGCTGGCTCCCCACATCTGAACTCTCTGCAGAGCCGGCGGATTCACATCTAAACCCGGATGTGGCTCCCAATTCACAGCTGGCCCCTCCCTCCGATCTGGAGTGGCTGAGACCCCAGCGCTCTGTGGAAGAGGCCAACAAATGCCAGCTCCTGGGGTGCGCTTCCCCCAGAGACAATCCCGTGCTGGGAAGGGAGGCTCCAAGAGCCGACAGCTCCACCACTCACACTCCCAGCTTCCTGGGAATGAGCCAGGAGCAGAGTCCCAGTCCCCGTCCCCTGGCATTAACCCAGGGACTCCGCACTGGGGATGTGCACCTGGCAGCAGGCAGCCTCCTGAGAACACACAGGGCAGGGTGCAGGGCGAGGGCTCCCAGAGAGAAACAGGAGGAGGGCAATGCTGGGAACCCCCAGGCCGTCTTCAGCTCAAGCATGAGGACACCCCAGCATCCTGGAGAGCATGAATCTAGCTTCAGCTCACCCTTTATGTCCCCCCGTTCTCTGTGCTAGATGGGTTGGTCTCCCGGAGGGAGGAAAGTGCCCATCAGGAGTTCCTGGCTTATCCAACGTCAGTTTCCCGCTCTTGTGAAAAAAACGGTGACTTCCCTTACACAGGAGCTGGTGTTCTTCAGGTTGGGCTGGGCCTGTACACGTTCTCCTGTAGGGGTGTGTGCACCCAGGGCCCGTGAGTCGCAGACGTTTGCCAACGAACATTTGCCAACAGACGTTTGCCCCCTGCTCTCCCCGTGGGCTCAGGGACCGCCATCAAAAGGGCACGTCTGCCACCTCCCTCTCAAGTCCTTCGCACCTGCATACTGCCAGGGGAACCTCCCCATTTCTACTGAGGCCTCAGGGACAGGGTTTACGATGAACCAGCTGGAGTTGATCCCCCCTCCCCCCTCCCCGCGTGTTGCACCCCTACGACTAGCTGGGGATCCAAACTGACGCTCCCCGGTTTGAGCCCCTGCCTAGCCAGGCCCTGTTCCCTCCCCCCAGGCAGTCGGTGGCCCTGAACTCCTGCAGGCAGCCATGACACACAGGTGCTTGGGGGCTTGAGAGATGGGCTATCACCAGCTGAATGACCCCTGCCTGTACGGTGGGGACTGAGGTGCCCCCCAAGTCCTGTGCTATGCTGAGTCTGGGGAGATGGGCAGGTTCAGCCTCATTAGAAGGGATCGGCCAGACAGAAAGGCAGAATCGGGTCCCCGCACAGAGCCCCTCTACTCCGTGCCTGTGTCCTAACCACCAGGACAGTGGCCAATCCCACCTTCAGGCCAGGTTCCAGCGTCGGGCCCTGTCCATACCCACAGCGTGTGGCACCCAGCATGCGCTGATAGACTCCGGTACATGCAGTAAGTTCACAGACACTAGAAACTGCCTAACACCAGGCTGGGGGCTGGGGATGTGTAGGGTACAGAGCACAGCACCCCCTAAGGCCGGGCAGGAGGGCTGGGAAATGCATATGATACAGAGCACAGCGCCCTCTAACACCTGGCAGGGGGGCTGAGAGATGGGGGGTGTAGGGTACAGAGCACAGCGCTCCCTAATGCCGGCCAGGGGGCCTGGAAGCTGGGGGAATATGTCGGATCCGGAGCACAGCATCCCCTAACACCAGGCTGGGGGGCAGGGAGAGGGGGGATATGTGGGGTACAGAGCACAGCGCCCCCTCACACCAGGACACGAGGTCTCATCCGTCTCAGGGCGGAAATGATCACACCCTTCGAATGGGGGATCTGCCACGGGCACTGGCAGGAGCGCGCTGCTTTACATTCAGGTTCTTTGGCTGATGGGCGAACCTCACCCCGCCCTGCGTTTCGAACAGCTGTCGATGGAAACCCAGACAGCAGAGATGGAGTAGGACTAACCGGGGTCACTGAGTCTCGCCCTCACCCCGTGTCTACACTGTACAAGGGTGGGAAATAGCAGGTGCCTTTTCTTGCCCTGATACGATTTTGGAGATGCCGACGCTTGCGACAGCTTTCTCCCTGTGTGGGTTGTGGGATCCAGGGGAGCCGTCTGTGTGCTCTGTACAGGACAAGGCGATTAGATCGTTTATACCTCAATGTATCACTGTAAATACAGTTATTTAATATATCAAATAAAAGCAGAACAATACATCAAAAAGCATCAAAATGAAAGAGAGGATTACTATGCACAGGGGGGATTGCTATGTACAGGGGGGGTTGCACGTGACTAGTTAACTGCTCGAGAGCTTTCATCACCGTGTACTTTCTGACAGGTTTCTGCGCCCTGTGTAGGGTTTACGACCCGCCCTCCGTCCCCGTTTCCGGTCGTGTACGGTTTTGGCGCCGTCGGCCCTTTTGAACATTTCTTTTGTATTGTTTTCTGTGTTTGGCTGGGGGAAGGTTGCGTTCTTGTGTTTTGACATATTTAGAGAAACAGTATAAACAAGTAGAAAGAAAGGCTGTAAGGGGTTCGCGGCTCCCTCCCCGTCCATCAGGGTGGGAGACCATGCCCCTCGTTACGATACTTCCGGGGTACCTTGGTTCAGGGGAAAATTAGCCCAGTGTTAATGGTTCAGGCCTGCAGTCAGGCCGAGCAATGGTAGAGAGTCTGTTTGCCTAGGGCCCTCATTCAGGGCAGGGCTGCAGTCAAGTAGGGGCTCTGGCCTACAGTCAGGCAGGCAGAGCAGCAGAAGGTCCATTTGCCTGGCCCTTGATCAGGGCGGGGCAGCAATCAAGCAGGGGGGCTCTGGCCTACAGTCCGGCAGAGCCGTCGCCGTCTAGGAGAGGTTAGCTCTCTGGTGGAAGAGTCAGAACAACCATCTGGCATCCTGATTCAGGCGCGTGCCAGACCAATCAGGCCTCCTGACAACCAGGTGGGGAGCCTGCCACTCCTGATGGTGGCGTGGCGGTGGTAGGGGAACGCAGGCCTTCCCGCTCCACTGAGTCCCCTCCCAGGGCCCTAAACAGCAGCGGAGTGGTCCGGCACTGGGTCAGCAGGGAAAATCTGATCACAACACGCTGGCCGGCTTGTAGTCACTAACACAGCTGAACCCAATTCGGCTGCCCTGGGCTCCTTCCTACACACCCATTCCGTGTGTACATGGGTTCCAGGGTTGTTGTTCGCTTCATTGGGGTAGACGGCTAGTGGCAGCCCCACCAGCTCCTTGGAGTCCCCGGCGTCTGGCAGCTCCGGCAGCCCCTCTGGCTCTCTGTCAGGATAGCGCTCTCCATTAGGGGAGCAGGGAAGAGACGTCCTGCTCCTCCAGCAGCTCTCTCCCAACTCAGCTGGAGGGGCGGCCTTTTATAGTTCCGCTTCCTGTCCCGCCCCTCTGCTTCCGGCAGGGTGGCATGCGGTGGGAGACAAGCCTGCTTTCTGCAACCCTCCTGCCCCCAACAACCCACTTCAGCGAGTCCCAAAATCAAATCCACTTACCAGGGGCCTCCTCTCCTCTTTGTGCTTCGCCAACATCCGGGGTAGAAAAGAGCTCCTGGCCGCATGTCATCTTCTGCCTCTGAGTCCCCCTCCACATCCTCGTCCAAGATTTCCTCCTCCTGGCTCGGTCCACTCTCGACTGACACGCGAGCCACCCAAGTATCCACAGTGGTGTTAGCAATGGAGGTGGGGTCGCCGCGGAGTATCATGTCCAGCTCTTTGGAGAACCGGCAGCTCATAGGCGCAGCACCGGAGTGGCGTTTGCCTCCCGCGTCCTGTGGTCGGCGTTCCGCAGCTCCTTCACTTTGCTCCTAAACTGCCGTGTGTCCTGGTCATCGCCCCTTTCTGTCATGCATCGTGAAATCTGTCCGTAGGCGTAATGATGCTGGTTCTGGCGGGACCCAACCGAGAGTGCCAGTTCAGGACAAACTGCTTCAAGCAGGGCAGTTACAGCCGAAGGCTGGGGGGTTTCCACCTCTGAGGCAAACCAAACCAGCCAAACAGAGCAGACTTTGGTCTCACCCCACTGGCTCACCACAAGTCACACAAGCAATTCCCTTAGACACTGCAGTTTCCCAGTATCCCCAACAGTACCACTTCTTATGGGGACAAATGGTTATGAAAACCAAGACCCCAGGAAAAGAAAAAAGGTTCTCTCGATCCCAAAGGACCAAGCCCCAGACCCAGGTCAATATACAAATCAGATCTTGTCCCAAATCACGCTGTTGCCAATCCTTTAGACTCTAAAATCTAAAGGTTTGTTCATAAAAGGAAAAAGCTCTAGATGAGAGGTAGAA
This sequence comes from Natator depressus, assembly GCF_965152275.1. NCBI lineage: Eukaryota > Metazoa > Chordata > Testudines > Cheloniidae > Natator > Natator depressus. The sequence continues at coordinate 139,329,600 of NC_134236.1, forward strand.
TTGGTGAAATGGAATCAATGACATACAGTCATGGCCAAGTTCTTGGTTCAGGCGTGCGGCAGCGACAGAATAAACTGCAGGTTCAAATCAAGTCTCTGGAGAACATCCACAGCTGGGATGCGTCTTTCAGTTCTTAGTTCAAAGCTTCAGTGTAGCAAAGTCCCTCCAGAGGGATGAAGCAGGACTGAAGACAAGATGGAGGAGCTGCAGCAGCTTTTTATATTCTCCTGCCGTGTGGTCTTTCTTTCTTTGTCCCAAAGACAAGCTGTCCATCACGTGGCCTGGAAAAACCTCCGAGTTCTGTCCATAGGCACAAGGTCCCTGCACACCTTGCTGAGTCCCAAGGCGTGTCTGCCTTCTCTCAATGGGTCAATTGTGTAGCTGATGGTCCTTAATTGGCCATCAAGCAGGCTAGGCATTGCATCCGATGAAGTGAGCTGTAGCTCCCGAAAGCTTATGTTCAAATAAATTTGTTCGTCTCTAATGTGCCACAAGTCCTCCTTTTCAACTTGTCTGGGGTGTCACCCAGAAGCATAGTACAAGTTTGAACCACAGACAGTGTAGAGCCAATACTTATAACTTAAAATACAAAAATGATACAAGCGTATAGACAGCATAATCATAACCAGCAAACCGTAACCTTGCCTTAGACACCTTATTTGACCCCCTTTATACAAGATTTGGTGCCACTATAGGACCTTGGTTGCAACAATGTTCTATATGGTCCCAGTTCATAGAATCATAGAATATCAGGTTTGGACGGGACCTCAGGAGGTCATCTAGTCCAACCCCCTGCTCAAAGCAGGACCGATCCCTGACTAAATCATCCCAGCCAGGGCTTTGTCAAACCTGACCTTAAAAACTTCTAGGGAAGGAGATTCCACCACCTCCCTAGGTAACGCATTCCAGTGTTTCACCACCCTCATAGTGAAAAAGTTTTTCCTAATATCCAACCTAAATCTCCCCCACTGCAACTTGAGACCATTACTCCTTGTTCTGTCATCTGCTAAGTCAATAACGTCACAGTAGGTATAATAATTTCTACGTCCGGAGTGCAGCTGGGACTGCACAGCCTCCTCTCCCCAAATGCTGATGAGGTCCAGCAGCTCGGCATAGCTCCAACAGGGGTGTCGCCTTGTCCGTGGAGCAGGCCTGGCCAGCTGGAAAGATGTGCTGAGACCACTGCACGCATCACCGAGAAAACAGGAAGGGGACTTTCAAAATGGCAAAGGAGTTTACGGAGTGGGGATGATGGATGGTCACCTGAGGGCCGGGAAGTAGAGTTCAAACCGATGACCAGAGAGGCGAGAGCAGGCATTGTGGGATGCCTCCCGGAGGCCAATCGCAGGGCCGTAATCGACCTCGGTGTCTACACTGGCACCGCAGCCCTGTAGCCCCGGTGCAGAAAGTTTTTTAAACTGTGCAGTGCTTTTTTTAAAGCGCTGCAACTGCCCTGTTTCCACGCCCTGAGTGGCGTGGCCGTGCGTACACCTCACCAGTTGCAGCGCAGAAAGCTGCTTTACCATGCAGCAACTTGCCAGCGTAGACAGGACCTAAGGAAACAGTGCCATGACTTCAAACCTCCCGTTCACCGGAAAAAAACAAGGCTGTGTTTTGGAGTGGAATAAAAATGCACCTTTTAAAAATGCTGTAACAGTTTTAACACATGATGAAAGTTATATTAAGCTTATTAAACATTTTAGATTTTTGTTGCATTATCAGACTGCTTTTGTTCTTAAATGTTTGCAGCCCACGGGCTGAGACATAGATATATGCTTCTGTGTTTGTTTTGGGTCTAGAAGCTGTAGTAAAAGTAATGCTTTATAAAAACAAAAAGGTTTTTTCATTTGGACTTTGTGTTTCTAAGAAGACAAAAAGCATTTTAGTTATAAGTTAGACAGGGTCATTTTTGAATTAGCCAGTTTGTTTTCAAAAGATGTCTAGCTACCATTAAGCAAAAGCCAGGGCCGTAAAGTTAATTAAAGGAAACAGGCATGTAGATTTCAAAGCCTCCTGGTTACAGAAATGGGAATGGCCACATCACCATTTACAAAATCTTTTTATTAACTGTTTAAATAAACTTACTATATAAAAGAATACAAAAAGAGACCCAAACCAAAACAGTTTTACCTTTAAATTGTAAAGAAAGCTTTAAAAATCAGGGTACAGTTAAAACCCTCATGTTTTTAAAGCATGGATTTAGACAAAAAAGAAGAAAAAGCAGCTGATGTGAAAAAGTTCTGACAGAGATAAGGGGCTTGTTCTGTTCCCAACATACACACACATACGTTCTTCTTCTTTTCTCATGTCTTTTGAAATGTAAAGCAGGACACACAAGTTTGCTTTAGGCCTGTTATAGAAAATCTGCATGGAGCAGGATTTAAAATAGCTGCTTTCCCCTGTTTAGCTCGCATGTCCTGTGACCAAAGTTGTTTCACTGTAAAGATGGCCAAAACATGTATGAATTTAAAACAAACAAGAACCCACAGCAGATTATTTTTCAAAAGACACCCTTTGAACTTATTAAGAGTGTAAAATAAAGAAGCACCTCGGGGTTAAAACCACAGGCAGTTTACAAAAGTAATTTGTGAAAGTTAAATGAAGTTTTTATTGACTTAGGGATTTTTGTCTGAATTTTGTGCTGCATTATCAGACTGTCTTTGTTTCTAAATGTTTCTAAATGTTTGCAGTCTGTGTGCTGAGACCCAGGTACAAGCTCTTTTTTAACTGTTTAAATGGACTTAATATATCAAAGAATGCAAAAAGAGAATGCCGCCCCCCGCACACACATTTTTCTTTTCTCATGATTTTTTAAATGTAAACCAAAGGCAAACAAACTTGGAAGGGTTTTAAAATGCTAAAAGGAAACATAAAAAGACACGATGAAAGGTTTTTTTTTTTAAAGTGTTCGTTTGCTTTTCAGAGTTTTGCCCAAGTCAATTGACCAGAGTACAAAAATCTAGCGTTAGTTTCTTTTTAAAGCATTTGCCTACGAGTGCTTTTGTATGATTTTTTGAATATGTGACCAAGCAATGCAGTGGCTCCTGCCCCTTATGAAAATTCCTAATGAATTTAAGAAACCTTTCCAGAGGTTTTTTATACTCCTGATAGAATTGAATGCTAAGTTTTATCCTGGCCACCAAATTTTGAAGGCTGTATTTTTTAAAAACCTACAAAAAGGCTCACACTCTTTATTAAACCCCTTACATCTTTAGCATGATGTCTATAGAACCCCAATGTCTTTAATCCCTTTTAAATTTTATGGGACTTTTCCCACTGGGGCTGACAGACGAACAACAAAAATGATTTTGGGGGTTTTTAGAGAGAGTTCCCTGTTTTAAAATTTCACAGTTTAATTAGATTCTGTAAACTCAGCTCCTTGAACTTTTTCATGGTCCAAGCCCACGAATTTCACAACTGTTAGGAGAGAAGCATCCAGCATTCTGTGTGTACTTCTCCTCTGAATGCTGCTTTCTACTGGGAGAGGGCCGTACTACAGCACATTTTATAGCCTGTGGTCATAAGTTGTTATATCTACTGGTAGCAGATAGGCACAAGAAGCAGCCCTCTGACCAGGTCAAACTGGACAAATTGGTCAAACTGGACAGTCTCTACGTAAAAGAATAAATGGACACAAATCAGATGTCAAGAATTATAACATTCATAAACCAGTCGGAGAACACTTCAATCTCTCTGGTCACGCAATCACAGACATGAAGGTCGCTATCTTACAACAAAAAAACTTCAAATCCAGACTCCAGCGAGAAACTGCTGAATTGGAATTCATTTGCAAATTGGATACTATTAATTTAGGCTTAAATAGAGACTGGGAGTGGCTAAGTCATTATGCAAGGTAGCCTATTTCCCCTTGTTTTTTCCTAACACCCCCCCCCCCCAGACTTTCTGGTTAAACTTGGATTTATGCTGGAAATGGCCCACCTTGATTATCATGCACATTGTAGGGAGAGTGGTCACTTTGGATAAGCTATTACCAGCAGGAGAGTGAGTTTGTGTGTGTGTGTGTTTTTTGGGAAAAAAAAAAGGGGGGGGTGAGAAAACCTGTATTTGTGCTGGAAATGGCCCACCTTGATTTTCATGCATGTTGTAAGGAGAGTGGTCACTTTGGATAGGCTATTACCAGCAGCAGAATGAGTTTGTGTGTGTGGTTTTTGGAGGGGGGTGAGGGGGTGAGAGAACCTGGATTTGTGTAGGAAATGGCCCACCTTGATTATCATACACATTGTGAAGAGAGTGGTCACTTTGGATGGGCTATTACCAGCAGGAGAGTGAGGTTTTTTGGGGGGGGGGGGCGGAGGGTGAGAAAACCTGGATTTGTCCTGGAAATGGCCCAACTTGATGATCACTTTAGATAAGCTATTACCAGCAGGAGAGTGGGGTGGGAGGAGGTATTGTTTCATGGTCTCTGTGTGTATATAATGTCTTCTGCAGTTTCCACAGTATGCATCCGATGAAGTGAGCTGTAGCTCACGAAAGCTCATGCTCAAATAAATTGGTTAATCTCTAAGGTGCCACAAGTCCTCCTTTTCTTTTTGCCAATACAGACTAACACGGCTGTTACTCTGAAAGCTGTAGAACAGTTTCTGATTGGTCCGCCCGAGAGGCGGAGATAACCATGCTGGGGGCTGTGAGCCTTGGGAGCTCCCTCTTTTCCTGGGGGCAGCCGCAAGGGTAAGTTCTCTTCCCCCTCCCCGTCCGCCCCCCTGCAGCTTGCTATACTTTCCTTGCATAATGACAGGTTTCAGAGTAGCAGCCGTATTAGTCTGTATTGGCAAAAAGAAAAGGAGGACTTGTGGCACCTTAGAGATTAACACATTTATTTGAGCATAAGCTTTCATGAGCTACAGCTCATTACATCCGATGCTCACGAAAGCTTATGCTCAGATAAATGTGTTAGTCTCTAAGGTGCCACAAGGACTCCTTTTCTTTATACTTTCCTTGTCTCACCAACCAAAAAGGATCTCTTCCTCTTTTCTATACTCTCCTTCTCTAACTAACCAAAAAAAGGATCTTTCTCTCTTTTGCACAGCTCCGTGTTCTGCTTACTAACAAAAAAGGATCTTTCTCTCTCTTTCTGTTTTCTGTACTTTACACAGCCCTGTGTCACTGACACAGGATCTCTAGCTCATTTTTTGGCCGTGTGATTTCTTTCACCCGACCTTCTCAACCTTCCTTTAGAGTTTCCTCTTTTCTTTAATGAGCCTTTGCTTTTTAAAATTTATTTCAATTTTTTTACTCTTATTATTTTTTAGTCCCAACAAAAATAACCTTTTACCACGTTCTTACTAATCTATCAAAAACACTCCTCTCTCTTGTTGCTTTCTATAGTTTCCCTCTTCCTTCTATTTAAAATAACCTTTCTTTCCTTTTTTCTTCTAAGGCTAAGCAATTTTTCTTTTCTTAAAACTCCTTTCCTTTAAGGCCTCTGTCGCGAGGGGGCATGGTCTCCTGCCCTGACAGCCTGGGAGGGAGCCGCGAACGCCCCCTGGTGGGCAGAACCGGGACACCCACGGCAGCAGAGTGGCGGGGCAGGAAGCGGCACTATAAAAGGCCGGCCCTCCAGCTCAGATGGGAGAGAGGTGGCAGATGAGCAGCACGTCTCTTCCCTGCTGTGGAAGGACAGAGCTAACGGAGAGCGCTATCCTGACAGAGACCCAGAGGGGCTGCCAGATGCCGGGGACGCCGAGGAGCTGCTGGGGCTGCCACTCACTGTCCTCCCCTAGAGCTCACTGTTGCCGGCAGGGAAAGGGCTGGGGGGGAGTACTCCTCTCTGGCCCCTGTCCCGGAGCAGCCTGCCTGCACCCCAAACTCATCCCCAGCCCTGCCCCACCCCAGAGCCCACACCCCCAGCCAGAGCTTTCAGCTCCCACCGCACCCTCAACCCTCGCCCTGAGCCCCTCCAACACCCCAAACACCTTATCCCCAGTCCTAGGCAGAGCCCTCATCCCCCCCACACCCCAACCCTCTGCCCCAGCCCTGAGCCCCCTCCAACACCACAAACCCCTCATCTCCAGCCCTAGACAGAGCCCTCATCCCCCCCATACCCCAACCCTCTGCCCCAGCCCTGAGCCCCCTCCAACACCACAAACCCCTCATCTCCAGCCCTAGACAGAGCCCTCATCCTCCTGAACTCCAACCCTCTGCCCCAGCCCTGAGCCTCTCTTACCCCCCAAACCCCCCAGCCCCAAAAAGAACCCTCACCCTCTACACCCCTACTCTTGCCCTGAGCCCCTCCCAAACCCCTCAGCCCTGCACCCCCTCCCTCTGCACCCCCTCCCATCCCCAAACTCCCTCCCAGAGCCTCAGCCTGCACTCCAATACTCTGCCTAAGCCTAGGGCCTGCACCCCAGACGTCCTTCCCCACCCAAACTCCCTCCCGGAGCCTTGGGCAGGTGGGGGGCAAAGTAGGGGCGGGTTCTGGGCAGCAGCAAAATTTCTACAAACCTGCCACCCCTGAACCCATGTACACACGGAACGGGCGTGTAGCAAGGAGCCCAGGGCAGCCGAATTGGGTTCAGCTGTGTTATTGACTACAAGCCGTCCAGTGTGTTGCGGTCGGATTTTCCCCACTGACGCAGTGGCGGATCGCTCCACGGCTGTTAGGGCCCTGGGCTGGGACGCAGTGGAGCGGGAGGGCCTGGGTTCCCCGACCACCGCCACCCCACCGTCAGGAGTAGCAGCCTCCCCACTTGGTTATCAGGAGGCCTGATTGACCTGGCATCCGCCTGAATCAGGACGCCAGACGGTTGTGCTGACTCTCCCACCAGAGAGCTAACCTCCCCCAGACTGCGACGGCTCTGCCGGACTGTAGACCAGAGCCCCCCTACTTGATTGCTGCCCCGCCCTGATCAAGGGCCAGGCAAATGGACCTTCTGCTGCTCTGCCTGCCTGACTGTAGGCCAGAGCCCCTACTCGACAGCAGCCCTGCCCTGAATGAAGTCCCTGGGGAAACAGACTCTCGACCGTTGGTCGACCTGACTGCAGGCCAGAACCATGAACACTGAGCTATTTCCCCTGAACCAAGGTACCCCGGAAGTATCACAGCAAGGGGCATGGTCTCCCGCCCAGACGGATGGGGAGGAAGCCGTGAACCCCCTACAGTCTCTCTTTCTACTCGTTCATATTTTTTCTCTAAATATGTCAAAACACAGCACGCTGTTAGGGCCCTGGGCGGGGACGCTGTAGAGCGGGAGGGCCTGGGTTCCCCTATCCCCGCCACCCCACCGTCAGGAGTGGCAGCCTCCCCATGTGGTCGTCAGGAGGCCTTCTGCTGCTCTGCCTGCCTGACTGTAGCACAAGCACGCAACCTTCCTCCGGCCAGACACAGAAAAATAATACAAAATAAATGTTCAAAAGGGCCGATGGTGCCAAAAATGTACACGACCGGAAACGGGGACGGAGGGTGGGACGTAAACTCTACACGGGGCATGGAAACCTGTCAAAAAGTACATGGTGATAAAAGCTATTGAGCGGTTAAGTACTCACGTGGCTGGGCAGGGCAGGCGGCCAATGGGGAGGAAGCCATGGTCCCGCATGATGTGTTCCACCCTGCTCCAGGCGGGCTCTGGTGCACCAAACCCCCAGAGTAGGGAGGCTGGCTTTTACTCGGACAGCTGGGCAGCTTCAATGACTGGGCTCTCCCTTGTACACATCAGTCTCATCCTCTGCAAGAGTGTTCGTAGGCTGGCACGGGCTGGACGGTGTTTCTTGCAGGCATTGAGGATGAGCACGGTCTGCAAAGCCAGGCACCTGACAGAGGACTTGCTGTCCTCCTGCAAGCCTTTGAGGACTAAGATTGAAAGAAAGGAAATGGAGGTCAGAGCCATGGTGCTCTGGAAAGCCCTGGCAGACCAAGCCAGCGCTGTACCTCTCGGCCTGCAATAAGGAGGCAGCAGGCTGGGAGGCGGGAGGCAGGGGACTAGCAGGAACAACCACCGATCCTCACTAAACATCCCTGCTGCCCTCCACAGCTGGGGGAGCCCCCAGACACAGGCAAGAAGTCACAATGAACCCCATTCACTCACTATTTCTAGGACTGCCCCACCCCTGCAGTATCTGATGGCCTCATCCCTGCCTGTATTTAAGCTCCCCCTTCCCCCCAGTGCACAGATGGGCACTTAAGCCCCGAGAGGGGGAGATTCACAAAGGGGGCTGGGCATCGTTAGGCTACGCCTAACTTCCGGTGCCCTGCTGCCCTCCAGGAAATGCCGAGGAGGGAGCTCTGCCATTCTCTAGCTCTGGTTGGGGACCAGCTGTGCACCTGCTCTGGGAGTGAGGAGCCTGAGCTATGTCACCCCCCTGCCCCCTTTTCCCCAACAAATGTGGAGGAGACGCTGCTCTGCCCTGCGCTGGCCCAGGGGTCCGGGCACGCAGCAGGGAGGTAGGTGACCGGACGTCACCTCAGTCTCCTTTGGAGCAGTGGCTTGACACCAGGCACCCCACCTGGAGGTGACTGCAACAAACCCTGGGCTAGTGAGTGCAAGGGGGGGAGGCAGGACCAAACCTTTGCTGTGTTGGGGGGGGGCAATCATCTGCGAAGGCCAGCCAGCTTCGGCCCAGTTTGGGGATTTGCCAGGCCACAGCTCTGAGGTCAGGGCTAAGTGCCTGGGCACATGCCAACCAGCAGACACCACAGGGTGAGGGGGAAGCTGATCAGGGGTTCGGGGATCTACATTTTGCAACCCTTTGTGGCTCTTGCCCAAGATCACATTGCTGGCGTTGGAGATTGAACACAGCCCGCAGCCCTGGGCCATTCGTCCCTCTAGCGCTCAGTGCTCAAAGCGGGTACCACTCACCGTTGAAGATGGCATCCAACTTCTCCTGGCTCTTCTGGTCCAGCTGCCGGGCAGTGAGCCCTACACACACAAACAGCTCATCACATCCCTGCATCCCCAGTGAGGGTGTCAAAGCGTCTGTCACCCTCCAAGCAGCGGGGCTTTCCCCTGCCCCTTGCTGCCCAGGACGGACTCCTGAGTCCCCAGGGAAAGGGCGAGTCCCCAGGGACGGCTGTGGGGCTGGTTGCCAAAGGAGAGCATAGCGCCTTGAGGTTCCACTCCCAAGAGCCCATGGTGGGGTGGGGGGAGGGGGGGATGGGGACTGCATGGGGAGCAGTGGGGTTAGAGGGGGCCCATCAGCCGATCAGGGCAGTTTGGGGTGAGCTTGCTCCTGCGGGTTTCTGACACCCCTGAGCCTTCATTCGGCAATCAGGAGCCCAGGGGTTACTTCTCGCTGCCGGCAGGGACTGAGGAGAGCCTGAAACTGGATCCAGCCCCCCTGCTTAAGGGACCCCTCTGCTCTGTGGTTACCTAGAAACCTGATGGCCGCTTCTCTAATGGGAGCCTGCGGGTTTTTCAGAAAGGCCATGGCCTGGCAGAGGAAGGTTTCTGCCCTCTCCTTGTAGCACGCCACCTAGGAGACAGAAGAAGGGAGCACAAGGTTATTAAAGGCCTTTCCATCCTGCAGGCCAGGTTCCAGATCTGTGGAGTGTCCTGCTTTCGCCCCTCCTTCCTCTGCCGGGGGGATCACGCAGCGGGACTACAGCCAGGGCCAGGTGTGGTCCCGGGGCTGGGGCTCGGTGTGGGCACGGAGCCGGGCAATGGAGGGCTCCCTCACCAGGCAGTCACAGCCTCGCCAAAGCTCCTTTCGCTGGACGAGAGCACCGAGCTGGCTCCACCTTAGGAATTCCACAGCACGGCTGAGGGCGTCCCAACACACCTGCAAAACAAGAGGGGCCGGGGCGAGCCAGCCACGGTTACAGGAGGTGGAAGCCAGGGCAGTCCCTCGGCATACGCGGCTGCATAGGGGACCACGAAATATGGGGCACCAAATTTCCCCAAATTTCATGGTGCCACTAGGCGGCTGCATGCTGCACATGCAGCAGCCCCAGCCCCAGTGACCCGCCCTATACCTCGGCCAGCCCTGCCGCGGGCTGCGCCCACTACAAAGGGCAGGGCCGTCCCTGGGGGGGGCCCAGACAACTCCCTCCGCCCGGCCTCTTCCCCTTCCCCCTCTGCTACGCCCCTGGCCTGCCCCCATTCCACCTCTTCTCCGCAAGCCTCTTCCCCCAGTGACCCCACACTCACCGGCAGTGGCAGGAAGTGGAGCAACCCGGTCCCAGCCCACTCTACTCCAAAGGATTGCCCCCCGCACTCACCGGCGGTGGGAAGTGGAGTGCCACGGCTGGGAGCAGGCAGGGTAGAGCGGGCTGGGGCCAGGCTGCTCCGCTTCCCGCTGCTGTCAGTGAATGTGTGTGTGGGAGGGATCCCTTTCCCCAAACCCCCTCCCTCGAGCCACACGGCTGGAGCCGGGGAGAGGGAAGCAGAGCGGGCTACTCCCAGCTCTCCGCTAATCCCCCAGGCCACTCTGGGCCTGTGGGCCATCCAAAAGTGGCCCCACACAGCTCCTGCCTAACAGACCCTGGTGGGGGGGAGGGGGAGGCCTGGGACCCCACACAGTCCCACTGCGGGGGGCTGGATAGGGCACCCGAATGGCTAGGGACGGCCTGGCTGAAAGCCACTAGCCTAGTTACCGGAGGCCGTGTGTGTGGAACACTTCCCGGCCCGCGGCTGCTCGCAGAAGGGCGGAGGTGTGGCTAAGGCAATGGCTGGAGACCTGACTCAATTCCCAGCTCTTCCTGCAGGAACTCAGGCAAGTTGCTTAGGCCCAGGGCTACAAAGGGATTTAGGTGCCTAATGCCCATGGGCATTCAATACTTCTGAGGCACTAGGCCTCACGCTGTGCCTTAGTTCCCCACCTCCTGGGGGGTAGGAGGGTGAATTCATTACTGCTGGGGGCATTTGGCTCCCAAGTGATGGGGGCCATGGGAGCGAGCATGTGCACAGGCACCTGGGGCGGGGCGGAGGGGGGGCTTGGGCATGTCATGGCTAGTAAGAGCTGTCCAGGCTGCTTGGCCAAGGGCACATTGGGTCTTGGGCACCATCCGGAGGCTGGGTAGCTCTGCTCCGGGTAGGGACCATGGCCAGGGTTGTGCTCTTCCCACCAGCACAGCCAGGGGAATGTGCGGAGGCCAGTGGCTGTAGGAGAGGTGAGCTGACCCCTCCACCCACCCATTCTCTCAGCCTGGCTGCAGAGGGGCAGTGTTGGGCTCAGAGGAGGCAGGGAAGACTCAGCAATTGGGTGGGGCACCATGGTCATGGCGCTACTGGACTCAACGTTCAAGTGATTTTGAGCACCTGATTGTCACAGCACTGAGCACCCGCCCTCTGCCGGCCAGACCCTTGAAAGGGGGGTGTCACATGTTGGCCCCCCCCAACAAATTCCTGGTCACTGTAACAATCTCAGCTGCAGGCTCCAGCTCGTGGCCTCACCTGGGACACATTGGGACGCTCATCGTGCAGGAGGAGGAGCAGTGGGACCAGGCTCCGGAGGACGAGCTCCTTCATCTTTTTTCTGTTGGGCTCCCTTACAAGCTCCAGCAGGTGTTTAAAGAGGGCGATGGAGAGCACCTGGAGTTTGCTGGACTCCTGCAAGAGAGGATGTGGGGAGGAGACGCTGTGACGCTCGTGCTCTCCCAGCAAGGTGAGCGCTCACTGTGAGAGAGATGTCTACCCTGCAGGGGGTATTGCTAACTCACCCCCAGTCATACGGGCACAGCTGGGGGCCAGAGTCTCATGGGCACAGCGCCATTGAAGGCAATAGAGATGCAGGTTTCCACCAGCTGAGGGGCTGGCCTGGCAACTTCTTGGCCAGAGAGAGCAGTAAGGTGGGGTGAGACAGCCCCTGGGATCTCACAGCCAGCTCTGGGCACACTGACATCAGCACCCGCCTGTCAAGCCCAGGGGAAACGCTCAGGGCAGAGCAGCACCAGGACAGGGGCGGCAGAGAGGGAGCGATGAGGAAAGATTCAAAGAACGAAGGGATGTGTGTACTTTGTCCTCCCGCTTTGCATGCCCGACTCACACTGGTGCTGACCCACAGCGACCCTCTAGCGAGGCCAAGGGGGCCAGGCATGGGGGGCAAATTCCTACACTGCTGTTTGTTCGGGCCACGCACAGGGACCTGGGGGGGATTTAAGCAGGAGCAAGGGGTGGTAAATGTGCAGGAGCTCCCAGATAGGGGGCCTTGGAAGCCATGCCTGGAAACCACCCAGCCTCCAGGGGCTTGGGGTTCGGCAAGGGCTGCCCAACTCCTACACATGGGTTTCCTGTTAACTCAGGGTCGGCCCCACTTGGTCACACGATGCCCCCTCGCTGCATGGCAGCTGGCAGAGCCGGACCAGTCCAGTGACCTGGGAGGCCGGGCAAGCTGTGCCCAGCAGGGAGAACCAGGAGCAATAGCTGGGGGCTGTAGGGAGGGGCCACTGCTTTCTGGGAGGTGAGGCTGAGGGTAAGGGGGGGCAGCCTGGGGGGGCGGGTTGACTTGAGCTGTTCTGAGAGTGGCTGAACCTTTAAATGGTGCCCCCCCAATCAGCAGTTACGTGTCGCCTCTGGGCACCAGGTTCTAGACCAGGCAGTTCTCTGAGTGACGTCTGTTGTAAAAGTCTTCATAAGTTCTTTTAGTCTGTTTATCTATTTGGCTGCGCTCTCCTGTCTGGCCACTTTGGAGACAGGCTCTTGGAACAGTAGTTCTCAGTTGTCTTTCCATCAGGAGCGGGTGCTGGACTAGATGCAGGAGCTGCTCTTGGTGTTGATCTTTAGCTGGGCCTGTGCCACTGCTAAATCAAGAGCGGCCGGGTCCCAGCAGAGTTGGGGAGGGCTGAGGGTAGGATTTAGCGTTGTGAGAGCTGGGGAGGTGGGTGGTCCCTCCAGGAGCCCCCACTGGGGCGTTACCCCTGGAAGGCAGTAATGGATGGGTCCCTTTCTCCCGCCCACTTTGCTGGCTCTCGCCATGCAGTGGGGGACTGAACATCAGTCTGGTGAACACGCTGGCGGGGGCTCGTTTGTGGTTACAAAAGGCCTGGGGAGAACTAGCCCCTCCTTTGATGCTGCCCTGCCATGAGAACGAAGGGGAGAGGAAAGGGCGGTAGCTGCAGAACCTATAGACGGAGCCGTTTCCTTATGGAGCTGACAGGCCAGCTGTGGGATTCCTGGCCAGGGAGGGGAGGGGCGGGGCAGGATTTTCACCAGGGTACCATCACTTGTTACCCTGGAAGCCAGCAGGAGCATTGCGGCACCCTGTGCTGCAGAGGCCCCCTCGCTGCATGCAGGCTCAGGAATGCATGTCCTTCCCTCAAGGGGAGCCTCGTCCCCAGGCTGCCCTGATCCTTGTCAGCAGGCCTGCAGGACACCAGGGTTCCCACCCTTACTGCCATATGCTCTGATGGAGAATGGGCTAGCAGAAGAAGGCGGGAATGGGTTCATGTCATTTACGACGATCCTTTTTCTGGCTGGGGCCATAGCATAGGTCCCGCTAGCCCACCCGCCAGCCCCCATTCACACGTCTGTGGCTTGAAGGGTCTCCCGCGGGCCGCCAGGCCTTACATCATGAAAGAAGGGCAGGAGTTTCTCAGCCACTTGCACAGCCACGGGGCTGGCGCTCTGCCTGTCCATGCCGGCGAGGATGTCTCTCAGCACGGTGATGGCATTGGAGATGACGCCCCTGTATGCCTTGTGTAGCCGCTCCACGACGACTGGCTGCTGACGCTGGATTTTCCCCACCTGTGTGAAAGGAGGAGCTGCTTTACGGAACACCCTCCGGTGACCCAACAAGCCATTTCCATAACAACGTCTGCCTCCCCTGCAGACAGAGCCACGGGAACTAGGAGTGCAGGGGGTGCTGCAGCACTCCAAGGTTTTACGCGGGGCTCTGCTCCTGGCTCCACACACAAGGTCCCAGCTGCCGGCCCTGCGCCAACTCCCAGCTGTGGCCCCAGCCTCGGACCCCTTGCCCCATCCGTCTCCCGCCCCCCTGGAGCCATGGCCCTGCTCCTGACCCCAGCTCTAGGGGTGGTGGGGTGTGTGGACAGGTGTAAGGGGGTGCTCAGCACCTCCACTATCAAAAGTCTTCTAGCGCCCCTCCTCCAGATGACATGTTAGAGCCTCAAAGCCCTTGCACAGCCCCAGCTAGGATCGCAGGCAGCGGGGCCAGCTACCTGCAACGTAAGCAGCTGCTTCCTTGTACCCCTGATCTCAGGGGGTGGTATTTATTAGCAGGTATCATCTGTGGAAACTTCTCTGCACAACACCTTGACCCCAAACAAATCAAGTGTATTATTGTTATAAGGGTTAGAATAGCACCTCCAGCGCCTATCTGCAATCAGGGCGTGTGCTGGGGGCTTTCCAGGCACAGAAAGAGACATTCCCTGGCCTAGAGCTTACAGGCTAGACACACAAAGGAAGGATTTCTATCCCCGTTGTACAGACATGGAACTCAGGTACAGAGAGGCGACATGACTCACCCATGGTCACCCAGGGAGTCTGGTTCCGGAAGGAAAAATAAAACACAAGCAAGTGAAAACCAGCTGAGGACATGGAACAATGGGAATGGTGGATAACAAGGAGAATTACAGTCATGCCCTCTCCATGTCTGATCGATTCATCGTCCGTGTTTAATAAACCGGACTCACCTGCTATTCTCAGGGGAAGTAAATTATCATTAGGGAGAGTTGCCTTCAGATTGTCTCCTCTTTGACCAGGCTGCCAGATCTGTGTATTTAAGTTCCAAGGGTTTTCTCTGCCTTCACTATGCTGTGTCTATCACACTTGTTATGAGGTCTGAGCAGCAAAAGGCCCTTCTCGAGCTTCTCGAGGAGCGAGTGCTACGGGACAGAGCTGTGACGTCAACAGTTAAAACCTACGAGGCTCAAAAAGGGGATTGGTAGGAAAAAATGGTTCCAATTGAAGCAAAATGGCTCTGTCCGGGCGTCCCGGATCACTGGTGTCACCAGCATTCCCTGGAGGTCTAGAGTCCACAGCTCTAGAGTCCACAGTCACACACCCAGAGACGCACCCTGCAGGAGCCAGGCCCTGCCCTGCAGAACAACAGACAAAAGCCAGGCAGGGACTTGCCCAAGGTCACCCAGCAGGTCAGAGGCAGAGCCAGGAATAGAAACCAGGGCTCCTGACTCCAGGCCAGGGCCAGGTCCAGGTCCCCTGGGAAGCTTTCAATGACTCCAGCCCTGCATCAGCTCCCTGATGAAGGAGTTGCCAAGACTTTGAAGGAAAGAGCTGAAATTCAGAGGGATCATGGTAAATTGGAGGACTGGGCTATAGACAACAAAATGAAACTCACCCAAGACAAAAGTGAGGTGCTACATTTAGAGAAGAAAAAGCAAATGCACAGAAACAGAATGGGGGATAACCGGTTGAACTGCTGAGAAGGATCTGGGAGCTGCGGTGGATCACAGCCTCAGCATGAGTCAGCAAAGCGATGCTGTTGCCAAAAAAAAAAAAAGCAAATGCAATTTTAGGTTGCATTAACAGAGGTATAGCCTGCAAGTCATGGGAGGTGATAGTACCACTCTACTCAGTGCTGGTTAGGCCTCAGCTGGAGTACGGTATCCAGTTTTGGTCACCAATGTCTACAAAAGATGTGGAGAAACTGTAATGGATCCAGAGGCGAGTGACATAGACGATCAGAGGGATGGAACACAAGCCATATGAGCAAAGGTTGAAGGAACTGGCTATGTTTAGTTTGGAAAAGAGGAGATTAAGGGGGGACATGCTAATGGCCTTCAGATTCTTCGAAGGCTGCCAAAAAAAAGATGGCAAAAAGTTGTTCTCTCTTGCCACAGAGGGCAGGACAAGAGGGGATGGGTTCAAAGGACAGCACGGCAGATTTAGATTAAATCTCAGGAAAACCTTCCTAACTGTAAGAAGAGTAGGACAATGGGACAGACGACTAGGGAGCTTGTGGAAGCCCCTTTGCTGGAGGTTTATAGTAGGAAGCTGGAGCCATCTGTCTCGGCTGGGACAGACACAACAAATCCTGCATCTTGGCAGGGGGCTGGACAAGCTGACCTTGCGATCCCTTCTCACCCTGCGGTTCTATGAGAGCTGTCCCAGAGCACCAGGAGAGGGTTTCGGCGTGTTCTGCCTCGACCATAGCGCTGGCTAGAGTCACGCTCTCTCTCTTCGGCCCAATGGCGATACAGTGGGAGACTGAGAGACACCCTCAGGCCGTGGAGGGGAAACACGGTGCTCCTTCCCTTGCTGCAGGGGCTGGAACTTACAGTCAAGGGGGCGACGCCAGCCTCTTGCTGAGAGACATCGTGATGCTGGCACAGCGGCCGTTCCTGCAGCCTGTCGAGCAGCTCCCGTAGGACCTTTCCTGCGGTCTTGGGGTGGGATGTCAGCACCCTCCACATCTCCACAGCAACGCTGCAAAGGGAGAGAGCCGATTTCACCTGGTCAGAGCCCCGCCAGCCTCCTGCACCCACTGCCACCCGCACCCTGCTGGGTCTCCGGCCACTGGCCGGCCCTTTGTTGCCCTCCAGATGCAGCAAGGGCCCCCACTGCCTGGCGCAGGTTGCATGGGGGCCGGGTCTGAGTGTCAGCCCCGGGGGAGGACGAGGGCTGCCATATGGGGTTTTGCAGGCTGGCCTGTCTCCACGGCATGTCAGCCTGCAAAACCCTCCAGAACAAGCAGCAGCTCTGCAGGGAGCAGGAGGTCTCTGGAAGGTTCTGCATGCCCCTGTCCCTGGCAGCGGGACCAGTCCGGGGGAGCCGGAGCGCAAGCGGCAGCAGCCCCAGCCCCGTACCTGTCACATGACAGCGAGCAGCCCAGCAGCGTTGTGACCACCTCCTCGCTGTACTGGTTGCCCAGCACGACAAGGGCCTTGAGCAGCTGCTGCTGGGCCAGCGGCTCGCTGATGGAGTCCAGGTTGTGGTAGATGCTCATCACAGCCTCCGACACCTGGAAGGGAAATGGGGAGATGGGAGCCTTGGCTTCCTCGCGCTGCTATTGATCTGGGATGCCAGGGACCTGCCGTACCTGAGAGCCATCTGCCCTCCCACATCCTCTTCTCCAGCTCCAGGCCTAGAACACAGGGCCAATTCCCGGCCTATCGATTCATAGACTGCAAGACCACAAACGGCCATGGAGATCACCTAGACTGACCCCCCTCATGGCACAGGACCTGCCCCCCAGTAATGCCGAGCGCCCAGAGGCAGAGTCTCCCACGGATGGGCTCCCCCAGCAGGCTGTTCTCACTGCAGCTCTTACCCTCTCCAAGCTTGGGCTGGGGACCCACAGGATCACATGCAGCATGTGCCTGGCCGCCACCGAGTCATGGACGCTGGTGTCTCTCATGCCCTCGATAGCAGTGAGGAGGAAGTCCATGCGCTCGGATGGGTTGAAGTACTTCCCAAACATCTGAAACAAACCTGCCAGTGAAACCCCTTTTGCTGCCCAGTGCGGTTCCAGTCGGACCGAGCAGCCAGGAGTGCAGGCAAAGCCCGCTTTGCCGGGACAGGGCTGGGTTACTGCACCTGGGACGCACAGTACCCAGCCAGCAATCAGGAGCTGTCCTGCATGGCACAGGCCAGCGTGGCAGTGCATGGGGGCACAATACCGCACAGCACGGATACACTCTCTAGTGCTCAGCAGGGGCTGGCACTGGTGCATGGACGCAATGATGCCTTGGAGAGCATTAATCTCTGGGGAAGCTCCCACCACACCTGACAAGGAGCTGGGATCAGGTTTGGATGAGACCCAGTGCATCTTGGGATGTGGCATGGAGGGAAGCATATTGGCCCGCAATAGTAGAAGCCTTGCCAGCAGATCGAGGGAAGTGATTATTCCCCACTATTCGGCACTGGTGAGGTCACATCTGGCCCCCCACAAGAGAAAGGATGTGGAGAAATCGGAGAGAGTCCAGCAGAGGCTAAGGAAAATGATTAGCAGGCTGAAGCACATGAATTATGAGGAGAGACTGAGGGAAGTGGGCTTATTTAGTCTGCAGAAGAGAAGAGTGAGGGGGGATTTGATAGCAGCCTTCAACTACCTGCGGGGGGCGGGGGGGGCGGGTTCCAAAGAGGCTGGAGCTCGGCTGTTCTTAGTGGTGGCAGGTGACAGAACAAGCATCAATGGTCTCAAGTTGCAGTGGGGGAGGTCCAGGTTTGATATGAGGAAACGCTATTTCACTAGAAGAAAAGGAGTACTTATGGCACCTTAGAGACTAACCAATTTATTTGAGCATAAGCTTTCGTGAAGTGAGCTGTAGCTCACAAAAGCTTAAGCTCAAATAAATTGATTAGTCTCTAAGGTGCCACAAGTACTCCTTTTCTTTTTGCGAATACAGACTAACACGGCTGTTACTCTGAAACTATTTCACTAGGAGGGTGGTGAAGCACTGGAAAGCGTTACCTAGGGAGGTGGGGAATCTCCATCCTTCGAGATTTTTAAGGTCAGGCTTGACAAAGCCCTGGCTGGGATGATTTAGTTGGGGTTGGTCCTGCTATGAGAAGGGGGTTGGATTAGATACCTCCTGAGGTCTATGATTCTATGAGGTGGAGTGGGCCATCGGCAGGGCTCCGGCCCAGCTGGATGGGGTCAGTCACACGCCTGGGTCTGTCCCTCCCCCCTGACTCCTAGGGTGTTAATTTCTCTCTCCTGAGAACTCTGGGCACAACAATCCCAGGAAGCATTGAAAGTAGTTACCATGGCGATATTGCTGGTGTTGGTGAACCAGGTGACCCAGAAGGTGTTCTCCGCTCGCCACTCCCTGAAGACCTGCAGATACTCTGCACTCTGCTTTGCCAGCGTGGTGCCTGAACCAGGGAGGGGAAACAGACAGCAGGCAATAGAAATCAGAGGTTAGCTTTGGAAACGGGAGTTTTGCAAGGAAGTTT
The DNA here is from genome assembly GCF_965152275.1 of Natator depressus. NCBI lineage: Eukaryota > Metazoa > Chordata > Testudines > Cheloniidae > Natator > Natator depressus. Next base: position 139,348,367 of record NC_134236.1, read on the forward strand.
AGAGACAAGTACATCTAAGAAACATACCGTAAATTCAGACCAATAAACTCCCCCCCCCCCCAACAAAACAAAACAAACTAACCCCCCTGGAAGAGTCAAAATAAACCAGGCAGAAGTGCAGCAGCAGTGTGAGGCTCTCCAGTTGATTGCACTGAATGCAGCATGTAGGATTACCAGCCCTGTGGGCAGGTAGCACATCTGGGCATTTGGCCCAAGGAGCTACTGCCCTCGGAGACCAGGAGGCCAGAGGATCTGAACTGGTGGAGCCAAGGGAGACAGCGAGGTACATAGAGGAGACTTTTAGGGATGCAGTAGAGTGGTCCCACCCCCCGTCTGACAGCCTCTGTGCTGCTGAGGAGGGTGAAAGTTTCTGGGAAGGAGAACATCGAGCTGGAGCAGAGGGAGAAGATCCCATAGTTGGGACCCACCTGCCAGATGAAGTCAGGATATCCTCTCACACTGAGGCTGCCCCTCCTGAGGCAGGAAGCCCAGTTAGAAAGAAAAGCCAGGTAATAGTAATGGGGGATTCAATCAATAGACATATAAGCAGTTGGGTTTGTGATGAGTGGGAGAACCGCATGGTAAATTGCCTGCCTGGTGCAAAGGTTGCAGCTCTCACGAGACATCCAAACAAACTTATGTGCAGTGCTGTGGTATGTAAGCTAATGTTTAAATCGGCCTCTGTACGAGATAGCGAATGTGACAGTGAAGTTTATAAAAGTCTCCAGATGTGATCCCTGGCAAGCCTGACTTCAGGACCAGGCAACTTGTTGAAATGATAGGAAAGAAGAGAATTATCAGACACATAGGTGAACACAATTTGTTGGGGCAGAGTCAACCTGGCTTTTGTAAAGGGAAATCATGCCTCACCAATCTACTAGAAATCTTTGTAGGGGTTCAACAAGAATGTGGAGAAGGGTGATCCAGTGGATATGGTGTACTTGGACTTTCAGAAAGCCTTTGACAGGGTCCCTCACCAAAGGCTCTTAACCAAAATAAGCTGTCATGGGATAAGAGGGAAGGTCCTCTCATGGGTCAGTGGTTAAAAGATAGGAAGCAAACAACAGGAATAAATGGTCAGTTTTCACAGTGGAGAGAGGTAAAGAGCGGGGCACCCCAAGGATCTGTGTTGACACCAGTGTAGTTCAACATAGTCATCAATGATCCAGAAAAAGGGGTAACCAGTGAGGTAGCAAAATTTGCAGATGATACAAAATGACTCAAGATAGTTAAATCCAAAGCAGACTGCGAAGAGCTACAAAGGGATCTCACAAAACTGGGGGACTGGGCAACAAAATGGCAGATGACATTCAATATTGATAAATGCAAACTGGACACCACAATCCCAACTATACATACACAATTATGGGGTTTAAATTACCACTCAAAAAAGAGATTTTGGAGTCATCGTAAAGAGTTCTCTGAAAACATCCGCTCACCGTGCAGTGGCAGTTAAAAAAGCCAACAGAATGTTGGGAACCATTAGGAAAGGGATAGATAATAAACCAGAAAAATGTCATAACGCCTCGATACAAATCCAATGTGCGCGCCCACACCTTGAATACCACGTGTAGTTCTGGTCGCCCCATCTCAAAACAGATATACCAGACTTGTAAAAGGTGCAGAGAAGAGCGACAAAAATGATTAGGGGTATGGAAGAGCTTCCATATGAGGAAAGATTAAAAAGACTGGGGGCAAGTCTACACTTAAACCACTCTATCGCCATAGCTGCACCGGCGCTGTAGCGTTGAAGAGAAGATGGTCCTCTGCCAACAAGCTCTGAATCCACCTCCCGGAGAGGCGCTAGCTATGTCAGTGGGAGGGGTGCTTCTGCCAACAGGGGTGTGGATTTTTCACACCCCTGAGCAATGGAGTGATAACAATATAGGTGTGCAGTGTAGACCTGGGACCATTTAGTTTAGAAAAGAGCTGACTAAGGGGAGAGATGACAGAGGTCTATAAAATCATGACTGGTGTGGAGAAAGTGAATAGGGAAGTGTTATTTACCCCTGCACATACCACGGGAACTAGGGGTCACTTTCTGAAATTAATAGGCAGCAAGTTAAAAGCAAAGAAAAGAAGGTATCTCTGCACACAATGCACAGGCAACCTATGGAAATTGTTGCTGTGGGATGTTGTGAAGCCTAAAAGGATAATTGGGTTCAAGATAATTAGGCCATGCAACCCCAGACTCTGCATGTCCCTAAACCTCTGACTACCAGAAGCTGGGACTGGATGAGAGGGGATGGATCACTCCAAATTTCCCTTTTCAGTTCATTCTCTCTGAAGCATGAGGCACTGGCCGTTATCAGAAGACCCAGTACTGGGCTAGATGAACTGATCTGAGTCAGTATGTCCATTCTTATGTGAGTTATGAAGAGTAGAGTATGGACAGGGGAAGCTAAAGACATCAGGGGAAACTCCATGGCTTGAAGGACTATGGATACTAAGGAGGTTTTTTTCAAAAAGTGTATTAGGAACAAAAGAAATCCTAGCAATGGTGTAGACTCATTACTAGATGGAGACTGTTTAAAAGGATGCAGAAAAGGCAGAAGTGTTCAATAAATATGTTTCCCATGTTTGGAAACCCCATGTCAGTGTATTTAGGAAGGACAAGGGTCTCCAGTGCTCTTACGTTTTTGCCGCAGCATGAAGGTGTAGAGGTGGTGAAGTCCCTCCATAGCCGATCGGCAGATCTCCTGCTCCTGCTCAGCACAGCGCAGAGTGAGACAGCCCACCAGCTGGCCCAGGGCTCTGAACTCCTCCACTCCCTGACGGAGAGAGGGAGCAAGGGGAGTCACTCGCCCCTGCAGGCCCAGCGCAGCATGTCCCCCTGGCATTGCACTAGCAAGGGGCTAGAACCGGGGGAGGCAGAGCCCAGCGCAGAGAGACTGGGGACAATGAGAGCAGGAGGAGCCATGGGGCCCATCACCAGGGACTGAGGGAAGCTCAGCAGGGACGGGAAGTCTGGGTAGCAAAGTCAGCAAACATTGCCCTCGAGTGGGGACCTGGGTAAGGAATGAACTAACGTCCAGTCTCCATCTATCTCAAGGGCAAGCTCCTAATCCCAGCCCCTTCTCCCATCCCCCTCCCTCCACAGACCTCAGATCTAGGAGCGTGAGGTCACCTTGGACTCCTCTTCTCTGCATTGCGCCTCTCTCACTCCATCCTGGAGCTCCCCACAACCCCCACTTTCTGCGCCGCACCCAGCCTGCCGGCTCTCTCCTGCCGGCTCTCTCCTGCAGCCTCCCCCTCTAGCCTCCCCCTCCTGCCAGACCTTCCCTTGCCCCTCCTGCAGCCCCTGCGCTTGCTCCCTCCTCTTCCCCATGTCGTTGCACCAAGCCCCTTGCCCTCCTCTCCTGGGGTCTGCACAGCCTCCCCTGACCCACTCCCCATTGCTCTGGCTCCTTTGGCCCCTCCCATCCCTTTCACTGTGTCCCCTCCCACCTCCCTCCTTCTCTTCTGCTGCCCCAGCCTCTGGGGGCATATCATCCAAGCGCCCCCCTCCAGCTGCCGGAGGGGAGGCCCTGCCACAGGGGGGATGGAGCAGCTGGAGCAGCTCAGTGGCCCTGAGCACCCAGAGCAGGGGGTGTTCATCTGGCAGCCTGGCAGGAGCTGATGCCAAAGCATCCCGGGGGCAACTGACAAAGGGGCTGAACAGACACCTGGGTTCAGAGGGTGCTCTCAGGGCGATCCTCTGTAAATCCGTTGACCCTGCGGAGCAGACTTTGGTCCTAGGGGAACAGCGGGGAGAGTCCTTGGAGATAGAATTATGGGGCTCCACCCAAGGCCCACTGGAGTCAGAGGACAGACCTGTCCACATCAGGGCTCATTAGATTGGACTCCTACCGAGGATCTTGCTGAGTCACTATTCCAGGCCCGGGTTTTCCCTGCCAGGGAGCGCTGCACCGCGAGGCTGCTCAGTGCAGTTAGGAGACGGCCAGAGTCACAGGCTGCTCACCTTGAATTTGTGTTGACCGGAGATGAATTTGGTCAGCCAGGTGATTCTTCCCACTGCCCTCAGCCGCACATGCACCTCCCTGGATGCGGTCCAGGGGAGCAGGACCTGAGAGAAACAGATTGGGACAAATTGCAAAGGAGAAGTACCAAAAAATAACACAAGCACATAGAGTGAAAATCAGAAAGGCTAAGGCAAAAATGAGTTCTAACTGGCAAGGGACATAAAAGGCAATCAGAAGCAGCTCTGTAAATGCATTAGGAGCAAGAGTAAGACAAAGGAAAGTGTGGGGCCACTACTCTGAGGAGCAGAAGGCACGGGGGTGTCCCATGCTTGCGATTAAATGGAGCCTTGGTCCCAGAGCCCCACCCCAGCCACAGGACTCGTCCCCTTCCTGCCCCCATGCCTCCACACCTCCAAGATATTTTGCAGCACCACAAGGTTGGGCTTCTCCTCCTCGCACACCAAGGCCTTCAGCAGCTCATCCATGGTGTTCAGAGTCTGCGTGCAGAGCAGAGGAGAAACCACAGCAAGTGGCATTACCGAGCCAGGCCACGAACCAATGCCCTGGCGTGTGACATGCCCCAGGCCATGGCAGCCCCTGCTATTCCATCTCACCCTCTCACTTGTACCCGCAGGGGACCTACTGCAAACTCCTGCTGGCAACAGGACCCCACCCGCTTTTGCTGTCCCCAGGGAGGCCACTGCACACAGTCTAATGCATTAGAAGAGTCAGGAAGGACTCCGCATTTGAGGGGGAGGGGAGATTTCCAGCCAAGCTTCACTTCCCCTGGCCTGTGTGCGTCTCAAGCAGCCGATCTCATGGCCCCCAGCCATGCACTGGGGTGAACGTGCTTGTGAAGGGAGTGTCTGTTCCCCACTAACTGCCGATGCCTGTGAAGGATAAATGCCTACTACTGCTACCCTATGAGGGAGTTACTCCTTTATCTGCGGCGGTGGGGCTTGTGCTTTGGTACTGCAGGTCCTGAGCTGAAGCGCTGCCAAGGAGCTGTGATCATTACACTCTTATGCCAGCGCCAGGTAACCCAGGGGGCAGGGACACGAGCGACTTGCAGGATTCTCCCTCGGTTTGGGGCAGCTCCTCATGGCTAGTTTGGGGCTTACGTTGTTGTATAGAGCAGCCTCCAGGCCCTGGTTGGTCTCTGCTGGAGGCAGGGAGAAGGTGCTGGAGAAGCAGACGTTGAGCAGGGTGGATAGCTCCATTCCCCGCAGCAGTGGCTTCACTTTGCTAAGAGAAGAGACACGCGCGGATTGGAGGGCTGAGGCGAGACTGATGCACTGATGTTGGCCTCAGGCTCCCAGGACATGCTGGGCAGGCTTCTGGGAAGCTGAGAGCAGGGCGCCAGCGGCACTGAGAGAGAGCCCCCCATGGCGCAGGCTGTGCCACGTGCCAGGGCTCAGCCTGCCCAGCCTCTGAGCCACAGGGAGTCGCTGAACTGCCGGTGTGATGCAGCTGGCACAGCTGGCGGCGACTCCGGTGGCTCCGCTCCAGCAGTGCCCAACTGCCCCTCTCCCCCCGGAGCCATCGCCTGCGGGTCCCAGAGGGGACCGGTCCAACCCCCTCGCTCCCTCCCCCACATCTTCACACGGCCACTTGGAGAGGTTGCCAGGCACCGAAGGATCCTCCACCACCAACCCACGGGTGCCAGCTTACATGCACCAGCACCATGGCCTGGTGCCACGTGCCCGGGGGAATCGGAAGACGGGGGAGGAGCAGAGGGGGCAATGCCCTGGAGAACTGGCCATGCCAAGAGGCTGGCGTGTCTGGCTGCACACAGCACTAGCTGGGGCTGCGTGGGCAGGCCGGGTACCTCAGCTCCATGATGGCGAGCATCGCTTGCTGACGCACCCCGCTGGTCAGGGAGTCGACAGACTCAAGATCAATCAGCTCCTGGGGAGACAATGTGGGGAAGTGCCAGCCGGGCTCCGAGCTCCCGTAAGGCTCCAACTGGGGAGCAAAGCGCAGGGCCTGCAACACGTGGCCTCGGCAGACAGGTCGTCCTACTGTTGGCTTGACGGTGTGCAGGGCTCCAGCTGGGGAGCGCAGTGCAGGGCCTGTGGTCAGTGCCCCAGCGTCACGTGCCAGTGCACTGCAAAGACTCCATCAGCATTAGCACCCAGGGACTCCACCTGAGATCAGGCTCCTTGTGCCAGGTGCTGCACACACAGTGAGAGCCAGTCCCTGCCCCAGAGAACTCACGAGCGAACTGGACGAGACAAGGCATGGGAGGGAAACTGAGGCACAGAGGGAGAAGTGATTTGCCCAAAGGTCTCACTGAGGAACTGAGCCCCAGCCCACTGGACCACCCACCAGCACACGCTGTCCCACGTTCAGGGAAGGGAGGTAAGCTCCGGAAAGCTTTCTGCAGCGCCGCAGAGCAAAGACTTTCCAAATCTACGAAGCAGATTTGTTGCTAGTTCCCTAGTGGGCACCGACTGCGCAGTGTTGGGGCTCTGTGCAGGGAGACTGGTGTATACAGAGCGACCTGGTGACTTGGGAAGCTGGGCGCAAGGGAACAATCTACGTTTCAATACAGTGACATGTTCAGGACCAAAGAACGCAGGCCACACTCACAGCATGGGGGGCTCTAACCTGGGAAGCGGTGACTCTGGAAAAGACTTGGCAGGCATGGAAATCAGCTGACCAGGAGTGCCCAGTGCGAGGCTGGGGCCAAAAGGGCTTATGCCATCCTGGGCTGGACAAACAGGGCAATCTCCAGTTGTTAGAGAGGTTATTTTCCCTCTGTATTTGGCACTGGTGCGACCTCTGCTGGGATCCTCTGTCCAGGTCTGGTGCCCACAATTCAAGGAGAATGTTGATAAATTGGAGGGGGGTCAGAGAAAAGCCACAAGAGTGACTGAAGGACTGGGAAACATGCCTTATAGTGAGAGACTCCAGAAATCAATCAGTTCAGCTTCACAAAGAGAAGGTTACAGGGTGCCTTGATGACAGTCTGTAAGTACCTACACAGGGAGCAAATGCTTGAAAATGGGCTCTTCAGTCTAACAGACAAACGTCCAACACGATCCAGCGATTGGCAGTTGAAGGTAGACAAATCTCCAGAGCTCTCCAGGCCAAACACTAAACCCGCTAAGTAACATAGCCCGAGTGTGTGTTTTACTCACCTTTATCTTCTCCACAAGGAGGGCTTTGCCGAGAAAAGCTGACAGGTTTCTCTCTGGGTGCCTCGTGAGGACGGCCCTGCTGATGGTGATGACACGATCCAAGAATTCAAGTTTCTTGGCCTCCTCCTATGCCCCGCAGAGATTAGACAAAAACAGGAAGGTTAGCGTGGAAAGGAGCTGCCAGTGGGAGAGATGTCAGAAAGCTTCCCCCCAGCGCTGCTCAGGCTTTGATATGCCGAAGGCCAGAAGGCCATTCATCTCCCAACAGGAGTGACTATGTGGGTTGGGCAGGGCAGGTCTGTGTGAAACCAGACCAGAGAGGGAGCAGATCTCACGGGGTAGGTGTCCAAAGAGGAACTGCAAGATGGGGGCTAAGCAGCCAGACAGTCTTACTGGGGGGCTTGATAGAGTGGGAGGAACATCTGGGTGTGACACCCTGACACCCCAATATTCGCCGCTGTCATATAATTAGGATATGTTTGGTACCAAGTATGTCTTGTAAGGTATCATTCTAAAAGTCTTTCTCTGCTAGACATTAATGTCTCACTGGATTGCATGTGCTATCGTTGGATGTGACGTTCTGAAGTTCAGCTGTGTATGTGTTCCTGAAAAACACTGTGAGGTTCAAAACAGCCTTTCAGGTAGAACAGCAAAAAAGCCAAACACTGGCTCCTGGAGGAAATGCACAAGCATTAGGGCTACCCCAGGAACTGTGTGCAATAGAAACCTCCCCGAGATAAGGCGACACAACGGGAGCTGTTGGACCCAGGTCACAGCAAAAGAGTTTTCCAGCAGGTGGGAAGAGAAGAGAAAAGGGGAACAATGACATCGCGGGGGGGACGGGACGGGACCTCAGACTCCCTGCAATAAGATACCTGGAAACACCTGAGGGACAAAGATTGAACCATGAGAAGTGATGGTCCCAGGCTAGAGAGAGATTCCTAGCCTGTGCAAGAAAACCTGGGAAATCCAAGCTGCAAAACCAAGGCAGCTTCTGCCTTAAGAATCTGCCAACCTCTTTATCACTCGGGGAGAATTTGCTAATGTATATCCTATCTATCTGGTGTGTAAAGCTTCGTTTGTGTGTTTTGTCTATTTACTACGGTAATCTGCTTTGTTCTGTTTGCTATCTCTTATAACCGCTTAAAATCTACCTCTTGTAGTTCATCATCTTGTTTCTTGTTTATACCACAACCCAGTTTGTAGTATAAATTAGTAATTGGGAGGAGGGGCAAAGAGTTGTTCATACCTCTCTCCACACCGAGGGAGGGGGCGAATGTCATAAAACCTTTGGGTCTGTACTCCAAAGGAGGTGGGCACCAGAGGACTGGGACAAGGCCCTTCAGCTGAGTCTTCCCAGAGCTGATCTCAGTGTCTGTGTCTTTCTGCAGCTGGGTGTGGCCCTGCCTGTGTGTATGGCTGGAAGAGGCTTGTGAGCCGAGCCCAACAAGACAAGGTAACGGGGGCCCAGGCTGGCAGAACAGGTGGGCTCAGTGATAAGCCAGTACATCAGGTGGCACCTCAAAGGGGGGCAACCCATCACACTGGGGACTGGCCAAATCCAGTGGGCACAAGAGGGCAAGGAGCATGGTGGGTGCCTTTTGTAACTCAAGAGAGGATGTTTTTAAGATGCTCTAGTTTCAACAGGAATTATTTGGGGGCAGGTCTCTGGCCTGTGTTATACAGGAGGTCACAGTGGTCCCGTCTGGCCTTAGAATCCATGCCTCATGCGGAGAAGGATGGATGGTGCATGTGGACAGGGCAGTAGCTGAGAGATCAGAGGAGGGCTCTTGGTACCTGTTCCTTGCCCTTGAGAAAGGCGTTGATGTACTCTAGGGTCTCTTTCTCCTGCGAGTCTGGCCCCATAAAGCAGGAGGCATTCCCAGGTGATGGTGAATCTGATCAAAGACAGAGCAGTGGTAATACCTGGGGCTGCCAAGCTGCAGGCTGGATGACAGAGATCTTAGCAGAAACCCTTGCCCCCCGCTCCCACCCCAGCAGGGTAGCAGCCCTAATGCACAACAGGGTCTGGCACAGCCATCCCTGGTTTCCCCAACTCTTTGCTGCTCAGCCCAGCAAAGATCCAGTCAGAGCCCTGGTTCCCAGCGGCCACCCCACTTCCCTGCCGCACCCAGCATGCAGGCTGAGCCTGGGGATTTGGGGAGCGCCACACCTGGAAGGAGGCATGATGTCAGGCTATGAGTGGTGTCCCCGCTCTCCGGGCCATTGCTGGAGGGGGCAGAGGGACTGGCAGTGAATCGGTCTGCTCCCCGCTGCGGGAGAGGGAGGAGCTACCCAGTCTGCGCGGGTTACGGGGACCCAGGGCCTGCCCGCTCTGCTTCCTCTGACTGCCTCTCCTGCCATTGACAGCCACCGGGTGTAACCTGGGCAGGCCCTGGTTTCCCATCATCGACCCCCCCACCCAAATGCCCTGCGCTGTGCCATGTGTCACTCCCCTGCAAAGGAGCCAGCAGATGGGGCTGCAACATCAGGGGTCATCTCATGCTTTGGCCGGCGCCCTGCAATCCTAGGCTTAACAACCCACAGTGCACAGAGCATCCCCTTCGACCGGTGGAAACATCTTCCGACCCCGCAGTGTGACGGATCGGGGTGGACAATTCAGTCAGTCTCCACCTGATGCTTCTGCTGCCGCCCCTAATGCCCCGATCAGATGCAGGGGCTGCAGCTGCTGCCAGCAAGAGGGGCCATTCCCCCCTGCCTGGGTTTTCCTGTCTCTCCATCTCATGGCAGCCCAGAGTTGTACAAAGGTGATGGAGACTTCTCCCGCCACTGACACCCTGGTCTTGCAACCCCAACCCCCAGAGGGGCCAAGTCCCACCGCAATGCAGGGCAATGGCCCCTGCCATTTTTGCAGCCCCCTCCGCCCACCCAGGAGGCACTCCCATCCGCAGGACAAACGGCCTCCCCCGGCTCACTCCCGCCTCTCCTTCTGCTGGTTCACAAACTGCCCAGCAGACAGGCGGCATCCAACCACTCAGGATTCTTCCTGCCCAGGGAAATTACCCTGATCCCTTCCCCCAGGAATATTGGGGCCGTGGCAGGTCCCAGGTGGGGGAGACAAGTGGGGTGAGGGAGCGGGGGGCAGGCTGGTGAGCAGCAGGAGTTGCTCTGACACCACCGTGAAGGGGAAGGAGCAGAAGGCGGGAGAGCGGCAGGCAGGCAGACTGTGCCGGGGCAGAGCTTTGTGGCGATTTCACATCTCGTCTCTCCAAGGCCTGTGTGGGAGCAGCCGCTGCAGAGAATCCCAGGCCTGATTCCCCCCACGCTGGGTCTCCTGAATGGCCCCTGCCCTGGGGGGCTCCATTCCTCACCCACTGTCTCCTGCTCACTCTCCAGCAGCTGCACGGCAGGGGTCCTAAGGCACCTGTAGTCCTCTCCAGAGCTCAGGGGGACTGTCCTGGCATCGGACTGTCCTGGTGAATGGAACAATGGCTCCGGGCAGCCGGAGAAAGCCTGTTCCCCTGGCAACCTCAGTGCCATTCCCTCTGGAAGTGATGGTGTCAGCAAAGGTGCTGGAGGTGGTCAGGCCTCGTGGTTGGAGCTGGACTCAGGAGGCCAGGGCGGGGATGGAGCGAGGCTGGAGTGAGAGAAGGACTGGAGTAGGACGAGGGGCAGGGCTACCAGCTACCTCCCGGTCTGGGCACTTACCTGGCCCCACCATGCCAGTGGCTGAGCACACACGTGTTGTGGTATTTAGGCTCTCAACTCCCCCGCAGAGCAAGGACCTGCTCTCCCTTGTTAGCTGAGGCCCGGGGCGGCGGGGACTCACCTGATCTCACACAGAAGACTTACAGAGGAGCGGGGAACTGAACACAGCTCTCCTGGGTCCCAGCCCAATGCCTCATCTAACACCCTGTGCCGCCTTCCCGTGCCGTGCCACCAGCCCTGCCAAACCCTCCTCCTTGTCTCCGTCCCCTCCGGGCTCGACTGGTGCCACCCCTTCTGTCGAGCCGCCCCAGACTCCCTCCTGTGCGCATGCCGCTGCCCGCTTCCTGACTGGCACCAGGCTAGACGGCCGACAACGGGGCACTTGGCAGATGTGCGCCGCCCAGCCAGGAGCTTGGGGAAGGCTCGGTGTGGTTGGCGATGCAATGGAAAAGCAGAGATGGGCAATGGAAGATTCTCCTACCTGGAGTCAGGAGTGGGCAAAAGCCTGCGCGTAAATGGGCCACCCACTTTCTGCTGCCGGTGGCGGAGCTGGAACTGCTGGCTCAGCGTTCCCCAGCGGCACGTGCCAGCTCTCGCTCTGCCAGAGCCAAGCCTGGCAGTGAGGGGATGAGGCTGTGCCAGCCAGCAGGGGCGTGTCACAATGGGCAGGCGAGTCACAGACCAGCCAATGTGTGACTCCCCAGCCCTGGGATGCCCCAGCCCAGACTTGCTCTGGCCTCGCCGGGGCTTTAGAGCCTGTCCTTCCCCACCGGGATCATGGGAGGGACCTTCCACTCCCCACAGTCACAGACGTGAGGCCGGAAGGGACCGCTGGGCTCCTCTAGTCCCAGCTCCTGCTACCCCAGGCCAGAGCCCCTCCCTGCATCCATGCCACTGGAGCCAGGGGCTCTCTGGATCCCCGAGTGGGAGAATCACTTCCATCCCGGTTCCTCCTTCTCGTGACAGTGCAGAACGGGGATTCATGAACTCTCCCCACCCCCAGCTCCCAGCCCACACGGGAGGCTCTTTCCACTTTCCCAAGCCGCCAGGTGCTTTGGCCATGGGGTGTAAAATGGTCCCATCTCTGCTTCCTCTCCCACCGCTGAAACGACGCAGAAGCTGCTTTAATAGCAGCCCCCCCCCCACCCAACTGAGTCCCAGGCCTTGCTAACGCTCAGTGCCATGACAGCCCCAGGAGATGATTGCTGCGGCGTGTGACGAAGTGGGACTGTTCTTAATGTTTCCTCTGAATAGTATGGGGGTGCCTCAGTTTCCCCTAGGCAGTTCTTAAGTCTCTAGGTGGTGGGATAAGGATGTATGATCATTGCAGAGCCCTAGAGGGCAGGTATGTGCAGGGGTCTGGACACAGAGAATGGCAGACACCCTGTTTCCTGGCAACTGATGGCCTGGCCCTTCCCCCCTGCAAGGTGAGAGCTAAAAGGGTTGGAGAACAAAGGAATCGGGTGACCTCCTGGCCCCGGAAAGGGACAAAGCCCAGAGGAGGAGGGGCTGGAGGGAGTTTCAGTTGAGGCTGGCTGGGGACATGGAGTGAAGTACAGAGGTGGTTGTCTGGCTCACTATCTCCCAAAATGGACCCAGCTGAGGGGTCCTGTTCTCTGCACCTACAAGCTCTGTGTTAGACCATGTTCCTGTTGTGTAATAAACCTTCTGTTTTACTGGCTGGCTGAGAGTCCCGTCTGACTGCGGAGTTGGGGGGCAGGACCTCTGGCTTCCCCAGGAGCCTGCCTGGGCGGACTCGCTGTGGGAAGCTCACGGAGGGGCAGAGGATGCTGAATGCTCCGAGGTCAGACCCAGAAAGGTGGACGCTGTGTGAGCTGTTTGCCCTGCATACAGGCTGCTCACAGAAAAGAGACTTCCCCAGAGTCCTGACTGACTTTGTAGGGAGCAGTTCCAGAGCATCGCCCGGGGACTCCGTGACACGGGGGTCTCGGCCCAGGGGGAGGCAGTGACTCCTAGAAGCAGGGAGAGCAGCAGCACTATAGATCAGGGAGGTCTGGCAATGCCAGTGGCTGGCTGGGATCTGGCAGCCCAGGCACTCAGAGCAGATTGTCAAAGGCCAAACTCCTCTCACCACCGGCTCTGTAGCTCCCCCTTGCTTTCAGTCTGTCTTAGGCACCATCCTGGCCCTCATCCCCCTGGCATCGGAGCACTACCCATCCTCGATAGCATTTATTCTAACTGTCCCCTTCAGGGCAGGGTCTGGCAGCTACCCCCACTGTACAGACAGGGAACTACAGCACAGAGGGAAGAAGGGACTTGCTCGAAGCCAAACAGAGCATCTGTGGCAGAGCTGGGAAATGAACATGGGTCTTCTGGGTCCCAGGATGGCACCTTCTCGTTCAACCTCCTGCCCCCTTCGTCCCTGGTTCAGTGGGAGCTGTGGGAGCTCTCTGGGGCACAGGAGCCGGCTGGTGCTCAGATGGAGCTACGTTGCCTATTGCACAGATCTCACTTTTCTCGAACATTGAAAATGCTGCTCCAACCTTACCAGAGCCCGTCAGGATCCTTGCAGCTGGTCAGTGCTAAATTGTGAACTGTGCCCTGGCCTCCCAGAGCGGGGCAATGGGAGAGGGTGGGGCTGGCCCAAGGCCCTGCTGGATTGCGGCTCACGCGTACGGGGTCCCAGTGCTACAGAGCTCTGTGCCGGGACGGCGCTTTGTGGGGGTTTCGCAGCTCCTCTCTCCAAGGCCTGTGTGGGAGCAGCCGCTGCAGAGAATCCCAGGCCTGATTCCCCCCACGCTGGGTCTCCTGAATGGCCCCTGCCCTGGGGGGCTCCATTTCTCACCCAGTGTCTCCTGTTGACTCCCCAGCAGCTGCACGGCAGGTGTCCTAAGGCACCTCTAGTCCTCTCCAGAGCTCAGGGGGACTGTCCTGGCATCGGACTGTCCTGGTGAATGGAACAATGGCTCCAGGCAACCGGAGAATGCCTGTTCCCCCGGCAACCTCAGTGCCATTCCCTCTGGAAGTGATGGTGTCAGCGAAGGTGCTGGAGGTGGTCAGGCCTCGTGGTTGGAGCTGGACTCAGGAGGCCAGGGCGTGGGTGGAGCAAGGCTGGAGCGAGAGCAGGGCTGGAGTAGGATGAGGGGCAGGGCCACCAGCTACCCCCCGTTCTGGGCACTTACCTGGCCCCACCATGCCAGTGGCTGAGCACACACGTGTTGTGGTATTTAGGCTCTCAACCCCCCCTCTGCAGAGCAGGATCCTGCTCTCCCTCGTTAGCTGAGGCCCGGGGCGGCGGGGACTCACCTGATCTCACACAGAAGACTTACAGAGGAGCGGGGAACTGAACACAGCTCTCCTGGGTCCCAGCCCAATGCCTCATCTAACACCCTGTGCCACCTTCCCGTGCCGTGCCACCAGCCCTGCCAAAACCTCCTCCTTGTCTCCGTCCCCTCCGGGCTCGACTGGTGCGATCCCTTCTGTCGAGCCGCCCCAGACTGCCTCCTGTGCGCATGCCGCTGCCCGCTTCCTGACTGGCACCAGGCTAGACGGCCGGCACCGGGGCACTTGGCAGACGTGCACCGCCCAGCCAGGAGCTCGGGGAAGGCTCGGGGTGGTTGGCGATGCAATGGAAAAGCAGAGGTGGGCAATGGAAGATTCTCCTACCTGGAGTCAGGAGTGGGCAGAAGCCTGCGTGTAAATGGGCCACCCACTTTCTGCTGCCGGTGGCGGAGCTGGAACTGCTGGCTCAGCGTTCCCCAGCGGCACGTGCCAGCTCTCGCTCTGCCAGAGCCAAGCCTGGCAGTGAGGGGATGAGGCTGTGCCAGCCAGCAGGGGCGTGTCACAATGGGCAGGCGAGTCACAGACCAGCCAATGTGTGACTCCCCAGCCATGGGATGCCCCAGCTCAGACTTGCTCTGGTCTCGTCGGGGCGTTAGAGCCTGTCCTTCCCCAACGGGGTCATGGGAGGGACCTTCCGTTGTTATACCAATAAAATAAAAACCAGCAGGATCTCATGAAAGGGTAAAAAGGCAAAATACCACATTTATTGTGAATACAGAAAGAATCATAGTAAGCAGTTAGTTATAGGTATAACATTCCATTCAATCTCATATTTATTCACACATTCATTCATACAAACACACACACCCAGGTTCTGCAAGGTTGTTATCATAGTTACCAGCCTTAGAGTTGCTCATGCCAAGCCACTGGCCAGGTGGCCTGACATGAGGAGGGAGCAGGTTCTTGTCAGATGCTCATCTGATGCTCCTGGAAGTTGGTTGGCAGAATCAGACTCCAAAGTTCTCACTTTTTCTAACACTTTTCCTTTTTAACATTTTCACAGAATTTAACTGCTTAATTCCCTCCAGCCTCTGCAGAGTTAACTTTTTTTTACTCTCTTTTCTCTTTGTATTTATGCCTGGGGGTGCCGTACATAGGACCTTCTCCCCCTTTACCTGTCTCCCTCCAGCCTCTGCAGAGTTAACTTTTTCACTCTTTTTGTATTCCTGGAGTGCCTCTTTCACTATTTTCAGCTGGCTTTGGGTATTTGTAGCCAGCACCTTCCAATTGTCTGCTCCCTTTTCCGTTTGTGCCTTTTCCTCTTTACATGAAGACAAGCGGAGGGAAGAATCCTTACATGCCTCCCACAACAACCAAATTGCTGCTGCATCTCTTTTGGCAGCACTAGAAGGTTTGTATATGAGGATATACTGAGCCAATCTATCCTCTAGGTCCGAAATAGTGCAGACATCGGCTAGGGCTTGTTTAGTCCAAGGACTGTGCCCAAATTTTTGAAGGATTTGTTTAAAAGGTGTAATTTCTTTAACAAAGGTGAGGTTGGAGTTCCTTCTGACTCCATTCCTCCCTCTGGACTGGCTTACCCTGTTTTCTTTTAAACATCTTAACATGGATATTTCAATCTCTTTGTCACTGCTGGTATTACTTAGCAAGTGACACAGCCTAGATTCTGAAATAATAGCTTCATCTATGCGTTTTTCCCTGCTACCTTCCCGGAGGCTAGCAGGTCTGGTTAACCTAATAGAAATGCCTAGCTCAATAGAGCTGGCGGTGTGCACACCAATATTTACAATAACTGAGGTTTTTTACCAATATTCCCCCTTTCACATTTCTCCACCAAAATGTTATACCAATAAAATAAAAACCAGCAGGATCTTATTAAAGGCAAAAAGGCAAAATACCATATTTACTGTGAATACAGAAAGAATCATAGACAGCCCCCCAACCTGAAGCGAATACTCACCAACAACCACATACCACACAACAGAACCACTAACCCAGGAACCTATCCTTGCAACAAAGACCGTTGCCAACTGTGCCCACATATCTATTCAGGGAACACCATCACAGGGCCTAACAACATCAGCCACACTATCAGAGGCTCGTTCACCTGCACATCCACCAATGTGATATATGCCATCATGTGCCAGCAATGCCCCTCTGCCATGTACATTGGTCAAACTGGACAGTCTCTACGTAAAAGAATAAATGGACACAAATCAGATGTTAAGAATTATAACATTCATAAACCAGTCGGAGAACACTTCAATCTCTCTGGTCACGCAATCACAGACATGAGGGTCGCTATCTTAAAGCAAAAAAACTTCAAATCCAGACTCCAGCGAGAAACTACTGAATTGGAATTCATTTGCAAATTGGATACTATTAATTTGGGCTTGAATAGAGACTGGGAGTGGCTAAGTCATTATGCAAGGTAGCCTATCTCCCCTTGTTTTTTTCCTACAACCCCCCCCCCCCCCAAGACGTTCTGGTTAAACTTGGATTATTGCTGTGCACATTGTAAGATGAGCTATTGCCAGCAGGAGAGTGAGTTTGTGTGTGTGGTTTTTGGAGGGGGTGTGTGTGTGGGGGGGGTGGTGAGAAAACCTGGATTAGTGCTGGAAATGACCCACCTTGATTATCATGCGCATTATAAAGAGAGGTTTCAAAGAGGGATGGGCTATTACCAGCAGGAGAGTGAGTTTGTATGTGTGTCTGTGTGTGTGTGTGTGGGGGGGGGAAGAGTGAGAAAACCTTGATTTGTGCTGGAAATGGCCTTCCTTGATGATCACTTGATGATCACTTTAGATAAGCTGTTAGCAGCAGGACAGTGGGGTGGGAGGAAGTTTTGTTTCATGGTCTCTGTGTGTATATAATGTCTTCTGCAGTTTCCACGATACGCTATGCATCCGATGAAGTGAGCTGTAGCTCACGAAAGCTCATGCTCAAATAAACTGGTTAGTCTCTAAGGTGCCACAAGTACTCCTTTTCTTTTTTCTTTTTACGAATACAGACTAACACGGCTGTTACTCTGAAACCTGTCATTATGCAAGGCACTGCATTTAGCCGCATGGAGTGGAAATCTATCAACTGCATGAAAAAACTTGTACAGATACAGACAGACATCATCTTCCTTTCCAAATGCAAACAGATGGACATCGTACCAAAAGGACTGAAGGTAAAAAATCCATTACAATCTACATACCACACAGACTATGCTGACAGCTTGTGCCACACGCTCTCAAAGAAACTGCGGAATCACCTGATCAACATCCTCTACAGCAAACAGGGAAAGATTAAGAATGAGCTCTCAAAAATGGATACTCTCATAAAAAACCAACCTTCCACACAAACTTCCTCGTGGCTGGATTTTACTAAAACTGGACAAGCCATTTACAACGCACACTTTACTTCTCTACAAAAGAAAAAGGACACTAAACTTTCTAAACTACTACTGGCTACAAGGGGCCACAGCAATGGTCCCCTCAACCCACCCAGCAATATTGTTAACCTATCCAACTATACTCTCAGCCCAGCAGAAGCAGCTGTCCTATCTCGGGGTCTCTCCTTCTGCCCCTCCACCCCCTCGAACATGATACAGTTCTGTGGTGACCTAGAATCCTATTTTCGACGTCTCCGACTCAAGGAATATTTCCAAGATACCTCTGAACAACATAATGATCCACAGAGGCCTGCCTACCAACATTACAAAAAGAAAGATTCTAGGTGGACTCCTCCTGAAGGTCGAAACAGCAGACTGGACTTCTACATAGAGTGCTTCCGCCGACGTGCACGGGCTGAAATTGTGGAAAAGCAGCATCACTTGCCCCATAACCTCAGCCGTGCAGAACACAATGCCATCCACAGCCTCAGAAACAACTCTGACATCATAATAAAAAAGGCTGACAAAGGAGGTGCTGTTGTCATCATGAATAGGTCGGAATATGAACAAGAGGCTGCTCGGCAGCTCTCCAACACCACTTTCTACAAGCCATTACCCTCTGATCCCACTGAGAGTTACCAAAAGCATCTACAGCATTTGCTCAAGAAACTTCCTGAAAAAGCGCAAGATCAAATCCGCACAGACACACCCCTGGAACCCCGACCTGGGATATTCTATCTACTACCCAAGATCCATAAA
The DNA here is from genome assembly GCF_965152275.1 of Natator depressus. Classification (NCBI taxonomy): domain Eukaryota; kingdom Metazoa; phylum Chordata; order Testudines; family Cheloniidae; genus Natator; species Natator depressus. The sequence continues at coordinate 139,366,543 of NC_134236.1, forward strand.
CCTGGAAATCCTGGACGCCCCATCATCTCAGGCATTGGCACCCTGACAGCAGGATTGTCCGGCTATGTAGACTCACTCCTCAGGCCCTACGCTACCAGCACTCCCAGCTACCTTCGAGACACCACTGACTTCCTGAGGAAACTACAATCCATTGGTGATCTTCCTGATAACACCATCCTGGCCACTATGGATGTAGAAGCCCTCTACACCAACATTCCACACAAAGATGGACTACAAGCCATCAAGAACACTATCCCCGATAATGTCACGGCTAACCTGGTGGCTGAACTTTGTGACTTTGTCCTTACCCATAACTATTTTACATTTGGGGACAATGTATACCTTCAGATCAGCGGCACTGCTATGGGTATCCGCATGGCCCCACAGTATGCCAACATTTTTATGGCTGATTTAGAACAACGCTTCCTCAGCTCTCGTCCCCTAACGCCCCTACTTTACTTGCGCTATATTGATGACATCTTCATCATCTGGACCCATGGAAAAGAAGCCCTTGAGGAATTCCACCATGATTTCAACAATTTCCATCCCACCATCAACCTCAGCCTGGTCCAGTCCACACATGAGATCCACTTCCTGGACACTACAGTGCTAATAAACGATGGTCACATCAACACCACCCTATACCGGAAACCTACTGACCGCTATTCTTACCTACATGCCTCCAGCTTTCACCCTGACCACACCACACGATCCATCGTCTACAGCCAAGCTCTCCGATACAACCGCATTTGCTCCAACCCCTCAGACAGAGACAAACACCTACAAGAGCTCTATCAAGCATTCTTACAACTACAATACCCACCTGCGGAAGTGAAGAAACAGATTGATAGAGCCAGAAGAGTTCCCAGAAGTCACCTACTACAGGACAGGCCTAACAAAGAAAATAACAGAACGCCACTAGCCGTCACCTTCAGCCCCCAACTAAAACCCCTCCAACGCATTATTAAGGATCTACAACCTATCCTGAAGGATGACCCAACACTCTCACAAATCTTGGGAGAAAGGCCAGTCCTTGCCTACAGACAGCCCCCCAACCTGAAGCGAATACTCACCAACAACCACATACCACACAACAGAACCACTAACCCAGGAACCTATCCTTGCAACAAAGACCGTTGCCAACTGTGCCCACATATCTATTCAGGGAACACCATCACAGGGCCTAACAACATCAGCCACACTATCAGAGGCTCGTTCACCTGCACATCCACCAATGTGATATATGCCATCATGTGCCAGCAATGCCCCTCTGCCATGTACATTGGTCAAACTGGACAGTCTCTACGTAAAAGAATAAATGGACACAAATCAGATGTTAAGAATTATAACATTCATAAACCAGTCGGAGAACACTTCAATCTCTCTGGTCACGCAATCACAGACATGAGGGTCGCTATCTTAAAGCAAAAAAACTTCAAATCCAGACTCCAGCGAGAAACTGCTGAATTGGAATTCATTTGCAAATTGGATACTATTAATTTGGGCTTGAATAGAGACTGGGAGTGGCTAAGTCATTATGCAAGGTAGCCTATCTCCCCTTGTTTTTTTCCTACAACCCCCCCCCCCCCCCAAGACGTTCTGGTTAAACTTGGATTATTGCTGTGCACATTGTAAGATGAGCTATTGCCAGCAGGAGAGTGAGTTTGTGTGTGTGGTTTTTGGAGGGGGTGTGTGTGTGGGGGGGGGGGTGGTGAGAAAACCTGGATTAGTGCTGGAAATGACCCACCTTGATTATCATGCGCATTATAAAGAGAGGTTTCAAAGAGGGATGGGCTATTACCAGCAGGAGAGTGAGTTTGTATGTGTGTCTGTGTGTGTGGGGGGGGGGGGGGAAGAGTGAGAAAACCTTGATTTGTGCTGGAAATGGCCTTCCTTGATGATCACTTGATGATCACTTTAGATAAGCTGTTAGCAGCAGGACAGTGGGGTGGGACGAAGTTTTGTTTCATGGTCTCTGTGTGTATATAATGTCTTCTGCAGTTTCCACGATACGCTATGCATCCGATGAAGTGAGCTGTAGCTCACGAAAGCTCATGCTCAAATAAACTGGTTAGTCTCTAAGGTGCCACAAGTACTCCTTTTCTTTTTTCTTTTTACGAATACAGACTAACACGGCTGTTACTCTGAAACCTGAAGTAAGCAGTTAGTTATAGCTTTAACATTCCATTCAATCTCATATTTATTTACACATTCATTCCTACAAACACACACACACAGGTTCTGCAAGGTTGTTATCATAGTTACCAGCCTTAGAGTTGCTCATGCCAAGCCATGGCCAGGTGGCCTGGACATGAGGAGGGAGCAGGGCCTTGTCAGATGCTCATCTGATGCTCCTGGAAGTTGGTTGGCAGAATCAGACCCCAAAGTTCTCACTTTTTAGAGTCTATTTTTATAGGAATTTCTTCCTATGCCAGTCTATGGGAATTGCTTCATCATGCTGTTGCTGAATCAATCAGCAGATAGCACATTCCTGACGGCTCCAAGATGTTATCTTGTTCTTTGGTTCTCCCATTCTTGAGGCTGTTGGGTGGATTGCAGTCTGCCCTCTGGGGGACCTCTGGTTATTTCCACTTGACGCCTTCTTCAGCCCATGGACACGGGATTCTTAGGCTGGCACCTCCCTGATCATTCAGTTATTATCCACACCAAGCATCCATCCACATACATCCTCTATCTCGATTGTAATCACAATTGTTAATACAACAAAAGGGCGGGGAGTCTCTGGGTGCTGTTTCTGTTGTTACAGAGTATTGCTTTGAGTCTCTCTCTGTGTGAATTGCTTTGAGAACAGACTCAGTCTTAGAATGTACTAACACAATTAGCAGCTTGCAAGTTTTACACATAGAGGGAGAGAAACAGCACCAAAAACCAAGAGACCTCTTAATTAGTAATACCCTGGAATTGAAACTATGGGGAATCAAACTCATTTGTGATTTTAATACAGAACTTCTTTAATATGATCCAACACCGCTCCCCACAGTCACAGACGTGAGGCCGGAAGGGACCGCTGGGCTCCTCTGGTCCCAGCTCCTGCAGACCTCAGGCCAGAGCCCCTCCCTGCGTCCATGCCACTGGAGCCAGGGGGTCTCTGGATCCCCGAGTGGGAGAACCACTTCCATCCCGGTTCCTCCTTCTCGTGACAGTGCAGAACGGGGATTCATGAACTCTCCCCACCCCCAGCTCCCAGTCCACCCGAGCGGCTCTTTCCACTTTCCCAAGCTGCCGGGTGCTTTGGCCATGGGGTGTAAAACGGTCCCATCTCTGCTTCCTCTCCCAACGCTGCAAGGATGCAGAAGCTGCTTTAATAGCAGCCCCTCCCCCGCCCAACTGAGTCCCAGGCCTTGCTAACGCTCAGTGCCATGGCAGCCCCAGGAGATGATTGCTGTGGGGGTCTCGGCCCAGGGGGAGGCAGTGACTCCTAGAAGCAGGGAGAGCAGCAGCACCATAGATCAGGGAGGTCTGGCAATGCCAGTGGCTGTCTGGGGTCTGGCACCCCAGGCACTCAGAGCAGATTGTCAAAGGCCAAACCCCTCTCACCACCAGCTCTGTAGCTCCCCCTTGCTTTCGGTCTGTCTTAGGCACCATCCTGGCCCTCATCCCCCTGGCATCCGAGCACTGCCCAACCTCGATTGCATTTATTCTAACTGCCCCCATCAGGGCAGGGCCTGGCTGCTACCCCCACTGTACAGACAGGGAACCGCTGCAGAGAGAGAATAAGGGACTTGCTCGAAGACAAACAGAGCATCTGTGGCAGAGCTGGGAAATAAACATGGGTCTCCTGGGTCCCGGGCTGGCACCTTCTCTTCCAACCTCCTGCCCCTTTCGTCCCTGGTTCAGTGGGAGCTGTGGGAGCTCTCTGGGGCACAGGAGCTGGCTGGAGCCCAGATGGAGCTACGTTGCCTATTGTACAGATCTCGCTTTTCCCGAACAATGAAAATGCTGCTCCAACCTTACCAGGGCCCGCCAGGATCCTTGCAGCTGGTCCGTGCTAAATTGTGAACTGTGCCCTGGCCTCCCAGAGCGGGGCAATGGGAGAGGGTGGGGCTGGCCCACGGCCCTGCTGGATTGCGGCTCACGCGTACGGAGTCCCAGTGCTACAGAGCTCTGTGCCGGGATGGCGTTTTGTGGGGGTTTCGCAGCTCCTCTCTCCAAGGCCTGTGTGGGAGCAGCCGCTGCAGAGAATCCCAGGCCTGATTCCCCCCACGCTGAGTCTCCTGAATGGCCCCTGCCCTGGGGGGCTCCATTCCTCACCCACTGTCTCCTGCTGACTCACCAGCAGCTGCACGGCAGGTGTCCTAAGGCACCTCTAGTCCTCTCCAGAGCTCAGGGGGACTGGCCTGGCATCGGACAGTCCTGGTGAATGGAACAATGGCTCCGGGCAGTCGGAGAATGCCTGTTCCCCCGGCAACCTCAGTGCCATTCCCTCTGGAAGTGATGGTGTCAGCAAAGGTGCTGGAGGTGGTCAGGCCTCGTGGTTGGAGCTGGACTCAGGAGGGCGGGGCGTGGGTGGAGCGAGGTTGGAGCAAGAGCAGGGCTGGAGCAGGACGAGGAGCAGGGCTGGAGCAGCCTAAGACTGTTGCCAATGTCAGGCAGGAGCGAGTTCCTGGGCCTGGAGTCCTGTTGAGCAGACTGAGCTGCTGCTGTGAGACTGAAATACTTGCTCCGGAAGTCACGGGCCTGTTCCTGGCTTGTGGATTGGCGGGAGCCCGGCACAGGAGGGACTCAGGGCCTGACACATGGCTCCAGGGGACGCTTGGCTCCAGCCCCGCTGGGCACTGACAGGCCAGGTGCAGGGGGCCAGGCGCAGCACCAGGGAGGACATTGGGGAGGCAGGAGCGCTGAGGTGGGGCTGAGGGGGCAGGTGCTGAGGAGCTGCGGCCGGCTGGCCAGCAGGGAGGAGGAGCAGCACCCAGCTGTGGAGGGCCCAGCTGCAGCTGCACACCGGGCGCTGCCAGAGCCTGGCAGGCGGCTGGCTGAAGTGGCACTTTGTGATCTGGCACAGGCGGGAGCTGGCTCCCCACATCTGAACTCTCTGCAGAGCCGGCGGATTCACATCTAAACCCGGATCTGGCTCCCAATTCACAGCTGGCCCCTCCCCCCGATCTGGAGTTGCTGAGACCCCAGCGCTCTGTGGAAGAGGCCAACAAATGCCAGCTCCTGGGGTGCGCTTCCCCCAGAGACAATCCCGTGCTGGGAAGGGAGGCTCCAAGAGCCGACAGCTTGACCACTCACACTCCCAGCTTCCTGGGAATGAGCCAGGAGCAGAGTCCCAGTCCCCGTCCCCTGGCATTAATCCCGGGACTCCGCACTGGGGATGTGCACCTGGCAGCACGCAGCCTCCTGAGAACACACAGGCCAGGGTGCAGGGCGAGGGCTCCCAGAGAGAAACAGGAGGAGGGCAATGCTGGGAACCCCCAGGCCGTCTTCAGCTCAAGCATGAGGACAACCCAGCATCCTGCAGAGCATGAATCTAGCTTCAGCTTCAGCTCAGCCTTTATGTCCCCCCATTCTCTGTGCTAGATGGGTTGGTCTCCCGGAGGGAGGAAAGTGCCCATCAGGAGTTCCTGGCTTATCCAACGTCAGTTTCCCGCTCTTGTGAAAAAAACGGTGACTTCCCTTACACAGGAGCTGGTGTTCTTCAGGCTGGGCTGGGCCTGTACACGTTCCCCTGTAGGGGTGTGTGCACCCAGGGCCCGTGAGTCGCAGACGTTTGCCAACGAACATTTGCCAACAGACGTTTGCTCCCTGCTCTCCCCGTGGGCTCAGGGACCGCCATCAAAAGGGCACGTCTGCCACCTCCCTCTCAAGTCCTTCGCACCTGCATACTGCCAGGGGAACCTCCCCATTTCTACTGAGGCCTCAGGGACAGGGTTTATGATGAACCGGCTGGAGTTGATTACCCCCTCCCCCCCACTGCGTGTTGCACCCCTACGACTAGCTGGGGATCCAAACTGACGCTCCCTGGTTTGAGCCCCTGCCTAGCCAGGCCCTCTTCCCTCCCCCCAGGCAGTTGTTGGCCCTGAACTCCTGCAGGCAGCCATGACACACAGGTGCTTGGGCTATCACCAGCTGAATGACCCCTGCCTGTACGGTGGGGACTGAGGTGCCCCCCAAGTCCTGTGCTATGCTGAGTCTGGGAGATGGGCAGGTTCAGCCTCATTAGAAGGGATCGGCCAGACAGAAAGGCAGAATCGGGTCCCCGCACAGAGCCCCTCTACTCCCTGCCTGTGTCCTAACCACCAGGACAATGGCCAATCCCACCTTCAGGTCAGGTTCCAGCGTCGGGCCCTGTCCATACCCACAGCGTGTGGCACCCAGCATGCGCTGATAGACTCCGGTACATGCAGTAAGTTCACAGACACTAGAAACTGCCTAACACCAGGCTGGGGGCTGGGGATGTGTAGGGTACAGAGCACAGCACCCCCTAAGGCCGGGCAGGAGGGCTGGGAAATGCATATGATACAAAGCACAGCGCCCTCTAATACCTGGCAGGGGGGCTGAGAGATGGGGGGTGTAGGGTACAGAGCACAGCGCTCCCTAATGCCAGCCAGGGGGCCTGGAAGCTGGGGGAATATGTCGGATCCGGAGCACAGCATCCCTTAACACCAGGCTGGGGGGCAGGGAGAGGGGGGATATGTGGGGTACAGAGCACAGCGCTCCCTCACACCAGGACACGAGGTCTCATCCGTCTCAGGGCGGAAATGATCACACCCTTCGAATGGGGGATCTGCCACGGGCACTGGCAGGAGCGCGCTGCTTTACATTCAGGTTCTTTGGCTGATGGGCGAACCTCACCCCGCCCTGCGTTTCGAACAGCTGTCGATGGAAACCCAGACAGCAGAGATGGAGTAGGACTAACCGGGGTCACTGAGTCTCGCCCTCACCCCGTGTCTACACTGTACAAGGGTGGGAAATAGCAGGTGCCTTTTCTTGCCCTGATACGATTTTGGAGATGCCGACGCTTGCGACAGCTTTCTCCCTGTGTGGGTTGTGGGATCCAGGGGAGCCGTCTGTGTGCTCTGTACAGGACAAGGCGATTAGATCGTTTATACCTCAATGTATCACTGTAAATACAGTTATTTAATATATCAAATAAAAGCAGAACAATACATCAAAAAACATCAAAATGAAAGAGAGGATTACTATGTACAGGGGGGATTGCTATGTACAGGGGGGGTTGCACGTGACTAGTTAACTGCTCGAGAGCTTTCATCACCGTGTACTTTCTGACAGGTTTCTGCGCCCTGTGTAGGGTTTACGTCCCGCCCTCCGTCCCCGTTTCCGGTCGTGTACGGTTTTGGCGCCGTCGGCCCTTTTGAACATTTCTTTTGTATTGTTTTCTGTGTTTGGCTGGGGGAAGGTTGCGTTCTTGTGTTTTGACATATTTAGAGAAACAGTATGAACAAGTAGAAAGAAAGGCTGTAAGGGGTTCGCGGCTCCCTCCCCGTCCATCAGGGTGGGAGACCATGCCCCTCGTTACGATACTTCCGGGGTACCTTGGTTCAGGGGAAAATTAGCCCAGTGTTAATGGTTCAGGCCTGCAGTCAGGCCGAGCAATGGTAGAGAGTCTGTTTGCCTAGGGCCCTCATTCAGGGCAGGGCTGCAGTCAAGTAGGGGCTCTGGCCTACAGTCAGGCAGGCAGAGCAGCAGAAGGTCCATTTGCCTGGCCCTTGATCAGGGCGGGGCAGCAATCAAGCAGGGGGGCTCTGGCCTACAGTCCGGCAGAGCCGTCGCCATCTAGGGGAGATTAGCTCTCTGGTGGAAGAGTCAGCACAACCATCTGGCATCCTGATTCAGGCGCGTGCCAGACCAATCAGGCCTCCTGACAACCAGGTGGGGAGCCTGCCACTCCTGACGGTGGCGTGGCGGTGGTAGGGGAACCCAGGCCTTCCCGCTCCACTGAGTCCCCTCCCAGGGCCCTAAACAGCAGCAGAGTGGTCCGGCACTGGGTCAGCGGGGAAAATCTGATCACAACACGCTGGCCGGCTTGTAGTCACTAACACAGCTGAACCCAATTCGGCTGCCCTGGGCTCCTTCCTACACACCCATTCCGTGTGTACATGGGTTCCAGGGTTGTTGTTCGCTTCATTGGGGTAGACGGCTAGTGGCAGCCCCACCAGCTCCTTGGAGTCCCCGGCGTCTGGCAGCTCCGGCAGCCCCTCTGGCTCTCTGTCAGGATAGCGCTCTCCATTAGGGGAGCAGGGAAGAGACGTCCTGCTCCTCCAGCAGCTCTCTCCCAACTCAGCTGGAGGGGCGGCCTTTTATAGTTCCGCTTCCTGTCCCGCCCCTCTGCTTCCGGCAGGGTGGCATGCGGTGGGAGACAAGCCTGCTTTCTGCAACCCTCCTGCCCCCAACAACCCACTACAGCAAGTCCCAAAATCAAATACACTTACCAGGGGCCTCCTCTCCTCTTTGCGCTTCGCCAACATCCGGGGTAGAAAAGAGCTCCTGGCCGCATGTCATCTTCTGCCTCTGAGTCCCCCTCCACATCCTCGTCCAAGATTTCCTCCTCCTGGCTCGGTCCACTCTCAACTGACACGCGAGCCACCGAAGTATCCACAGTGGTGTTAGCAATGGAGGTGGGATCGCCGCGGAGTATCATGTCCAGCTCTTTGGAGAACCGGCAGCTCATAGGCGCAGCACCGGAGTGGCGTTTGCCTCCCGCGCCCTGTGGTCGGCGTTCCGCAGCTCCTTCACTTTGATCCTAAACTGCCGTGTGTCCCGGTCATCGCCCCTTTCTGTCATGCATCGTGAAATCTGTCCGTAGGCGTAATGATGCTGGTTCTGGCGGGACCCAACCGAGAGTGCCAGTTCAGGACAAACTGCTTCAAGCAGGGCAGTTACAGCCGAAGGCTGGGGGGTTTCCACCTCTGAGGCAAACCAAACCAGCCAAACAGAGCAGACTTTGGTCTCACCCCACTGGCTCACCACAAGTCACACAAGCAATTCCCTCAGACACTCCAATTTCCCAGTATCCCCAACAGTACCACTTCTTATGGGGACAAATGGTTATGAAAACCAAGACCCCAGGAAAAGAAAAAAGGTTCTCTCGATCCCAAAGGACCAAGCCCCAGACCCAGGTCAATATACAAATCAGATCTTGTCCCAAATCACGCTGTTGCCAATCCTTTAGACTCTAAAATCTAAAGGTTTGTTCATAAAAGGAAAAAGCTATAGATGAGAGCTAGAATTGGTGAAATGGAATCAATGACATACAGTCATGGCCAAGTTCTTGGTTCAGGCGTGCGGCAGCGACAGAATAAACTGCAGGTTCAAATCAAGTCTCTGGAGAACATCCACAGCTGGGATGTGTCTTTCAGTTCTTGGTTGAAAGCTTCAGTGTAGCAAAGTCCCTCCAGAGGGATGAAGCAGGACTGAAGACAAGATGGAGGAGCTGCAGCAGCTTTTAATATTCTCTTGCCATGTGGTCTTTCTTTCTTTGTCCCAAAGACAAGCTGTCCATCACGTGGCCTGGAAAAACCTCCGAGTTCTGGCTATAGGCAGGTCCCTGCACACCTTGCTGAGTCCCAAGGCATGTCTGCCTTCTCTCAATGGGTCAATTGTGTAGCTGATGGTCCTTAATCGGCCATCAAGCAGGCTAGGCATTGCATCCAGTGAAGTGAGCTGTAGCTCACGAAAGCTTATGCTCAGATAAATTTCTCTAATGTGCCACAAGTCCTCCTTTTCAACTTGTCTGGGGTGTCACCCAGAAGCATAGTACAAGTTTGAACCACAGACAGTGTAGAGCCAATACTTATAACTTAAAATACAAAAATGACACAAGCATATAGATAGCACAGTCAGAACCAGCAAACCGTAACCTTGCCTTAGACACCTTGTTTGACCCCCCTTTATACAAGATTTGGTGCCACTACAGGACCTTGGTTGCAACAATGATCTATATGGTCCCAGTTCAAGTCAATAACGTCACAGTAGCTATAATAATTGCTACGTCCGGAGTGCAGCTGGGACTGCACAGCCTCCTCTCCCCAAATGCTGATGAGGTCCAGCAGCTCGGCATAGCTCCAACAGGGGTGTCGCCTTGTCCGTGGAGCAGGCCTGGCCAGCTGGAAAGATGTGCTGAGACCACTGCACGCATCACCGAGAAAACAGGAAGGGGACTTTCAAAATTCCAAAGGAGTTTACGGAGTGGGGATGATGGATGGTCACCTGAGGGCCGGGCAGTTGAGTTCAAACCGATGACCAGAGAGGCGAGAGCAGGCATTGTGGGACACCTCCCGGAGGCCAATCGCAGCGCCCTAATCGACCTCGGTGTCTACACTGGCACCGCAGCCCTGTAGCCCCGGTGCAGAAAGTTTTTTAAACTGTGCAGTGCTTTTTTTAAAGCGCTGCAACTGCCCTGTTTCCGCGCCCTGAGTGGCGTGGCCGTGTGTACACCTCACCAGTTGCAGCGCAGAAAGCTGCTTTACCGCGCTGGAACTTGCCAGCGTAGACAGGACCTAAGGAAACAGTGCCATGACTTTAAACCTGCTGTTTACCGGAAAAAAACAAGGATGTGTTTTGGAGTGGAATAAAAATGCACCTTTTAAAAATGCTGTAACAGTTTTAACACATGATGAAAGTTATATTAAGCTTATTAAACATTTTAGATTTTTGTTGCATTATCAGACTGCTTTTGTTCTTAAATGTTTGCAGCCCACGGGCTGAGACATAGATATATGCTTCTGTGTTTGTTTTGGGTCTAGAAGCTGTAGTAAATGTAATGCTTTATAAAAACAAAAAGGTTTTTTCATTTGGACTTTGTGTTTCTAAGAAGACAAAAAGCATTTTAGTTATAAGTTTGACAGGGGCATTTTTGAATTAGCCGGTTTGTTTTCAAAAGATGTCTAGCTACCATTAAGCAAAAGCCAGGGCCGTAAAGTTAATTAAAGGAAACAGGCATGTAGATTTCAAAGCCTCCTGGTTACAGAAATGGGAATGGCCACATCACCATTCACAAAATCTTTTTATTAACTGTTTAAATAAACTTACTATATAAAAGAATACAAAAAGAGACCCAAACCAAAACAGTTTTACCTTTAAATTGTAAAGAAAGCTTTAAAAATCAGGGTACAGTTAAAACCCTCATGTTTTTAAAGTATGGATTTAGACAAAAAAGAAGAAAAAGCAGCTGATGTGAAAAAGTTCTGACAGAGATAAGGGGCTTGTTCTGTTCCCAACATACACACACATACGTTCTTCTTTTCTCATCTTTTTTTGAAATGTAAAACAGGACACACAAGTTTGCTTTAGGCCTGTTATAGAAAATCTGCATGGAGCAGGATTTAAAAATAGCTGCCTTCCCCTGTTTAGCTCGCATGTCCTGTGACCAAAGTTGTTTCACTGTAAAGATGGCCAAAACATGTATGAATTTAAAACAAACAAGAACCCACAGCAGATTACTTTTCAAAAGACACCCTTTGAACTTATTAAGAGTGTAAAATAAAGAAGCACCTCGGGGTTAAAACCACAGGCAGTTTACAAAAGTAATTTGTGAAAGTTAAATGAAGTTTTTATTGACTTAGGGATTTTTGTCTGAATTTTGTGCTGCATTATCAGACTGTCTTTGTTTCTAAATGTTTCTAAATGTTTGCAGTCTGTGTGCTGAGACCCAGGTACAAGCTCTTTTTTAACTGTTTAAATGGACTTAATATATCAAAGAATGCAAAAAGAGAAAGCTGTTTTTGTTTGGTTAGCTTGAAATTGTAAAGAAAGCTTTAAAAATCAGGGTACAGTTAAAAACCTCATGTTTTGAAAGTATGGATTTCTACAAAACACAAGAAAAAGCAGCTTATGTGAACCAGTTAGCTTTTTTTTTTAAACCTGAGATAAGGTATTTGTTGCCCCCCTTCGCCGCCCCCCGCACACACATTTTTCTTTTCTAATGATTTTTTAAATGTAAACCAAAGGCAAACAAACTTGGAAGGGTTTTAAAATGCTAAAAGGAAACATAAAAAGACATGATGAAAGGTTTTTTTTTTTAAAGTGTTCATTTGCTTTTCAGAGTTTTGCCCAAGTCAATTGACCAGAGTACAAAAATCTAGCGTTAGTTTCTTTTTAAAGCATTTGCCTACGAGTACTTTTGTATGATTTCTTGAATATGTGACCAAGCAAGGCAGTGGCTCCTGCCCCTTATGAAAATTCCTAATGAATTTAAGAAACCTTTCCAGAGGTTTTTTAAACTCCTGATAGAATTGCATGCTAATTTTTATCCTGGCTACCAAATTTTGTAGGCTGTATTTTTTAAAAACCTACAAAAAGGCTCACACTCTTTATTAAACCCCTTACATCTTTAGCATGATGTCTATAGAACCCCAATGTCTTTAATCCCTTTTAAATTTTATGGGACTTTTCCCACTGGGGCTGACAGACGAACAACAAAAATGATTTTGGGGGTTTTTAGAGAGAGTTCCCTGTTTTAAAATTTCACAGTTTAATTAGATTCTGTAAACTCAGCTCCTTGAACTTTTTCATGGTCCAAGCCCACGAATTTCACAACTGTTAGGAGAGAAGCATCCAGCATTCTGTGTGTACTTCTCCTCTGAATGCTGCTTTCTACTGGGAGAGGGCCGTACTACAGCACATTTTATAGCCTGTGGTCATAAGTTGTTATATCTACTGGTAGCAGATAGGCACAAGAAACAGCCCTCTGACCAGGTACATTTGTTTTCCAGCACACAGTGATGAGGCCGCTGGCCTGCCTGCCGGCGATTTTGGAAAACCTCCACCCCACCCCTTTCCTGACTTTTCCCCCGCCACTTAACACTTGCTAAACATACAGCGTTTAATCATATCAAATAAAGTTTTTAAGAGATTTGACCTATTTGAAGCAGGCCCTTCTGCTTTTCAAAATTTTTTGCAGCAAAGGCAGAGGATTAAAACTAAATGTAAACCTAAAGGGCTGCCAAGTTTTACTGAAGACTAATAAGCTCAACACCTGTTTACAGGAACGTTAATGGTAAAGACATAGCAATATTACCATTCACGGTCTATTTAACACCTTTTGAACCCTTGAAATGAACTCCCTTGTTCTGTAGGGAAATAAAGAGGCCCCCTTTTAACACTAACTGGTATAAACTGTTCAGAAGGTGTCTACACTGCCCACGTTAAATCGCTGCCGCGACAAGGCTTTAAGGTGGCAGTGTCGCCGCGGCTCCAGCTCAGGAGGGTGTTTTTTCACACCCCTGAGCGGTGCAAGTTTCAGCGCTGTAAGTGGCAGTGTAGACAAGCCCTAATTAAACTGTGAAATTTTAAAACAGGGAACTCTCTCTAAAAACCCCTGAAATCATTTTTGTTGTTTGTCTGTCAGCCCCAGTGGGAAAAGTCCCATAAAATTTAAAAGGGCTTCAAGCCAATGGGGTTATCTATCTATCTATCTATCTCTCTATCTAGTGGGAAAGGTACTTGGGGCCTGTTTTCTTAGGGAAGAATAAGGCAGTTAAAGGGGGTGGGTAGTGAGGGGAGGGGCGGGGAGGGGAGGGAGAGGGCTCTTGTTTAAAAATCTTGGGTTGATAGGATTGGTTCAGGAAAATGCATTCGATGATGCAGCTGTAGAACAGTTTCTGATTGGTCCGCCCGAGAGGCGGAGATAACCATGCTGGGGGCTGTGAGCCTTGGGAGCTCCCTCTTTTCCCAGGGGCAGCCGCAAGGGTAAGTTCTCTTCCCCCTCCCCGTCCGCCCCCTGCAGCTTGCTATACTTTCCTTGCATAATGACAGGTTTCAGAGTAGCAGCCGTGTTAGTCTGTATTGGCAAAAAGAAAAGGAGGACTTGTGGCACCTTAGAGATTAACACATTTATTTGAGCATAAGCTTTCGTGAGCTACAGCTCACTTCATCCGATGCTCACGAAAGCTTATGCTCAGATAAATTTGTTAGTCTCTAAGGTGCCACAAGGACTCCTTTTCTTTATACTTTCCTTGTCTCACCAACCAAAAAGGATCTCTTCCTGTTTTCTATACTCTCCTTCTCTAATTAACCAAAAAAAGGATCTTTCTCTCTTTTGCACAGCTCTGTGTTCTGCTTACTAACAAAAAAGGATCTTTCTCTCTCTTTCTGTTTTCTGTACTTTACACAGCCCTGTGTCACTGACACAAGATCTCTAGCTCATTTTTCGGCCGTGTGATTTCTTTCACCCGACCTTCTCAACCTTCCTTTAGAGTTTCCTCTTTTCTTTAATGAGCCTTTGCTTTTTAAAATTTATTTCAATTTTTTTACTCTTATTATTTTTTAGTCCCAACAAAAATAACCTTTTACCACGTTCTTACTAATCTATCAAAAACACTCCTCTCTCTTGTTGCTTACTATAGTTTCCCCTCTTCCTTCTATTTAAAATAACCTTTCTTTCCTTTTTTCTTCTAAGGCTAAGCAATTTTTCTTTTCTTAAAACTCCTTTCCTTTAAGGCCTCTGTCGCGAGGGGGCATGGTCTCCTGCCCTGACAGCCTGGGAGGGAGCCGCAAACGCCCCCTGGTGGGCAGAACCGGGACACCCATGGCAGCAGAGGGGCAGGGCAGGAAGCGGCACTATAAAAGGCCGGCCCTCCAGCTCAGATGGGAGAGAGGTGGCAGATGAGCAGCACGTCTCTTCCCTGCTGTGGAAGGACAGAGCTAATGGAGAGCGCTATCCTGACAGAGACCCAGAGGGGCTGCCAGATGCCGGGGACGCCGAGGAGCTGGTGGGGTTGCCACTCACCGTCCTCCCCTAGAGCTCGCTGTTGCCGGCAGGGAAAGGGCTGGGGGGAGTCCTCCTCTCTGGCCCCTGTCCCGGAGCAGCCCGCCTACACCCCAAACTCATCCCCAGCCCTGCCCCACCCCAGAGCCCACACCCCCAGCCAGAGCTTTCACCTCCCACCGCACCCTCAACCCTCGCCCTGAGCCCCTCCAACACCCCAAACACCTTATCCCCAGTCCTAGGAAGAGCCCTCATCCCCCCCATACCCCAACCCTCTGCCCCAGCCCTCAGCCCCCTCCAACACCACAAACCCCTCATCTCCAGCCCTAGACAGAGCCCTCATCCTCCTAAACTCCAACCCTCTGCCCCAGCCCTGAGCCCCCTCCAACACCACAAACCCCTCATCCGCCCACACCCCAACCCTCTGCCCCAGCCCTGAGCCCCCTCCAACACCACAAACCCCTCATCTCCAGCCCTAGACAGAGCCCTCATACCCCAACCCTCTACCCCAGCCCTGAGCCCCCTCCAACACCACAAACCCCTCAACTCCAGCCCTAGACAGAGCCCTCATCCTCCTGAACTCCCACCCTCCTCCCCAGCCCTGAGCCTCTCTAACCCCCCAAACCCCCCAGCCCCAAACAGAACCCTCACCCTCTACACCCCTACTCTTGCCCTGAGCCCCTCCCAAACCCCTCAGCCCTGCACCACCCCTCCGCACCCCCTCCCATCCCCAAACTCCCTCCCAGAGCCTGCAGCCTGCACCCCAATACTCTGCCTAAACCTAGGGCCTGCACCCCAGACGTCCTTCCCCACCCATACTCCCTCCTGGAGCCTTGGGCAGGAGGGGGGCAAAGTAGGGGCGGGTTCGGGGCACCAGCAAAATTTCTACAAACCTGCCACCCCTGAACCCATGTACACACGGAACGGGCGTGTAGCAAGGAGCCCAGGGCAGCTGAATTGGGTTCAGCTGTGTTATTGACTACAAGCTGTCCAGTGTGTTGCGGTCAGATTTTCCCCACTGACGCAGTGGCGGACCGCTCCACGGCTGTTAGGGCCCTGGGCTGGGACGCAGTGGAGCGGGAGGGCCTGGGTTCCCCGACCACCGCCACCCCACCGTCAGGAGTAGCAGCCTCCCCACTTGGTTGTCAGGAGGCCTGATTGACCTGGCACCCGCCTGAATCAGGACGCCAGACGGTTGTGCTGACTCTCCCACCAGAGAGCTAACCTCCCCCAGACTGCGACGGCTCTGCCGGACTCTAGGCCAGAGCCCCCCTACTTGATTGCTGCCCCGCCCTGATCAAGGGCCAGGCAAATGGACCTTCTGCTGCTCTGCCTGCCTGACTGTAGGCCAGAGCCCCTACTCGACAGCAGCCCTGCCCTGAATGAAGTCCCCGGGGAAACAGATTCTTGACCGTTGGTCGGCCTGACTGCAGGCCAGAACCATGAACACTGAGCTATTTCCCCTGAACCAAGGTACCCCGGAAGTATCGTAGCAAGGGGCATGGTCTCCCGCCCAGACGGATGGGGAGGGAGCCGCGAACCCCCTACAGCCTCTCTTTCTACTCGTTCATACTTTTTCTCTGAATATGTCAAAACACAGCACGCTGTTAGGGCCCTGGGCGGGGACGCTGTGGAGCGGGAGGACCTGGGTTCTCCTATCCCCGCCACCCCTCCGTCAGGAGTGGCAGCCTCCCGATGTGGCCGTCAGGAGGCCTTCTGCTGCTCTGCCTGCCTGACTGTAGCACAAGCATGCAACCTTCCCCCGGCCAGACACAGAAAAATAATACAAAATAAATGTTCAAAAGGGCCGATGGTGCCAAAAATGTACACGACCGGAAACGGGGACGGAGGGCGGGACGTAAACGCTACACGGGGCATGGAAACCTGTCAAAAAGTACATGGTGATAAAAGCTATTGAGCGGTTAAGTACTCACGTGGCTGGGCAGGGCAGGCGGCCAATGGGGAGGAAGCCATGGTCCGGCATGATGTGTTCCACCCTGCTCCAGGCGGGCTCTGGTGCACCAAACCCCCAGAGTAGAGAGGCTGGCTTTTACTCGGACAGCTGGGCAGCTTCAATGACTGGGCTCTCCCTTGTACACATCAGTCTCATCCTCTGCAAGAGTGTTCGTAGGCTGGCACGGGCTGGACGGTGTTTCTTGCAGGCATTGAGGATTAGCGTGGTCTGCAAAGCCAGGCACCTGACAGAGGACTTGCTGTCCTCCTGCAAGCCTTTGAGGACTAAGATTGAAAGGAAGGAAATGGAGGTCAGAGCCATGGTGCTCTGGAAAGCCCTGGCAGACCAAGCCACAATGAACCCCATTCACTCACTATTTCTAGGACTGCCCCACCCCTGCAGTATCTGATGGCCTCATCCCTGCCTGTATTTAAGCTCCCCCTTCCCCCCAGTGCACAGATGGGCACTTAAGCCCCGAGAGGGGGAGATTCACAAAGGGGGCTGGGCATCGTTAGGCTACGCCTAACTTCCGGTGCCCTGCTGCCCTCCAGGAAATGCCGAGGAGGGAGCTCTTCCATTCCCTAGCTCTGGTTGGGGACCAGCTGTGAACCTGCTCTGGGCGTGAGGAGCCTGAGCTATGTCACCCCCCCGCCCCCTTTTCCCCAACAAATGTGGAGGAGACGCTGCTCTGCCCTGCGCTGGCCCAGGGGTCCGGGCACGCAGCAGGGAGGTAGATGACCGGACGTCACCTCAGTCTCCTTTGGAGCAGTGGCTTGACACCAGGCACCCCACCTGGAGGTGACTGCAACAAACCCTGGGCTAGTGAGTGCAAGGGGGGGAGGCAGGACCAAACCTTTGCTGTGTTGGGGGGGGGCAATCATCTGCGAAGGCCAGCCAGCTTCGGCCCAGTTTGGGGATTTGCCAGGCCACAGCTCTGAGGTCAGGGCTAAGTGCCTGGGCACATGCCAACCAGCAGACACCACAGGGTGAGGGGGAAGCTGATCAGGGGTTTGGGGATCTACATTTTGCAACCCTTTGTGGCTCTTGCCCAAGATCACATTGCTGGCGTTGGAGATTGAACACAGCCCGCAGCCCTGGGCCATTCCTCCCTCTAGCGCTCAGTGCTCAAAGCGGGTACCACTCACCGTTGAAGATGGCATCCAACTTCTCCTGGCTCTTCTGGTCCAGCTGCCGGGCAGTGAGCCCTACACACACAAACAGCTCATCACATCCCTGCATCCCCAGTGAGGGTGTCAAAGCGTCTGTCACCCTCCAAGCAGCGGGGCTTTCCCCTGCCCCTTGCTGCCCAGGAGGGACTCCTGAGTCCCCAGGGGAAAGGGCGAGTCCCCAGGGATGGCTGTGGGGCTGGTTGCCAAAGGAGAGCATAGCGCCTTGAGGTTCCACTCCCAAGAGCCCATGGTGGGGTGGGGGGAGGGGGGAATGGGGACTGCATGGGGAGCAGTGGGGTTAGAGGGCGCCCATCAGCCGATCAGGGCAGTTTGGGGTGAGCTTGCTCCTGCGGGTTTCTGACACCCCTGAGCCTTCATTCGGCAATCAGGAGCCCAGGGGTTACTTCTCGCTGCCGGCAGGGACTGAGGAGAGCCTGAAACTGGATCCAGCCCCCCTGCTTAAGGGACCCCTCTGCTCTGTGGTTACCTAGAAACCTGATGGCCGCTTCTCTAATGGGAGCCTGCGGGTTTTTCAGAAAGGCCATGGCCTGGCAGAGGAAGGTTTCTGCCCTCTCCTTGTAGCACGCCACCTAGGAGCCAGAAGAAGGGAGCACAAGGTTATTAAAGGCCTTTCCATCCTGCAGGCCAGGTTCCAGATCTGTGGAGTGTCCTGCTTTCGCCCCTCCTTCCTCTGCCGGGGGGATCACGCAGCGGGACTACAGCCAGGGCCAGGTGTGGTCCCGGGGCTGGGGCTCGGTGTGGGCACGGAGCCGGGCAATGGAGGGCTCCCTCACCAGGCAGTCACAGCCTCGCCAAAGCTCCTTTCGCTGGACGAGAGCACCGAGCTGGCTCCACCTTAGGAATTCCACAGCACGGCTGAGGGCGTCCCAACACACCTGCAAAACAAGAGGGGCCGGGGCGAGCCGACCACGGTTACAGGAGGTGGAAGCCAGGGCAGTCCCTCGGCATAGGTGGCTGCATAGGGGACCACGAAATATGGGGCACCAAATTTCCCCAAATTTCATGGTGCCACTAGGCGGCTGCAAGCTGCACATGCAGCAGCCCCAGCCCCAGTGACCTGCCCTATACCTCGGCCAGCCCCGCCGCGGGCTGCGCCCACTACAAAGGGCAGGGCCGTCCCTGGGGGGGCTCAGACAACTCCCTCCGCCCGGACTCTTCCCCTTCCCCCCTGCTACGCCCCTGGCCCGCCCCCATTCCACCTCTTCTCCGCAAGCCTCTTCCCCCAGCCACCCCACACTCACCGGCAGTGGCAGGAAGTGGAGCAACCAGGTCCCAGGCCGCTCTACTCCAAAGGATTGCCCCCCGCACTCACCGGCGGTGGGAAGCGGAGTGCCGCGGCTGGGAGCTGGCAGAGTAGAGCAGGCTGGGGCCAGGCTGCTCTGCTTCCCGCTGCTGTCAGTGAGTGTGTGTGTGGGAGGGATCCCTTTCCCCAAACCCCCTTGTGACGAAGTGGGACTGTTCTTAATGTTTCCTCTGAATAGTGTGGGGGTGCCTCAGTTTCCCCTATGAAGTTCTTAAGTATCTAGGTGGTGCGATAAGGGTGTATGATCATTGCAGAGCCCTAGAGGGCAGGTGTGTGCAGGAGTCTGGACACAGAGAATGGCCGACACCCTGTTTCCTGGCAACTGATGGCCTGGGCCCTTCCCCCCTGCAAGGTGAGAGCTAAAGGGTTGGAGAACAAAGGAATCAGGTGACCTCCTGGCCCGGGAAAGGAACAAAGCCCAGAGGAGGAGGGGCTGGAGGGAGTTTCAGTTTGGGGCTGGCTAGGACATGGAGTGAAGTGCAGACGTGGTTGTCTGGCTCACTGCCCTCCAAAATGGACCCAGCTGAGGGGTCCTGTTCTCTGCACCTACAAGCTCTGTGTCAGACCATGTTCCTGTCGTCTAATAAACCTTCTGTGTCACTGGCTGGCTGAGAGTCACGTCTGACTGCGAAGTTGGGGGGCAGGACCCTCTGGCTTCCCCAGGAGCCCCGCCTGAGCGGACTCGCTGTGGGAAGCGCACGGAGGGGCAGAGGATGCTGAATGCTCCGAGGTCAGACCCAGGAAGGTGGAAGCCGGGTGAGCTGTTTGCCCTGCGGACAGGCTGCTCACCGGAAGGCGACTGCCCCAGAGTCCTGACTGGCTTCATAGGGAGCAGTTCCAGAGCATCGCCCGGGCACTCCGTGACACCCCTCCCTCGAGCCACACGGCTGGAGCCGGGGAGAGGGAAGCAGAGCGGGCTACTCCCAGCTCTCCGCTAATCTCCCAGGCCACTCTGGGCCTGTGGGCCCCCCAAAAGTGGCCCCACACAGCTCCTGCCTCCCAGACCGTGGTGGGGGGGAGGAGGAGGCCTGGGACCCCACACAGCCCCACTGCGGGGGGGGCTGGATAGGGCAGCCGAATGGCTAGGGACAGCCCCGCTGGAAGCCACTAGCCTAGTTACCGGAGGCCGTGTGTGCGGAACGGTTCCCGGCCCGCGGCTGCTCGCGGAAGGGCGGAGGTGTGGCTAAGGCAATGGCTGGAGACCTGACTCAATTCCCAGCTCTTCCTGCAGGAACTCAGGCAAGTTGCTTCGGCCCAGGGCTACAAAGGGATTTAGGTGCCTAATGCCCATGGGCATTCAATACTTCTGAGGCGCTAGGCCTCACGCTGTGCCTTAGTTCCCCACCTCCTGGGGGGTAGGAGGGTGAATTCATTACTGCTGGGGGCATTTGGCTCCCAAGTGATGGGGGCCATGAGAGCGAGCGTGTGCACAGGCACCTGGGGCGGGGCGGAGGGGGGGATTGGGCGTGTCATGGATAGTAAGAGCTGACCGGGCTGCTTGGCCAAGGGCACATTGGGTCTTGGGCACCATCCGGAGGGCTCCTGGTAGGGACCATGGCCAGGGTTGTGCTCTTCCCACCAGCACAGCCAGGGGAATGTGCGGAGGCCAGTGGCTGTAGGAGAGGTGAGCTGACCCCTCCACCCACCCATTCTCTCAGCCTGGCTGCAGAGGGGCAGTGTTGGGCTCAGAGGAGGCAGGGAAGACTCAGCAATTGGGTGAGGCGCCATGGTCATGGCGCTACTGGACTCAACGTTCAAGTGATTTTGAGCACCTGATTGTCACAGCACTGAGCACCCGCCCTCTGCCGGCCAGACCCTTGAAAGGGGGGTGTCACATGTTGGCCCCCCCCAACAAATTCCTGGTCACTGTAACAATCTCAGCTGCAGGCTCCAGCTCGTGGCCTCACCTGGGACACATTGGGACGCTCATCGTGCAGGAGGAGGAGCAGTGGGACCAGGCTCCGGAGGACGAGCTCCTTCATCTTTTTTCTGTTGGGCTCCCTTACAAGCTCCAGCAGGTGTTTAAAGAGGGCGATGGAGAGCACCTGGAGTTTGCTGGACTCCTGCAAGAGAGGATGTGGGGAGGAGATGCTGTGACGGTCGTGCTCTCCCAGCAAGGTGAGCGCTCACTGTGAGAGAGATGTCTGCCCTGCAGGGGGTATTGCTAACTCACCCCCAGTCATACGGGCACAGCTGGGGGCCAGAGTCTCATGGGCACAGCGCCATTGAAGGCAATAGAGATGCAGGTTTCCACCAGCTGAGGGGCTGGCCTGGCAACTTCTTGGCCAGAGAGAGCAGTAAGGTGGGGTGAGACAGCCCCTGGGATCTCACAGCCAGCTCTGGGCACACTGACATCAGCACCCGCCTGTCAAGCCCAGGGGAAACGCTCAGGGCAGAGCAGCACCAGGACAGGGGCGGCAGAGAGGGAGCGATGAGGAAAGATTCAAAGAACGAAGGGATGTGTGTACTTTGTCCTCCCGCTTTGCATGCCCGACTCACACTGGTGCTGACCCACAGCGACCCTCTAGCGAGGCCAAGGGGGCCAGGCATGGGGGGCAAATTCCTACACTGCTGTTTGTTCGGGCCACGCACAGGGACCTGGGGGGGATTTAAGCAGGAGCAAGGGGTGGTAAATGTGCAGGAGCTCCCAGATAGGGGGCCTTGGAAGCCATGACTGGAAACCACCCAGCCTCCAGGGGCTTGGGGTTCGGCAAGGGCTGCCCAACTCCTACACATGGGTTTCTTGTTAACTCAGGGTTGGCCCCACTTGGTCACATGATGCCCCCTCGCTGCATGGCAGCTGGCAGAGCCGGACCAGTCCAGTGACCTGGGAGGCCGGGCAAGCTGTGCCCAGCAGGGAGAACCAGGAGCAATAGCTGGGGGCTGTAGGGAGGGGCCACTGCTTTCTGGGAGGTGAGGCTGAGGGTAAGGGGGGGCAGCCTGGGGGGGCGGGTTGACTTGAGCTGTTCTGAGAGTGGCTGAACCTTTAAATGGTGCCCCCCCAATCAGCAGTTACGTGTCGCCTCTGGGCACCAGGTTCTAGACCAGGCAGTTCTCTGAGTGACGTCTGTTGTAAAAGTCTTCATAAGTTCTTTTAGTCTGTTTATCTATTTGGCTGCGCTCTCCTGTCTGGCCACTTTGGAGACAGGCTCTTGGAACAGTAGTTCTCAGTTGTCTTTCCATCAGGAGCGGGTGCTGGACTAGATGCAGGAGCTGCTCTTGGTGTTGATCTTTAGCTGGGCCTGTGCCACTGCTAAATCAAGAGCGGCCGGGTCCCAGCAGAGTTGGGGAGGGCTGAGGGTAGGATTTAGCGTTGTGAGAGCTGGGGAGGTGGGTGGTCCCTCCAGGAGCCCCCACTGGGGCGTTACCCCTGGAAGGCAGTAATGGATGGGTCCCTTTCTCCCGCCCACTTTGCTGGCTCTCGCCATGCAGTGGGGGACTGAACATCAGTCTGGTGAACACGCTGGCGGGGGCTCGTTTGTGGTTACAAAAGGCCTGGGGAGAACTAGCCCCTCCTTTGATGCTGCCCTGCCATGAGAACGAAGGGGAGAGGAAAGGGCGGTAGCTGCAGAACCTATAGACGGAGCCGTTTCCTTATGGAGCTGACAGGCCAGCTGTGGGATTCCTGGCCAGGGAGGGGAGGGGCGGGGCAGGATTTTCACCAGGGTACCATCACTTGTTACCCTGGAAGCCAGCAGGAGCATTGCGGCACCCTGTGCTGCAGAGGCCCCCTTGCTGCATGCAGGCTCAGGAATGCATGTCCTTCCCTCAAGGGGAGCCTCGTCCCCAGGCTGCCCTGATCCTTGTCAGCAGGCCTGCAGGACACCAGGGTTCCCACCCTTACTGCCATATGCTCTGATGGAGAATGGGCTAGCAGAAGAAGGCGGGAATGGGTTCATGTCATTTACGACAATCCTTTTTCTGGCTGGGGCCATAGCATAGGTCCCGCTAGCCCACCCGCCAGCCCCCATTCACACGTCTGTGGCTTGAAGGGTCTCCCGCGGGCCGCCAGGCCTTACATCATGAAAGAAGGGCAGGAGTTTCTCAGCCACTTGCACAGCCACGGGGCTGGCGCTCTGCCTGTCCATGCCGGCGAGGATGTCTCTCAGCACGGTGATGGCATTGGAGATGACACCCCTGTCTGCCTAGTGTAGCCGCTCCACGACGACTGGCTGCTGACGCTGGATTTTCCCCACCTGTGTGAAAGGAGGAGCTGCTTTACGGAACACCCTCCGGTGACCCAACAAGCCATTTCCATAACAACGTCGGCCTCCCCTGCAGACAGAGCCACGGGAACTAGGAGTGCAGGGGGTGCTGCAGCACTCCAAGGTTTTACGCGGGGCTCTGCTCCTGGCTCCACACACAAGGTCCCAGCTGCCGGCCCTGCGCCAACTCCCAGCTGTGGCCCCAGCCTCGGCTCCCTTGCCCCATCCGTCTCCCGCCCCCCTGGAGCCATGGCCCTGCTCCTGACCCCAGCTCTAGGGGTGGTGGGGTGTGTGGACAGGTGTAAGGGGGTGCTCAGCACCTCCACTGTCAAAAGTCTTCTAGCGCCCCTCCTCCAGATGACATGTTAGAGCCTCAAAGCCCTTGCACAGCCCCAGCTAGGATCGCAGGCAGCGGGGCCGGCTACCTGCAACATAAGCAGCTGCTTCCTTGTACCCCCGATCTCAGGGGGTGGTATTTATTAGCAGGTATCATCTGTGGAAACTTCTCTGCACAACACCTTGACCCCAAACAAATCAAGTGTATTATTGTTATAAGGGTTAGAATAGCACCTCCAGCGCCTATCTGCAATCAGGGCGTGTGCTGGGGGCTTTCCAGGCACAGAAAGAGACATTCCCTGGCCTAGAGCTTACAGGCTAGACACACAAAGGAAGGATTTCTATCCCCGTTGTACAGACATGGAACTCAGGCACAGAGAGGCGACGTGACTCACCCATGGTCACCCAGGGAGTCTGGCAGAGCCCGAAACTGAACTTGGGTTCTGCTGAGTCCCGGGCCTTACAGCCCAGCCTCGGCGAGGGAGCCGATTTTGTACACGAGTTGTAGGGTTGGTCTGTTACTAAAAGCCAGATTCAATCATTTCTGTGTTTGGCTTTTGAACTGTTCAAAGACAGCCCCACAAAACCTCAACCGGGATCAGGGGGAAAAGTGTCCAATACAGGCTTACTGGTTCCGGAAGGAAAAATAAAACACAAGCAAGTGAAAACCAGGCTGAGCACATGGAACAATGGGAATGGTGGATAACAAAGAGAATTACAGTCATGCCCTCTCCATGTCTGATCGATTCATCGTCCGTGTTTAATAAACCGGACTCACCTGCTATTCTCAGGGGAAGTAAATTATCATTAGGGAGAGTTGCCTTCAGATTGTCTCCTCTTTGACCAAGCTGCCAGATCTGTGTATTTAAGTCCCAAGGGTTTTCTCTGCCTTCACTATGCTGTGTCTATCACACTTGTTATGAGGTCGGAGCAGCAAAAGGCCCTTCTCGAGCTCTTCAGAGGAGTGAGTGCTGCGGGACAGAGCTGTGACGTCAACAGTTAAAATCTACGAGGCTCAGAAAGGGGATTGGTAGGAAAAAATGGTTCCAATTGAAGCAAAATGGCTCTGTCCGGGCGTCCCGGATCACTGGTGTCACCAGCATTCCCTGGAGGTCTAGAGTCCACAGCTCTGCTACTACTCTAGTGCTAGGGTTCTTTGGATCACACACCCAGAGATGCACCCTGCAGGAGCCAGGCCCTGCCCTGCAGAACAACAGACAAAAGCCAGGCAGGGACTTGCCCAAGGTCACCCAGCAGGTCAGAGGCAGAGCCAGGAATAGAAACCAGGGCTCCTGACTCCAGGCCAGGGCCAGGTCCAGGTCCCCTGGGAAGCTTTCAATGACTC
The DNA here is from genome assembly GCF_965152275.1 of Natator depressus. Taxonomy (NCBI): domain Eukaryota; kingdom Metazoa; phylum Chordata; order Testudines; family Cheloniidae; genus Natator; species Natator depressus. The sequence goes on from NC_134236.1 coordinate 139,391,565, forward strand.
CAGCCCTGCATCAGCTCCCTGATGAAGGAGTTGCCAAGACTTTGAAGGAAAGAGCTGAAATTCAGAGGGATCATGGTAAATTGGAGGACTGGGCTATAGACAACAAAATGAAACTCACCCAAGACAAAAGTGAGGTGCTACATTTAGAGAAGAAAAAGCAAATGCACAGAAACAGAATGGGGGATAACCGGTTGAACTGCTGAGAAGGATCTGGGAGCTGCGGTGGATCACAGCCTCAGCATGAGTCAGCAAAGCGATGCTGTTGCAAAAAAAAAAAAAAGCAAATGCAATTTTAGGTTGCATTAACAGAGGTATAGCCTGCAAGTCATGGGAGGTGATAGTACCACTCTACTCAGTGCTGGTTAGGCCTCAGCTGGAGTACGGTATCCAGATTTGGTCACCAATGTCTACAAAAGATGTGGAGAAACTGTAATGGATCCAGAGGCGAGTGACAAAGACGATCAGAGGGATGGAACACAAGCCATACGAGCAAAGGTTGAAGGAACTGGCTATGTTTAGTTTGGAAAAGAGGAGATTAAGGGGGGACATGCTAATGGCCTTCAGATTCTTCGAAGGCTGCCAAAAAAAAGATGGCAAAAAGTTGTTCTCTCTTGCCACAGAGGGCAGGACAAGAGGGGATGGGTTCAAAGGACAGCACGGCAGATTTAGATTAAATCTCAGGAAAACCTTCCTAACTGTAAGAAGAGTAGGACAATGGGACAGACGACTAGGGAGCTTGTGGAAGCCCCTTTGCTGGAGGTTTATAGTAGGAAGCTGGAGCCATCTGTCTCGGCTGGGATAGACACAACAAATCCTGCATCTTGGCAGGGGGCTGGACAAGCTGACCATGCGATCCCTTCTCACCCTGCGGTTCTATGAGAGCTGTCCCAGAGCACCAGGAGAGGGTTTCGGCGTGTTCTGCCTCGACCATAGCGCTGGCTAGAGTCACGCTCTCTCTCTTCGGCCCAATGGCGATACCCAGTGGGAGACTGAGAGACACCCTCAGGCCGTGGAGGGGAAACACGGTGCTCCTTCCCTTGCTGCAGGGGCTGGAACTTACAGTCAAGGGGGCGACGCCAGCCTCTTGCTGAGAGACATCGTGATGCTGGCACAGCGGCCGTTCCTGCAGCCTGTTGAGCAGCTCCCGTAGGACCTTTCCTGCGGTCTTGGGGTGGGATGCCAGCACCCTCCACATCTCCACAGCAACACTGCAAAGGGAGAGAGCCGATTTCACCTGGCCAGAGCCCCGCCAGCCTCCTGCACCCACTGCCACCCGCACCCTGCTGGGTCTCCGGCCACTGGCCGGCCCTTTGTTGCCCTCCAGATGCAGCAAGGGCCCCCACTGCCTGGCGCAGGTTGCATGGGGGCCGGGTCTGAGTGTCAGCCCCGGGGGAGGCCGAGGGCTGCCATATGGGGTTTTGCAGGCTGGCCTGTCTCCACGGCATGTCAGCCTGCAAAACCCTCCAGAACAAGCAGCAGCTCTGCAGGGAGCAGGAGGTCTCTGGAAGGTTCTGCATGCCCCTGTCCCTGGCAGCGGGACCAGTCCGGGGGAGCCGGAGCGCAAGCGGCAGCAGCCCCAGCCCCGTACCTGTCACATGACAGCGAGCAGCCCAGCAGCGTTGTGACCACCTCCTCGCTGTACTGGTTGCCCAGCACGACAAGGGCCTTGAGCAGCTGCTGCTGGGCCAGCGGCTCGCTGATGGAGTCCAGGTTGTGGTAGATGCTCATCACAGCCTCCGACACCTGGAAGGGAAATGGGGAGATGGGAGCCTTGGCTTCCTCGCGCTGCTATTGATCTGGGATGCCAGGGACCTGCCGTACCTGAGAGCCATCTGCCCTCCCACATCCTCTTCTCCAGCTCCAGGCCTAGAACACAGGGCCAATTCCCGGCCTATCGATTCATAGACTGCAAGACCACAAACGGCCATGGAGATCACCTAGACTGACCCCCCTCATGGCACAGGACCTGCCCCCCAGTAATGCCGAGCGCCCAGAGGCAGAGTCTCCCACGGATGGGCTCCCCCAGCAGGCTGTTCTCACTGCAGCTCTTACCCTCTCCAAGCTTGGGCTGGGGACCCACAGGATCACATGCAGCATGTGCCTGGCCGCCACCGAGTCATGGACGCTGGTGTCTCTCATGCCCTCGATAGCAGTGAGGAGGAAGTCCATGCGCTCGGATGGGTTGAAGTACTTCCCAAACATCTGAAACAAACCTGCCAGTGAAACCCCTTTTGCTGCCCAGTGCGGTTCCAGTCGGACCGAGCAGCCAGGAGTGCAGGCAAAGCCCGCTTTGCCGGGACAGGGCTGGGTTACTGCACCTGGGACGCACAGTACCCAGCCAGCAATCAGGAGCTGTCCTGCATGGCACAGGCCAGCGTGGCAGTGCATGGGGGCACAATACCGCACAGCACGGATACACTCTCTAGTGCTCAGCAGGGGCTGGCACTGGTGCATGGACGCAATGATGCCTTGGAGAGCATTAATCTCTGGGGAAGCTCCCACCACACCTGACAAGGAGCTGGGATCAGGTTTGGATGAGACCCAGTGCATCTTGGGATGTGGCATGGAGGGAAGCATATTGGCCCGCAATAGTAGAAGCCTTGCCAGCAGATCGAGGGAAGTGATTATTCCCCACTATTCGGCACTGGTGAGGTCACATCTGGCCCCCCACAAGAGAAAGGATGTGGAGAAATCGGAGAGAGTCCAGCAGAGGCTAAGGAAAATGATTAGCGGGCTGAAGCACATGAATTATGAGGAGAGACTGAGGGAAGTGGGCTTATTTAGTCTGCAGAAGAGAAGAGTGAGGGGGGATTTGATAGCAGCCTTCAACTACCTGCGGGGGGCGGGGGGGCGGGTTCCAAAGAGGCTGGAGCTCGGCTGTTCTTAGTGGTGGCAGGTGACAGAACAAGCATCAATGGTCTCAAGTTGCAGTGGGGGAGGTCCAGGTTGGATATGAGGAAACGCTATTTCACTAGAAGAAAAGGAGTACTTATGGCACCTTAGAGACTAACCAATTTATTTGAGCATAAGCTTTCATGAAGTGAGCTGTAGCTCACAAAAGCTTAAGCTCAAATAAATTGATTAGTCTCTAAGGTGCCACAAGTACTCCTTTTCTTTTTGCGAATACAGACTAACACGGCTGTTACTCTGAAACTATTTCACTAGGAGGGTGGTGAAGCACTGGAAAGCGTTACCTAGGGAGGTGGGGAATCTCCATCCTTTGAGATTTTTAAGGTCAGGCTTGACAAAGCCCTGGCTGGGATGATTTAGTTGGGGTTGGTCCTGCTATGAGAAGGGGGTTGGATTAGATACCTCTGAGGTCTATGATTCTATGAGGTGGAGTGGGCCATCGGCAGGGCTCCGGCCCAGCTGGATGGGGTCAGTCACACGCCTGGGTCTGTCCCTCCCCCCTGACTCCTAGGGTGTTAATTTCTCTCTCCTGAGAACTCTGGGCACAACAATCCCAGGAAGCATTGAAAGTAGTTACCATGGCGATATTGCTGGTGTTGGTGAACCAGGTGACCCAGAAGGTGTTCTCCGCTCGCCACTCCCTGAAGACCTGCAGATACTCTGCACTCTGCTTTGCCAGCGTGGTGCCTGAACCAGGGAGGGGAAACAGACAGCAGGCAATAGAAATCAGAGGTTAGCTTTGGAAACGGGAGTTTTGCAAGGAAGTTTAGAGACAAGTACATCTAAGAAACTGTAAATTCAGGCCAATAAACTCCCCCCCCCCCCTCGAACAAAACTAAACAAACTAACCCCCCTGGAAGAGTCAAAATAAACCAGGCAGAAGTGCAGCAGCAGTGTGAGGCTCTCCAGTTGATTGCACTGAATGCAGCATGTAGGATTACTAGCCCTGTGGGCAGCTAGCACATCTGGGCATTTGGCCCAAGGAGCTACTGCCCTCGGAGACCAGGAGGCCAGAGGATCTGAACTGGTGGAGCCAAGGGAGACAGCGAGGTACATAGAGGAGACTTTTAGGGATGCAGTAGAGTGGTCCCACCCCCCGTCTGACAGCCTTTGTGCTCTGAGGAGGGTGAAAGTTTCTGGGAAGGAGAACATCGAGCTGGAGCAGAGGGAGAAGATCCCATAGTTGGGACCCACCTTCCAGATGAAGTCAGGATATTCTCTCACACTGAGGCTGCCCCTCCTGAGGCAGGAAGCCCAGTTAGAAAGAAAAGCCAGGTAATAGTAATGGGGGATTCAATCAATAGACATATAAGCAGTTGGGTTTGTGATGAGTGGGAGAACCGCATGGTAAATTGCCTGCCTGGTGCAAAGGTTGCAGCTCTCATGAGACATCCAAACAAACTTATGTGCAGTGCTGTGGTATGTAAGCTAATGTTTAAATCAGCCTCTGTACGAGATAGCGAATGTGACAGTGAAGTTTATAAAAGTCTCCAGATGTGATCCCTGGCAAGCCTGACTTCAGGACCAGGCAACTTGTTGAAATGATAGGAAAGAAGAGAATTATCAGACACATAGGTGAACACAATTTGTTGGGGCAGAGTCAACCTGGCTTTTGTAAAGGGAAATCATGCCTCACCAATCTACTAGAATTCTTTGTAGGGGGTCAACAAGAATGTGGAGAAGGGTGATCCAGTGGATATGGTGTACTTGGACTTTCAGAAAGCCTTTGACAGGGTCCCTCACCAAAGGCTCTTAACCCAAGTAATCTGTCATGGGATAAGAGGGAAGGTCCTCTCATGGGTCAGTGGTTAAAAGATAGGAAGCAAACAACAGGAATAAATGGTCAGTTTTCACAGTGGAGAGAGGTAAAGAGCGGGGCACCCCAAGGATCTGTGTTGACACCAGTGTAGTTCAACATAGTCATCAATGATCCAGAAAAAGGGGTAACCAGTGAGGTAGCAAAATTTGCAGATGATACAAAATGACTCAAGATAGTTAAATCCAAAGCAGACTGTGAAGAGCTACAAAGGGATCTCACAAAACTGGGGGACTGGGCAACACAATGGCAGATGACATTCAATATTGATAAATGCAAACTGGACACCACAATCCCAACTATACATACACAATTATGGGGTTTAAATTACCACTCAAGAAAGAGATTTTGGAGTCATCGTAAAGAGTTCTCTGAAAACATCCGCTCACCATGCAGTGGCAGTTAAAAAAGCCAACAGAATGTTGGGAACCATTAGGAAAGGGATAGATAATAAACCAGAAAAATGTCAGAATGCCTCGATACAAATCCAATGTGCGCGCCCACACCTTGAATACCACGTGTAGTTCTGGTCGCCCCATCTCAAAACAGATATACCAGACTTGTAAAAGGTGCAGAGAAGGGCGACAAAAATGATTAGGGGTATGGAAGAGCTTCCATATGAGGAAAGATTAAAAAGACTGGGGGCAAGTCTACACTTAAACCACTCTATCGCCATAGCTGCACCGGCGCTGTAGCGTTGAAGAGAAGATGGTCCTCTGCCAACAAGCTCTGAATCCACCTCCCGGAGAGGCGCTAGCTATGTCAGTGGGAGGGGTGCTTCTGCCAACAGGGGTGTGGATTTTTCACAGCCCTGAGCAATGGAGTGATAACAATATAGGTGTGCAGTGTAGACCTGGGACCATTTAGTTTAGAAAAGAGCTGACTAAGGGGGGAGATGACAGAGGTCTATAAAATCATGACTGGTGTGGAGAAAGTGAATAGGGAAGTGTTATTTACCCCTGCACATAACACGGGAACTAGGGGTCACTTTCTGAAATTAATAGGCAGCAAGTTAAAAGCAAAGAAAAGAAGGTATCTCTGCACACAATGCACAGGCAACCTGTGGAAATTGTTGCTGTGGGATGTTGTGAAGCCTAAAAGGATAATTGGGTTCAAGATAATTAGGCCATGCAACCCCAGACTCTGCATGTCCCTAAACCTCTGACTACCAGAAGCTGGGACTGGATGAGAGGGGATGGATCACTCCAAATTTCCCTTTTCAGTTCATTCTCTCTGAAGCATGAGGCACTGGCCGTTATCAGAAGACCCAGTACTGGGCTAGATGAACTGATCTGAGTCAGTATGTCCATTCTTATGTGAGTTATGAAGAGTAGAGTATGGACAGGGGAAGCTAAAGACATCAGGGGAAACTCCATGGCTTGAAGGACTATGGATACTAAGGAGGTTTTTTTCAAAAAGTGTATTAGGAACAAAAGAAATCCTAGCAATGGGGTAGACTCATTACTAGATGGAGACTGTTTAAAAGGATGCAGAAAAGGCAGAAGTGTTCAATAAATATGTTTCCCATGTTTGGAAACCCCATGTCAGTGTATTTAGGAAGGACAAGGGTCTCCAGTGCTCTTACGTTTTTGCCGCAGCATGAAGGTGTAGAGGTGGTGAAGTCCCTCCATAGCCGATCGGCAGATCTCCTGCTCCTGCTCAGCACAGCGCAGAGTGAGACAGCCCACCAGCTGGCCCAGGGCTCTGAACTCCTCCACTCCCTGACGGAGAGAGGGAGCAAGGGGAGTCACTCGCCCCTGCAGGCCCAGCGCAGCATGTCCCCCTGGCATTGCACTAGCAAGGGGCTAGAACCGGGGGAGGCAGAGCCCAGCGCAGAGAGACTGGGGACAATGAGAGCAGGAGGAGCCATGGGGCCCATCACCAGGGACTGAGGGAAGCTCAGCAGGGACGGGAAGTCTGGGTAGCAAAGTCAGCAAACATTGCCCTCGAGTGGGGACCTGGGTAAGGAATGAACTAACGTCCAGTCTCCATCTATCTCAAGGGCAAGCTCCTAATCCCAGCCCCTTCTCCCATCCCCCTCCCTCCACAGACCTCAGATCTAGGAGCGTGAGGTCACCTTGGACTCCTCTTCTCTGCATTGCGCCTCTCTCACTCCATCCTGGAGCTCCCCACAACCCCCACTTTCTGCGCCGCACCCAGCCTGCCGGCTCTCTCCTGCCGGCTCTCTCCTGCAGCCTCCCCCTCTAGCCTCCCCCTCCTGCCAGACCTTCCCTTGCCCCTCCTGCAGCCCCTGCGCTTGCTCCCTCCTCTTCCCCATGTCGTTGCACCAAGCCCCTTGCCCTCCTCTCCTGGGGTCTGCACAGCCTCCCCTGACCCACTCCCCATTGCTCTGGCTCCTTTGGCCCCTCCCATCCCTTTCACTGTGTCCCCTCCCACCTCCCTCCTTCTCTTCTGCTGCCCCAGCCTCTGGGGGCATATCATCCAAGCGCCCCCCTCCAGCTGCCAGAGGGGAGGCCCTGCCACAGGGGGGATGGAGCAGCTGGAGCAGCTCAGTGGCCCTGAGCACCCAGAGCAGGGGGTGTTCATCTGGCAGCCTGGCAGGAGCTGATGCCAAAGCATCCCGGGGGCAACTGACAAAGGGGCTGAACAGACACCTGGGTTCAGAGGGTGCTCTCAGGGCGATCCTCTGTAAATCTGTTGACCCTGCGGAGCAGACTTTGGTCCTAGGGGAACAGCGGGGAGAGTCCTTGGAGATAGAATTATGGGGCTCCACCCAAGGCCCACTGGAGTCAGAGGACAGACCTGTCCACATCAGGGCTCATTAGATTGGACTCCTACCGAGGATCTTGCTGAGTCACTATTCCAGGCCCGGGTTTTCCCTGCCAGGGAGCGCTGCACCGCGAGGCTGCTCAGTGCAGTTAGGAGACGGCCAGAGTCACAGGCTGCTCACCTTGAATTTGTGTTGACCGGAGATGAATTTGGTCAGCCAGGTGATTCTTCCCACTGCCCTCAGCCGCACATGCACCTCCCTGGATGCTGTCCAGGGGAGCAGGACCTGAGAGAAACAGATTGGGACAAATTGCAAAGGAGAAGTACCAAAAAATAACACAAGCACATAGAGAGAAAATCAGAAAGGCTAAGGCAAAAATGAGTTCTAACTGGCAAGGGACATAAAAGGCAATCAGAAGCAGCTCTGTAAATGCATTAGGAGCAAGAGAAAGACAAAGGAAAGTGTGGGGCCACTACTCTGAGGAGCAGAAGGCACGGGGGTGTCCCATGCTTGCGATTAAATGGAGCCTTGGTCCCAGAGCCCCACCCCAGCTACAGGACTCGTCCCCTTCCTGCCCCCATGCCTCCACACCTCCAAGATGTTTTGCAGCACCACAAGGTTGGGCTTCTCCTCCTCGCACACCAAGGCCTTCAGCAGCTCATCCATGGTGTTCACAGTCTGTGTGCAGAACAGAGGAGAAACCACAGCAAGTGGCGTTACCCAGCCAGGCCACGAACCAATGCCCTGGCGTGTGACATGCCCCAGGCCATGGCAGCCCCTGCTATTCCAGCTCACCCTCTCACTTGTACCCGCAGGGGACCTACTGCAAACTCTCCTGGCAACAGGACCCCACCCGCTTTTGCTGTCCCCAGGGAGGCCACTGCACACAGTCTAATGCATTAGAAGAGTCAGGAAGGACTCCGCATTTGAGGGGGAGGGGAGATTTCCAGCCAAGCTTCACTTCCCCTGGCCTGTGTGCGTCTGAAGCAGCTGATCTCAGGGCTGTGCCCCCAGCCATGCACTGGGGTGAATGTGCTTGTGAAGGGAGTGTCTGTTCCCCACTAATTGCCGGTGCCTGTGAAGGATAAATGCCTACTACTGCTACCCTATGAGGGAGTTACTCCTTTATCTGCGGCGGTGGGGCTTGTGCTTTGGTACTGCAGGTCCTGAGCTGAAGCGCTGCCAAGGAGCTGTGATCATTACACTCTTATGCCAGCGCCAGGTAACCCAGGGGGCAGGGACACGAGCGACTTGCAGGATTCTCCCTCGGTTTGGGGCAGCTCCTCATGGCTAGTTTGGGGCTTACATTGTTGTATAGAGCAGCCTCCACGCCCTGGTTGGTCTCTGCTGGAGGCAGGGAGAAGACGCTGGAGAAGCAGACGTTGAGCAGGCTGGATAGCTCCATTCCCCGCAGCAGTGGCTCCACTTTGCTAAGAGAAGAGACACGCGTGGATTGGAGGGCTGAGGCGAGACTGATGCACTGATGTTGGCCTCAGGCTCCCAGGACATGCTGGGCAGGCTTCTGGGAAGCTGAGAGCAGGGTGCCAGCGGCACTGAGAGAGCCCCCCATGGCGCAGGCTGTGCCACGTGCCAGGGCTCAGCCTGTCCCGCCTCTGAGCCACAGGGAGTCGCTGAGCTGCCGGTGTGATGCAGCTGGCACAGCTGGCGGCGACTCCGGTGGCTCCCTCCAGCAGTGCCCAACTGCTCCTCTCCCCCCGGAGCCATCGCCTGCGGGTCCCAGAGGGGACCGGTCCAACCCCCTCGCTCCCTCCCCCACATCTTCACACGGCCACTTGGAGAGGTCGCCAGGCACCGAAGGATCCTCCACCACCAACCCACGGGTGCCAGCTCACATGCACCAGCACCATGGCCTGGTGCCACGTGCCCGCGGGAATCAGAAGACGGGGGAGGAGCAGAGGGGGCAATGCCCTGCAGAACTGGCCATGCCAAGAGGCTGGCGTGTCTGGCTGCACACAGCACTAGCTGGGGCTGCGCGGGCAGGCCAGGTACCTCAGCTCCATGATGGCGAGCATCGCTTGCTGACGCACCCCGCTGGTCAGGGAGTCGACGGACTCAAGATCAATCAGCTCCTGGGGAGACAATGTGGGGAAGTGCCAGCTGAGCTCCGAGCTCCCGTAAGGTTCCGACTGGGGAGCAAAGCGCTGGGCCTGCAACACGTGGCCTCGGCAGACAGGTCGTCCTACTGTTGGCTTGACGGTGTGCAGGGCTCAAGCTGGGGAGCGCAGTGCAGGGCCTGTGGTCAGTGCCCCAGCGTCACGCGCCAGTGCACTGCAAAGACTCCATCAGCATTAGCACCCAGGGACTCCACCTGAGATCAGGCTCCTTGTGCCAGGTGCTGCACACACACAGTGAGAGCCAGTCCCTGCCCCAGAGAACTCACGAGCTAACTGGACGAGACAAGGCATGGGAGGGAAACTGAGGCACAGAGGGGGAAGTGATTTGCCCAAAGGTCTCACTGAGGAACTGAGCCCCAGACCACTGGACCTCCCACCAGCACATGCTGTCCCACGTTCAGGGAAGGGAGGTAAGCTCCGGAAAGCTTTCTGCAGCGCCGCAGATCAAAGACTTTCCAAATCTACGGAGTAGATTTGTTGCTAGTTCCTAGTGGGCACTGACTGAGCAGTGCTGGGGCTCTGTGCAGGGAGACTGGTGTATACAGAGCGACCTGGTGACTTGGGAAGCTGGGTGCAAGGGAACAATCTACGTTTCAATACAGTGACATGTTCAGGAACAAAGAACGCAGGCCACGCTCACAACACGATCCAGCGATTGGCAGGTGAAGGTAGACAAATCTGCAGAGCTCTCCAGGCCAATCACTAAACCCGCTAAGTAACATAGCCCGAGTGTGTGTTTTACTCACCTTTATCTTCTCCACAAGGAGGGCTTTCCCGAGAAAAGCTGACAGGTTTCTCTCCGGGCGCCTCGTAAGGACGGCTCTGCTGATGGTGATGACACAATCCAAGAATTCAAGTTTCTTGGCCTCCTCCTATGCCCCACAGAGATTAGACAAAAACAGGAAGGTTAGCGTGGAAAGGAGCTGCCAGTGGGAGAGATGTCAGAAAGCTTCCCCCCAGCGCTGCTCAGGCTTTGATATGCCGAAGGCCAGAAGGCCATTCATCTCCCAACAGGAGTGACTATGCGGGGAGGGCAGGGCAGCTCTGTGTGAAACCAGACCAGAGAGGGAGCAGATCTCACGGGGTAGGGGTCCAAAGAGGAACTGCAAGATGGGGGCTAAGCAGCCAGACAGTCTTACTGGGGGGCTTGATAGAGTGGGAGGAACATCTGGGTGTGACACCCTGACACCCCAATATTCGCCACTGTCATATAATTAGGATATGTTTGGTACCAAGTATGTCTTGTAAGATATCAGTCTAAAAGTCTTTCTCTGCTAGACATTAATGTCTCACTGGATTGCATGTGCTATCGTTGGATGTGACGTTCTGAAGTGCAGCTGTGTATGTGTTCCTGAACAACACTGTGAGGTTCAAAACAGCTTTTCAGGTAGAACAGCAAAAAAGCCAAACACTGGCTCCTGGAGGAAATGCACAAGCATTAGGGCTACCCCAGGAACTGTGTGCAATAGAAATCTCCCTGAGATAACGCGACACAACGGGACCTGTTGGACCCAGGTCACAGCAAAAGAGTTTTCCAGCAGGTGGGAAGAGAAGATAAAAGGGGAACAATGACATCGTGGGGGGGACGGGACGGGACCTCAGACTCCCTGCAATAAGATACCAGGAAACACCTGAGGGACAAAGATTGAACCATGAGAAGTGATGGTCCCAGGCTAGAGAGAGATTCCTAGCCTGTGCAAGAAAACCTGGGAAATCCAAGCTGCAAAACCAAGGCAGCTTCTGCCTTAAGAATCTGCCAACCTCTTTATCACTCGGGGAGAATTTGCTAATGTATATCCTATCTATCTGGTGTGTAAAGCTTCGTTTGTGTGTTTTGTTTATTTACTATGGTAATCTGCTTTGTTCTGTTTGCTATCTCTTATAACCGCTTAAAATCTACCTCTTGTAGTTCATCATCTTGTTTCTTATTTATACCACAACCCAGTTTGTAGTATAAATTAGTAAGTGGGAGGAGGGGCAAAGAGTTGTTCATACCTCTCTCCACATCGAGGGAGGGGGCGAATGTCATAAAACCTTTGGGTCTGTACTCCAAAGGAGGTGGGCACCAGAGGACTGGGACAAGGCCCTTCAGCTGAGTCTTCCCAGAGCTGATCTCAGTGTCTATGTCTTTCTGCAGCTGGGCGTGGCCCTGCTTGTGTGTATGGCTGGAAGAGGCTTGTGAGCCGAGCCCAACAAGACAAGGTAACGGGGGCCCAGGTTGGCAGAACAGGCGGGCTCAGTGATAAGCCAGTACATCAGGTGACACCTCAAAGGGGGGCAACCCATCACGCTGGGGACTGGCCAAATCCAGTGGGCACAAGTGGGCAAGGGGCATGGTGGGTGCCTTTTGTAACTCAAGAGAGGATGTTTTTAAGATGCTCTAGTTTCAACAGGAATTATTTGGGGGCAGGTCTCTGGCCTGTGTTATACAGGAGGTCACAGTGGTCCCGTCTGGCCTTAGAATCCATGCCTCATGCGGAGAAGGACGGATGGTGCCTGTGGACAGGGCAGTAGCTGAGAGATCAGAGGAGGGCTCTTGGTACCTGTTCATTGCCCTTGAGAAAGGCGTTGATGTACTCTAGGGTCTCTTTCTCCTGCGAGTCTGGCCCCATAAAGCAGGAGGCATTCCCAGGTGATGGTGAATCTGATCAAAGACAGAGCAGTGGTAATACCTGGGGCTGCCAAGCTGCAGGCTGGATGACAGAGATCTTAGCAGAAACCCTTGCCCCCCGCTCCCACCCCAGCAGGGTAGCAGCCCTAATGCACAACAGGGTCTGGCACAGCCATCCCTGGTTTCCCCAACTCTTTGCTGCTCAGCCCAGCAAAGATCCAGTCAGAGCCCTAGTTCCCAGCAGCCACCCCACTTCCCTGCCGCACCCAGCATGCAGACTGAGCCTGGGGATCTGGGGAGCGCCACACCTGGAAGGAGGCATGATGTCAGGCTATGAGTGGTGTCCCCGCTCTCCGGGCCATTGCTGGAGGGGGCAGAGGGACTGGCAGTGAATCGGTCTGCTCCCCACTGCGGGAGAGGGAGGAGCTACCCAGTCTGCGCGGGATACGGGGACCCAGGGCCTGCCCGTTCTGCTTCCTCTGACTGCCTCTCCTGCCATTGACAGCCACCGGGTGTAACCTGGGCAGGCCCTGGTTTCCCATCATCGACCCCCCCACCCAAATGCCCTGCGCTGTGCCATGTGTCACTCCCCTGCAAAGGAGCCAGCAGATGGGGCTGCAACATCAGGGAGCATCTCATGCTTTGGCCGGCGCCCTGCAATCCTACGCTTAACAACCCACAGTGCACAGAGCATCCCCTTCGACCGGTGGAAACATCTTCCGACCCCGCAGTGTGACGGATCGGGGTGGGCAATTCAGTCAGTCTCCACCTGATGCTTCTGCTGCCGCCCCTAATGCCCCGATCAGATGCAGGGGCTGCAGCTGCTGCCAGCAGGAGGGGCCATTCCCCCCTGCCTGGGTTTTCCTGTCTCTCCATCTCATGGCAGCCCAGAGTTGTACAAAGGTGATGGAGACTTCTCCCGCCACTGACACCCTGGTCTTGCAACCCCAACCCCCAGAGGGGCCAAGTCCCACCGCAATGCAGGGCCATGGCCCCTGCCATTTTTGCAGCCCCCTCCGCCCACCCAGGAGGCACCCACTCACCAGCATGGAAGGGCTGAGGCACACACAGCTCCTGCTGCTGCTGTGGCCTCTTCCGCGGACTCTTCCTTCGAGGAGGTCTTGTCTCCTCCCAGGCACGGATGGGTTTCAAGGGGACCTTGCGGACTTCCTCAGCCATCCTGCAAGAAGCCAGGACAAGGCATTGCTTGTGAGGGGTGAGAGGCGACTGCCCCGTTCAGCATCAGGGCCAGTCCACGTATTGCCGTTCCACCAGCGCCTACAGCTGCCAGCTGAGATCAGGGCCCTGGTGCCCCAGGTGCTGCAGACAATCCCTGGGCCGTAGGGCTCAGACTCTAACTAGCCAAGGCAGCCAGCAGGGAAACAAGCCAGTGGATGTGCTCAAAGTCACCCAGGCAGTCAGCAGTACAGGCAGGATTAGAACCCAGGTCTCAGGACTCCCAGGCCCATCCCGCAGGCCAAACGGCCTCCCCCGGGTCTCTCCCGCCTCTCCTTCTGCTGGTTCACAAACTGCCCAGCAGACAGGCGGCATCCAACCACTCAGGATTCTTCCTGCCCAGGGAAATTACCCTGATCCCTTCCCCCAGGAATCTTGGGGCCGTGGCAGGTCCCAGGTGGGGGAGGCAAGCAGGGTAGCGGAGCGGGGGGCGGGCTGGTGAGCAGCAGGAGTTGCTCTGACACCACCGTGAAGGGGAAGGAGCAGAAGGCGGGAGAGCGGCAGGCAGGCAGACTGTGCCGGGGCAGAGCTTTGTGGCGATTTCGCATCTCGTCTCTCCAAGGCCTGTGTGGGAGCAGCCGCTGCAGAGAATCCCAGGCCTGATTCCCCCCACGCTGGGTCTCCTGAATGGCCCCTGCCCTGGGGGGCTCCATTCCTCACCCACTGTCTCCTGCTCACTCTCCAGCAGCTGCACGACAGGGGTCCTAAGGCACCTGTAGTCCTCTCCAGAGCTCAGGGGGACTGTCCTGGCATCGGACTGTCCTGGTGAATGGAACAATGGCTCCGGGCAAGCGGAGAATGCCTGTTCCCCTGGCAACCTCAGTGCCATTCCCTCTGGAAGTGATGGTGTCAGCAAAGGTGCTGGAGGTGGTCAGGCCTCGTGGTTGGAGCTGGACTCAGGAGGCCAGGGTGTGGATGGAGCGAGGCTGGAGTGAGAGAAGGGCTGGAGAAGGACGAGGGGCAGGGCCACCAGCTACCTCCCGGTCTGGGCACTTACCTGGCCCCACCATGCCAGTAGCTGAGGACACACGTGTTGTGGTATTTAGGCTCTCAACCCCCCCTCTGCAGAGCAAGGACCTGCTCTCCCTCGTTAGCTGAGGCCCGGGGCGGCGGGGACTCACCTGATCTCACTCAGAAGACTTACAGAGGAGCGGGGAACTGAACACAGCTCTTCTGGGTCCCAGCCCAATGCCTCATCTAACACCCTGTGCCGCCTTCCCGTGCCGTGCCACCAGCCCTGCCAAACCCTCCTCCTTGTCTCCGTCCCCTCCGGGCTCGACTGGTGCCACCCCTTCTGTCGAGCCGCCCCAGACTCCCTCCTGTGCGCATGCCGCTGCCCGCTTCCTGACTGGCACCAGGCTAGACGGCCGACAACGGGGCACTTGGCAGACGTGCGCCGCCCAGCCAGGAGCTTGGGGAAGGCTCGGTGTGGTTGGCGATGCAATGGAAAAGCAGAGATGGGCAATGGAAGATTCTCCTACCTGGAGTCAGGAGTGGGCAAAAGCCTGCGCGTAAATGGGCCACCCACTTTCTGCTGCCGGTGGCGGAGCTGGAACTGCTGGCTCAGCGTTCCCCAGCGGCACGTGCCAGCTCTCGCTCTGCCAGAGCCAAGCCTGGCAGTGAGGGGATGAGGCTGTGCCAGCCAGCAGGGGCGTGTCACAATGGGCAGGCGAGTCACAGACCAGCCAATGTGTGACTCCCCAGCCCTGGGATGCCCCAGCCCAGACTTGCTCTGGCCTCGCCGGGGCTTTAGAGCCTGTCCTTCCCCACCGGGGTCATGGCAGGGACCTTCCGCTCCCCACAGTCACAGACGTGAGGCCGGAAGGGACCGCTGGGCTCCTCTAGTCCCAGCTCCTGCTACCCCAGGCCAGAGCCCCTCCCTGCATCCATGCCACTGGAGCCAGGGGCTCTCTGGATCCCCGAGTGGGAGAATCACTTCCATCCAGGTTCCTCCTTCTCATGACAGTGCAGAAACGGGGATTCATGAACTCTCCCCACCCCCAGCTCCCAGCCCACACGGGAGGCTCTTTCCACTTTCCCAAGCTGCCAGGTGCTTTGGCCATGGGGTGCAAAATGGTCCCATCTCTGCTTCCTCTCCCACCGCTGAAACGACACAGAAGCTGCTTTAATAGCAGCCCCCCCCCCCCACCCAACTGAGTCCCAGGCCTTGCTAACGCTCAGTGCCATGACAGCCCCAGGAGATGATTGCTGCGGCGTGTGACGAAGTGGGACTGTTCTTAATGTTTCCTCTGAATAGTATGGGGGTGCCTCAGTTTCCCCTAGGCAGTTCTCAAGTCTCTAGGTGGTGGGATAAGGGTGTATGATCATTGCAGAGCCCTAGAGGGCAGGTATGTGCAGGGGTCTGGACACAGAGAATGGCCGACACCCTGTTTCCTGGCAACTGATGGCCTGGCCCTTCCCCCCTGCAAGGTGAGAGCTAAAAGGGTTGGAGAACAAAGGAATCGGGTGACCTCCTGGCCCCGGAAAGGGACAAAGCCCAGAGGAGGAGGGGCTGGAGGGAGTTTCAGTTGAGGCTGGCTGGGGACATGGAGTGAAGTACAGAGGTGGTTGTCTGGCTCACTACCTCCCAAAATGGACCCAGCTGAGGGGTCCTGTTCTCTGCACCTACAAGCTCTGTGTTAGACCATGTTCCTGTTGTGTAATAAACCTTCTGTTTTACTGGCTGGCTGAGAGTCCCGTCTGACTGCGGAGTTGGGGGGCAGGACCTCTGGCTTCCCCAGGAGCCTGCCTGGGCGGACTCGCTGTGGGAAGCTCACGGAGGGGCAGAGGATGCTGAATGCTCCGAGGTCAGACCCAGAAAGGTGGACGCTGTGTGAGCTGTTTGCCCTGCATACAGGCTGCTCACAGAAAAGAGACTTCCCCAGAGTCCTGACTGACTTTGTAGGGAGCAGTTCCAGAGCATCGCCCGGGGACTCCGTGACAC
The DNA here is from genome assembly GCF_965152275.1 of Natator depressus. Classification (NCBI taxonomy): domain Eukaryota; kingdom Metazoa; phylum Chordata; order Testudines; family Cheloniidae; genus Natator; species Natator depressus. Next base: position 139,407,948 of record NC_134236.1, read on the forward strand.
GGGGGTCTCGGCCCAGGGGGAGGCAGTGACTCCTAGAAGCAGGGAGAGCAGCAGCACTATAGATCAGGGAGGTCTGGCAATGCCAGTGGCTGGCTGGGATCTGGCAGCCCAGGCACTCAGAGCAGATTGTCAAAGGCCAAACTCCTCTCACCACCGGCTCTGTAGCTCCCCCTTGCTTTCAGTCTGTCTTAGGCACCATCCTGGCCCTCATCCCCCTGGCATCCGAGCACTACCCATCCTCGATAGCATTTATTCTAACTGTCCCCTTCAGGGCAGGGTCTGGCAGCTACCCCCACTGTACAGACAGGGAACTACAGCACAGAGGGAAGAAGGGACTTGCTCGAAGCCAAACAGAGCATCTGTGGCAGAGCTGGGAAATGAACATGGGTCTTCTGGGTCCCAGGATGGCACCTTCTCGTTCAATCTCCTGCCCCCTTCGTCCCTGGTTCAGTGGGAGCTGTGGGAGCTCTCTGGGGCACAGGAGCCGGCTGGTGCTCAGATGGAGCTACGTTGCCTATTGCACAGATCTCGCTTTTCCCGGACATTGAAAATGCTGCTCCAACCTTACCAGAGCCCGTCAGGATCCTTGCAGCTGGTCAGTGCTAAATTGTGAACTGTGCCCTGGCCTCCCAGAGCGGGGCAATGGGAGAGGGTGGGGCTGGCCCAAGGCCTTGCTGGATTGCGGCTCACGCGTACGGGGTCCCAGTGCTACAGAGCTCTGTGCCGGGACGGCGCTTTGTGGCGGTTTCGCAGCTCCTCTCTCCAAGGCCTGTGTGGGAGCAGCCGCTGCAGAGAATCCCAGGCCTGATTCCCCCCACGCTGGGTCTCCTGAATGGCCCCTGCCCTGGGGGGCTCCATTCCTCACCCACTGTCTCCTGTTGACTCTCCAGCAGCTGCACGGCAGGTGTCCGAAGGCACCTCTAGTCCTCTCCAGAGCTCAGGGGGACTGTCCTGGCATCGGACAGTCCTGGTGAATGGAACAATGGCTCCAGGCAACCGGAGAATGCCTGTTCCCCCGGCAACCTCAGTGCCATTCCCTCTGGAAGTGATGGTGTCAGCAAAGGTGCTGGAGGTGGTCAGGCCTCGTGGTTGGAGCTGGACTCAGGAGGCCAGGGCGTGGGTGGAGCAAGGCTGGAGCGAGAGCAGGGCTGGAGTAGGACGAGGGGCAGGGCCACCAGCTACCTCCCGGTCTGGGCACTTACCTGGCCCCACCATGCCAGTGGCTGAGGACACACGTGTTGTGGTATTTAGGCTCTCAACCCCCCCTCTGCAGAGCAGGGACCTGCTCTCCCTCGTTAGCTGAGGCCCGGGGCGGCGGGGACTCACCTGATCTCACACAGAAGACTTACAGAGGAGCGGGGAACTGAACACAGCTCTTCTGGGTCCCAGCCCAATGCCTCATCTAACACCCTGTGCCGCCTTCCCGTGCCGTGCCACCAGCCCTGCCAAACCCTCCTCCTTGTCTCCGTCCCCTCCGGGCTCGACTGGTGCGATCCCTTCTGTCGAGCCGCCCCAGACTCCCTCCTGTGCGCATGCCGCTTCCCGCTTCCTGACTGGCACCAGGCTAGTCGGCCGGCACCGGGGCACTTGGCAGACGTGCACCGCCCAGCCAGGAGCTCGGGGAAGGCTCGGGGTGGTTGGCGATGCAATGGAAAAGCAGAGGTGGGCAATGGAAGATTCTCCTACCTGGAGTCAGGAGTGGGCAGAAGCCTGCGTGTAAATGGGCCACCCACTTTCTGCTGCCGGTGGCGGAGCTGGAACTGCTGGCTCAGCGTTCCCCAGCGGCACGTGCCAGCTCTCGCTCTGCCAGAGCCAAGCCTGGCAGTGAGGGGATGAGGCTGTGCCAGCCAGCAGGGGCGTGTCACAATGGGCAGGCGAGTCACAGACCAGCCAATGTGTGACTCCCCAGCCATGGGATGCCCCAGCCCAGACTTGCTCTGGTCTCGCTGGGGCGTTAGAGCCTGTCCTTCCCCAACGGGGTCATGGGAGGGACCTTCCGCTGTTATACCAATAAAATAAAAACCAGCAGGATCTCATGAAAGGGTAAAAAGGCAAAATACCACATTTATTGTGAATACAGAAAGAATCATAGTAAGCAGTTAGTTATAGGTATAACATTCCATTCAATCTCATATTTATTCACACATTCATTCATACAAACACACACACACAGGTTCTGCAAGGTTGTTATCATAGTTACCAGCCTTAGAGTTGCTCATGCCAAGCCACTGGCCAGGTGGCCTGGACATGAGGAGGGAGCAGGGCCTTGTCAGATGCTCATCTGATGCTCCTGGAAGTTGGTTGGCAGAATCAGACCCCAAAGTTCTCACTTTTTAGAGTCTATTTTTATAGGAATTTCTTCCTATGCCAGTCTATGGGAATTGCTTCATCATGCTGTTGCTGAATCAATCAGCAGATAGCACATTCCTGACGGCTCCAAGATGTTATCTTGTTCTTTGGTTCTCCCATTCTTGAGGCTGTTGGGTGGATTGCAGTCTGCCCTCTGGGGGACCTCTGGTTATTTCCACTTGACGCCTTCTTCAGCCCATGGACACGGGATTCTTAGGCTGGCACCTCCCTGATCATTCAGTTATTATCCACACCAAGCATCCATCCACATACATCCTCTATCTCGATTGTAATCACAATTTTTAATACAACAAAAGGGCGGGGAGTCTCTGGGTGCTGTTTCTGTTGTTACAGAATATTGCTTTGAGTCTCTCTCTGTGTGAATTGCTTTGAGAACAGACTCAGTCTTAGAATGTACTAACACAATTAGCAGCTTGCAAGTTTCACACATAGAGGGAGAGAAACAGCACCAAAAACCAAGAGACCTCTTAACTAGTAATACCCTGGAATTGAAACTATGGGGAATCAAACTCATTTGTGATTTTAATACAGAACTTCTTTAATATGATCCAACACCGCTCCCCACAGTCACAGACGTGAGGCCGGAAGGGACCGCTGGGCTCCTCTAGTCCCAGCTCCTGCAGACCCCAGGCCAGAGCCCCTCCCTGCGTCCATGCCACTGGAGCCAGGGGGTCTCTGGATCCCCGAGTGGGAGAACCACTTCCATCCCGGTTCCTCCTTCTCGTGACAGTGCAGAACGGGGATTCATGAACTCTACCCACCCCCAGCTCCCAGTCCACCCGAGCGGCTCTTTCCACTTTCCCAAGCTGCCGGGTGCTTTGGCCATGGGGTGTAAAACGGTCCCATCTCTGCTTCCTCTCCCAACGCTGCAAGGATGCAGAAGCTGCTTTAATAGCAGCCCCTCCCCCGCCCAACTGAGTCCCAGGCCTTGCTAACGCTCAGTGCCATGGCAGCCCCAGGAGATGATTGCTGTGGGGGTCTCGGCCCAGGGAGAGGCAGTGACTCCTAGAAGCAGGGAGAGCAGCAGCACCATAGATCAGGGAGGTCTGGCAATGCCAGTTGCTGTCTGGGGTCTGGCACCCCAGGCACTCAGAGCAGATTGTCAAAGGCCAAACCCCTCTCACCACCAGCTCTGTAGCTCCCCCTTGCTTTCGGTCTGTCTTAGGCACCATCCTGGCCCTCATCCCCCTGGCATCCGAGCACTGCCCAACCTCGATTGCATTTATTCTAACTGCCCCCATCAGGGCAGGGCCTGGCTGCTACCCCCACTGTACAGACAGGGAACCGCTGCAGAGAGAGAATAAGGGACTTGCTCGAAGACAAACAGAGCATCTGTGGCAGAGCTGGGAAATAAACATGGGTCTCCTGGGTCCCGGGCTGGCACCTTCTCTTCCAACCTCCTGCCCCCTTCGTCCCTGGTTCAGTGGGAGCTGTGGGAGCTCTCTGGGGCACAGGAGCTGGCTGGAGCCCAGATGGAGCTACGTTGCCTATTGCACAGATCTCGCTTTTCCCGAACAATGAAAATGCTGCTCCAACCTTACCAGGGCCCGCCACGATCCTTGCAGCTGGTCCGTGCTAAATTGTGAACTGTGCCCTGGCCTCCCAGAGCGGGGCAATGGGAGAGGGTGGGGCTGGCCCAAGGCCCTGCTGGATTGCGGCTCACGCGTACGGAGTCCCAGTGCTACAGAGCTCTGTGCCGGGATGGCGTTTTGTGGGGGTTTCGCAGCTCCTCTCTCCAAGGCTGTGTGGGAGCAGCCGCTGCAGAGAATCCCAGGCCTGATTCCCCCCACGCTGGGTCTCCTGAATGGCCCCTGCCCTGGGGGGCTCCATTCCTCACCCAGTGTCTCCTGCTGACTCACCAGCAGCTGCACGGCAGGTGTCCTAAGGCACCTCTAGTCCTCTCCAGAGCTCAGGGGGACTGGCCTGGCATCGGACAGTCCTGGTGAATGGAACAATGGCTCCGGGCAGTCGGAGAATGCCTGTTCCCCCGGCAACCTCAGTGCCATTCCCTCTGGAAGTGATGGTGTCAGCAAAGGTGCTGGAGGTGGTCAGGCCTTGTGGTTGGAGCTGGACTCAGGAGGCCGGGGCGTGGGTGGAGCGAGGTTGGAGCAAGAGCAGGGCTGGAGCAGGACGAGGAGCAGGGCTGGAGCAGCCTAAGACTGTTGCCAATGTCAGGCAGGAGCGAGTTCCTGGGCCTGGAGTCCTGTTGAGCAGACTGAGCTGCTGCTGTGAGACTGAAATACTTGCTCCGGAAGTCATGGGCCTGTTCCTGGCTTGTGGATTGGTGGGAGCCCGGCACAGGAGGGACTCAGGGCCTGACACATGGCTCCAGGGGACGCTTGGCTCCAGCCCCGCTGGGCACTGACAGGCCAGGTGCAGGGGGCCAGGCGCAGCACCAGGGAGGACATTGGGGAGGCAGGAGCGCTGAGGTGGGGCTGAGGGGGCAGGTGCTGAGGAGCTGCGGCCGGCTGGCCAGCAGGGAGGGCCCAGCTGCAGCTCCACACCGGGCGCTGCCAGAGCCTGGCAGGCGGCTGGCTGAAGTGGCACTTTGTGATCTGACGCAGGCGGGAGCTGGCTCCCCACATCTGAACTCTCTGCAGAGCCGGCGGATTCGCATCTAAACCCGGATCTGGCTCCCAATTCACAGCTGGCCCCTCCCTCCGATCTGGAGTGGCTGAGACCCCAGCGCTCTGTGGAAGAGGCCAACAAATGCCAGCTCCTGGGGTGCGCTTCCCCCAGAGACAATCCCGTGCTGGGAAGGGAGGCTCCAAGAGCCGACAGCTCCACCACTCACACTCCCAGCTTCCTGGGAATGAGCCAGGAGCAGAGTCCCAGTCCCCGTCCCCTGGCATTAACCCAGGGACTCCGCACTGGGGATGTGCACCTGGCAGCAGGCAGCCTCCTGAGAACACACAGGGCAGGGTGCAGGGCGAGGGCTCCCAGAGAGAAACAGGAGGAGGGCAATGCTGGGAACCCCCAGGCCATCTTCAGCTCAAGCATGAGGACACCCCAGCATCCTGGAGAGCATGAATCTAGCTTCAGCTCAGCCTTTATGTCCCCCCGTTCTCTGTGCTAGATGGGTTGGTCTCCCGGAGGGAGGAAAGTGCCCATCAGGAGTTCCTGGCTTATCCAACGTCAGTTTCCCGCTCTTGTGAAAAAAACGGTGACTTCCCTTACACAGGAGCTGGTGTTCTTCAGGCTGGGCTGGGCCTGTACACGTTCCCCTGTAGGGGTGTGTGCACCCAGGGCCCGTGAGTCGCAGACGTTTGCCAACGAACATTTGCCAACAGACGTTTGCCCCCTGCTCTCCCCGTGGGCTCAGGGACCGCCATCAAAAGGGCACGTCTGCCACCTCCCTCTCAAGTCCTTCGCACCTGCATACTGCCAGGGGAACCTCCCCATTTCTACTGAGGCCTCAGGGACAGGGTTTATGATGAACCGGCTGGAGTTGATCCCCCCTCCCACCTCCTCGCGTGTTGCACCCCTACGACTAGCAGGGGAACCAAACTGACGCTCCCCGGTTTGAGCCCCTGCCTAGCCAGGCCCTGTTCCCTCCCCCCAGGCAGTTGGTGGCCCTGAACTCCTGCAGGCAGCCATGACACACAGGTGCTTGGGCTATCACCAGCTGAATGACCCCTGCCTGTACGGTGGGGACTGAGGTGCCCCCCAAGTCCTGTGCTATGCTGAGTCTGGGAGATGGGCAGGTTCAGCCTCATTAGAAGGGATCGGCCAGACAGAAAGGCAGAATCGGGTCCCCGCACAGAGCCCCTCTACTCCCTGCCTGTGTCCTAATCACCAGGACAGTGGCCAATCCCACCTTCAGGTCAGGTTCCAGAGTCGGGCCCTGTCCATACCCACAGCGTGTGGCACCCAGCATGCGCTGATAGACTCCGGTACATGCAGTAAGTTCACAGACACTAGAAACTGCCTAACACCAGGCTGGGGGCTGGGGATGTGTAGGGTACAGAGCACAGCACCCCTAAGGCCGGGCAGGAGGGCTGGGAAATGCATATGATACAAAGCACAGCGCCCTCTAATACCTGGCAGGGGGGCTGAGAGATGGGGGGTGTTGGGTACAGAGCACAGCGCTCCCTAATGCCGGCCAGGAGGCCTGGAAGCTGGGGGAATATGTCGGATCCGGAGCACAGCATCCCCTAACACCAGGCTGGGGGGCAGGGAGAGGGGGGATATGTGGGGTACAGAGCACAGCGCTCCCTCACACCAGGACACGAGGTCTCATCCGTCTCAGGGCGGAAATGATCACACCCTTCGAATGGGGGATCTGCCACGGGCACTGGCAGGAGCGCGCTGCTTTACATTCAGGTTCTTTGGCTGATGGGCGAACCTCACCCCGCCCTGCGTTTCGAACAGCTGTCGATGGAAACCCAGACAGCAGAGATGGAGTAGGACTAACCGGGGTCACTGAGTCTCGCCCTCACCCCGTGTCTACACTGTACAAGGGTGGGAAATAGCAGGTGCCTTTTCTTGCCCTGATACAATTTTGGAGATGCCGACGCTTGCGACAGCTTTCTCCCTGTGTGGGTTGTGGGATGCAGGGGAGCCGTCTGTGTGCTCTGTACAGGACAAGGCGTGTAGATCGTTTATACCTCAATGTATCACTGTAAATACAGTTATTTAATATATCAAATAAAAGCAGAACAATACATCAAAAAGCATCAAAATGAAAGAGAGGATTACTATGTACAGGGGGGATTGCTATGTACAGGGGGGGTTGCACGTGACTAGTTAACTGCTCGAGAGCTTTCATCACCGTGTACTTTCTGACAGGTTTCTGCGCCCTGTGTAGGGTTTACGTCCCGCCCTCCGTCCCCATTTCCGGTCGTGTACGGTTTTGGCTCCGTTGGCCCTTTTGAACATTTCTTTTGTATTGTTTTCTGTGTTTGGCTGGGGGAAGGTTGCGTTCTTGTGTTTTGACATATTTAGAGAAACAGTATGAACAAGTAGAAAGAAAGGCTGTAAGGGGTTCGCGGCTCCCTCCCCGTCCATCAGGGTGGGAGACCATGCCCCTCGCTACGATACTTCCGGGGTACCTTGGTTCAGGGGAAAATTAGCCCAGTGTTAATGGTTCAGGCCTGCAGTCAGGCCGAGCAATGGTAGAGAGTCTGTTTGCCTAGGGCCCTCATTCAGGGCAGGGCTGCAGTCAAGTAGGGGCTCTGGCCTACAGTCAGGCAGGCAGAGCAGCAGAAGGTCCATTTGCCTGGCCCTTGATCAGGGCGGGGCAGCAATCAAGCAGGGGGGCTCTGGCCTACAGTCCGGCAGAGCCGTCGCCGTCTAGGGGAGATTAGCTCTCTGGTGGAAGAGTCAGCACAACCATCTGGCGTCCTGATTCAGGCGCATGCCAGACCAATCAGGCCTCCTGACAACCAGGTGGGGAGCCTGCCACTCCTGACGGTGGCGTGGCGGTGGTAGGGGAACCCAGGCCTTCCCGCTCCACTGAGTCCCCTCCCAGGGCCCTAAACAGCAGCGGAGTGGTCCGGCACTGGGTCAGCGGGGAAAATCTGATCACAACACCCTGGCCGGCTTGTAGTCACTAACACAGCTGAACCCAATTCGGCTGCCCTGGGCTCCTTCCTACACACCCATTCCGTGTGTACATGAGTTCCAGGGTTGTTGTTCGCTTCGCTGGGGTAGACGGCTAGTGGCAACCCCACCAGCTCCTTGGAGTCCCCGGCGTCTGGCAGCTCCGGCAGCCCCTCTGGCTCTCTGTCAGGATAGCGCTCTCCATTAGGGGAGCAGGGAAGAGACGTCCTGCTCCTCCAGCAGCTCTCTCCCAACTCAGCTGGAGGGGCGGCCTTTTATAGTTCCGCTTCCTGTCCCGCCCCTCTGCTTCCGGCAGGGTGGCATGCGGTGGGAGACAAGCCTGCTTTCTGCAACCCTCCTGCCCCCAACAACCCACTTCAGCGAGTCCCAAAATCAAATCCACTTACCAGGGGCCTCCTCTCCTCTTTGCGCTTCGCCAACATCCGGGGTAGAAAAGAGCTCCTGGCCGCATGTCATCTTCTGCCTCTGGGTCCCCCTCCACATCCTCGTCCAAGATTTCCTCCTCCTGGCTCGGTCCACTCTCAACTGACACGCGAGCCACCGAAGTATCCACAGTGGTGTTAGCAATGGAGGTGGGATCGCCGCGGAGTATCATGTCCAGCTCTTTGGAGAACCGGCAGCTCATAGGCGCAGCACCGGAGTGGCGTTTGCCTCCCGCGTCCTGTGGTCGGCCTTCCGCAGCTCGTTCACTTTGATCCTAAACTGCCGTGTGTCCCGGTCATCGCCCCTTTCTGTCATGCATCGTGAAATCTGTCCGTAGGCGTAATGATGCTGGTTCTGGCGGGACCCAACCGAGAGTGCCAGTTCAGGACAAACTGCTTCAAGCAGGGCAGTTACAGCCGAAGGCTGGGGGGTTTCCACCTCTGAGGCAAACCAAACCAGCCAAACAGAGCAGACTTTGGTCTCACCCCACTGGCTCACCACAAGTCACACAAGCAATTCCCTCAGACACTCCAATTTCCCAGTATCCCCAACAGTACCACTTCTTATGGGGACAAATGGTTATGAAAACCAAGACCCCAGGAAAAGAAAAAAGGTTCTCTCGATCCCAAAGGACCAAGCCCCAGACCCAGGTCAATATACAAATCAGATCTTGTCCCAAATCACGCTGTTGCCAATCCTTTAGACTCTAAAATCTAAAGGTTTGTTCATAAAAGGAAAAAGCTATAGATGAGAGGTAGAATTGGTGAAATGGTATCAATGACATACAGTCATGGCCAAGTTCTTGGTTCAGGCGTGCGGCAGCGACAGAATAAACTGCAGGTTCAAATCAAGTCTCTGGAGAACATCCACAGCTGGGATGCGTCTTTCAGTTCTTGGTTGAAAGCTTCAGTGTAGCAAAGTCCCTCCAGAGGGATGAAGCAGGACTGAAGACAAGATGGAGGAGCTGCAGCAGCTTTTAATATTCTCTTGCCATGTGGTCTTTCTTTCTTTGTCCCAAAGACAAGCTGTCCATCATGTGGCCTGGAAAAACCTCCGAGTTCTGGCTATAGGCAGGTCCCTGCACACCTTGCTGAGTCCCAAGGCATGTCTGCCTTCTCTCAATGGGTCAATTGTGTAGCTGATGGTCCTTAATCGGCCATCAAGCAGGCTAGGCATTGCATCCAGTGAAGTGAGCTGTAGCTCACGAAAGCTTATGCTCAGATAAATTTGTTCGTCTCTAATGTGCCACAAGTCCTCCTTTTCAACTTGTCTGGGGTGTCACCCAGAAGCATAGTACAAGTTTGAACCACAGACAGTGTAGAGCCAATACTTATAACTTAAAATACAAAAATGACACAAGCATATAGATAGCACAGTCAGAACCAGCAAACCGTAACCTTGCCTTAGACACCTTGTTTGACCCCCCTTTATACAAGATTTGGTGCCACTACAGGACCTTGGTTGCAACAATGATCTATATGGTCCCAGTTCAAGTCAATAACGTCACAGTAGCTATAATAATTTCTACGTCCGGAGTGCAGCTGGGACTGCACAGCCTCCTCTCCCCAAATGCTGATGAGGTCCAGCAGCTCGGCATAGCTCCAACAGGGGTGTCGCCTTGTCCGTGGAGCAGGCCTGGCCAGCTGGAAAGATGTGCTGAGACCACTGCACGCATCACCGAGAAAACAGGAAGGGGACTTTCAAAATTCCAAAGGAGTTTACGGAGTGGGGATGATGGATGGTCACCTGAGGGCCGGGCAGTTGAGTTCAAACCGATGACCAGAGAGGCGAGAGCAGGCATTGTGGGACACCTCCCGGAGGCCAATCGCAGCGCCCTAATCGACCTCGGTGTCTACACTGGCACCGCAGCCCTGTAGCCCCGGTGCAGAAAGTTTTTTAAACTGTGCAGTGCTTTTTTTAAAGCGCTGCAACTGCCCTGTTTCCGCGCCCTGAGTGGCGTGGCCGTGTGTACACCTCACCAGTTGCAGCGCAGAAAGCTGCTTTACCGCGCTGGAACTTGCCAGCGTAGACAGGACCTAAGGAAACAGTGCCATGACTTTAAACCTGCTGTTTACCGGAAAAAAACAAGGATGTGTTTTGGAGTGGAATAAAAATGCACCTTTTAAAAATGCTGTAACAGTTTTAACACATGATGAAAGTTATATTAAGCTTATTAAACATTTTAGATTTTTGTTGCATTATCAGACTGCTTTTGTTCTTAAATGTTTGCAGCCCACGGGCTGAGACATAGATATATGCTTCTGTGTTTGTTTTGGGTCTAGAAGCTGTAGTAAATGTAATGCTTTATAAAAACAAAAAGGTTTTTTCATTTGGACTTTGTGTTTCTAAGAAGACAAAAAGCATTTTAGTTATAAGTTTGACAGGGGCATTTTTGAATTAGCCGGTTTGTTTTCAAAAGATGTCTAGCTACCATTAAGCAAAAGCCAGGGCCGTAAAGTTAATTAAAGGAAACAGGCATGTAGATTTCAAAGCCTCCTGGTTACAGAAATGGGAATGGCCACATCACCATTCACAAAATCTTTTTATTAACTGTTTAAATAAACTTACTATATAAAAGAATACAAAAAGAGACCCAAACCAAAACAGTTTTACCTTTAAATTGTAAAGAAAGCTTTAAAAATCAGGGTACAGTTAAAACCCTCATGTTTTTAAAGTATGGATTTAGACAAAAAAGAAGAAAAAGCAGCTGATGTGAAAAAGTTCTGACAGAGATAAGGGGCTTGTTCTGTTCCCAACATACACACACATACGTTCTTCTTTTCTCATCTTTTTTTGAAATGTAAAACAGGACACACAAGTTTGCTTTAGGCCTGTTATAGAAAATCTGCATGGAGCAGGATTTAAAAATAGCTGCCTTCCCCTGTTTAGCTCGCATGTCCTGTGACCAAAGTTGTTTCACTGTAAAGATGGCCAAAACATGTATGAATTTAAAACAAACAAGAACCCACAGCAGATTACTTTTCAAAAGACACCCTTTGAACTTATTAAGAGTGTAAAATAAAGAAGCACCTCGGGGTTAAAACCACAGGCAGTTTACAAAAGTAATTTGTGAAAGTTAAATGAAGTTTTTATTGACTTAGGGATTTTTGTCTGAATTTTGTGCTGCATTATCAGACTGTCTTTGTTTCTAAATGTTTCTAAATGTTTGCAGTCTGTGTGCTGAGACCCAGGTACAAGCTCTTTTTTAACTGTTTAAATGGACTTAATATATCAAAGAATGCAAAAAGAGAAAGCTGTTTTTGTTTGGTTAGCTTGAAATTGTAAAGAAAGCTTTAAAAATCAGGGTACAGTTAAAAACCTCATGTTTTGAAAGTATGGATTTCTACAAAACACAAGAAAAAGCAGCTTATGTGAACCAGTTAGCTTTTTTTTTTAAACCTGAGATAAGGTATTTGTTGCCCCCCTTCGCCGCCCCCCGCACACACATTTTTCTTTTCTAATGATTTTTTAAATGTAAACCAAAGGCAAACAAACTTGGAAGGGTTTTAAAATGCTAAAAGGAAACATAAAAAGACATGATGAAAGGTTTTTTTTTTTAAAGTGTTCATTTGCTTTTCAGAGTTTTGCCCAAGTCAATTGACCAGAGTACAAAAATCTAGCGTTAGTTTCTTTTTAAAGCATTTGCCTACGAGTACTTTTGTATGATTTCTTGAATATGTGACCAAGCAAGGCAGTGGCTCCTGCCCCTTATGAAAATTCCTAATGAATTTAAGAAACCTTTCCAGAGGTTTTTTAAACTCCTGATAGAATTGCATGCTAATTTTTATCCTGGCTACCAAATTTTGTAGGCTGTATTTTTTAAAAACCTACAAAAAGGCTCACACTCTTTATTAAACCCCTTACATCTTTAGCATGATGTCTATAGAACCCCAATGTCTTTAATCCCTTTTAAATTTTATGGGACTTTTCCCACTGGGGCTGACAGACGAACAACAAAAATGATTTTGGGGGTTTTTAGAGAGAGTTCCCTGTTTTAAAATTTCACAGTTTAATTAGATTCTGTAAACTCAGCTCCTTGAACTTTTTCATGGTCCAAGCCCACGAATTTCACAACTGTTAGGATAGAAGCATCCAGCATTCTGTGTGTACTTCTCCTCTGAATGCTGCTTTCTACTGGGAGAGGGCCGTACTACAGCACATTTTATAGCCTGTGGTCATAAGTTGTTATATCTACTGGTAGCAGATAGGCACAAGAAACAGCCCTCTGACCAGGTACATTTGTTTTCCAGCACACAGTGATGAGGCCGCTGGCCTGCCTGCCGGCGATTTTGGAAAACCCCCACCCCACCCCTTTCCTGACTTTTCCCCCGCCACTTAACACTTGCTAAACATACAGCGTTTAATCATATCAAATAAAGTTTTTAAGAGATTTGACCTATTTGAAGCAGGCCCTTCTGCTTTTCAAAATTTTTTGCAGCAAAGGCAGAGGATTAAAACTAAATGTAAACCTAAAGGGCTGCCAAGTTTTACTGAAGACTAATAAGCTCAACACCTGTTTACAGGAACGTTAATGGTAAAGACATAGCAATATTACCATTCACGGTCTATTTAACACCTTTTGAACCGTTGAAATGAACTCCCTTGTTCTGCAGTGAAATAAAGAGGCCCCCTTTTAACACTAACTGGTATAAACTGTTCAGAAGGTGTCTACACTGCCCACGTTAAATCGCTGCCGCGACAAGGCTTTAAGGTGGCAGTGTCGCCGCGGCTCCAGCTCAGGAGGGTGTTTTTTCACACCCCTGAGCGGTGCAAGTTTCAGCGCTGTAAGTGGCAGTGTAGACAAGCCCTAATTAAACTGTGAAATTTTAAAACAGGGAACTCTCTCTAAAAACCCCTGAAATCATTTTTCTTGTTTGTCTGTCAGCCCCAGTGGGAAAAGTCCCATAAAATTTAAAAGGGCTTCAAGCCAATGGGGTTATCTATCTATCTATCTATCTATCTATCTATCTAGTGGGAAAGGTGCTTGGGGCCTGTTTTCTTAGAGAAGAATAAGGCAGTTAAAGGGGGTGGGTAGTGAGGGGAGGGGCGGGGAGGGGAGGGAGAGGGCTCGTTTAAAAATCTTGGGTTGATAGGATTGGTTCAGGAAAATGCATTCGATGATGAAACTGTAGAACAGTTTCTGATTGGTCCGCCCGAGAGGCGGAGATAACCATGCTGGGGGCTGTGAGCCTTGGGAGCTCCCTCTTTTCCCGGGGGCAGCCGCAAGGGTAAGTTCTCTTCCCCCTCCCCGTCCGCCCCCTGCAGCTTGCTATACTTTCCTTGCATAATGACAGGTTTCAGAGTAGCAGCCGTGTTAGTCTGTATTGGCAAAAAGAAAAGGAGGACTTGTGGCACCTTAGAGATTAACACATTTATTTGAGCATAAGCTTTCGTGAGCTACAGCTCACTTCATCCGATGCTCACGAAAGCTTATGCTCAGATAAATTTGTTAGTCTCTAAGGTGCCACAAGGACTCCTTTTCTTTATACTTTCCTTGTCTCACCAACCAAAAAGGATCTCTTCCTGTTTTCTATACTCTCCTTCTCTAATTAACCAAAAAAAGGATCTTTCTCTCTTTTGCACAGCTCTGTGTTCTGCTTACTAACAAAAAAGGATCTTTCTCTCTCTTTCTGTTTTCTGTACTTTACACAGCCCTGTGTCACTGACACAAGATCTCTAGCTCATTTTTCGGCCGTGTGATTTCTTTCACCCGACCTTCTCAACCTTCCTTTAGAGTTTCCTCTTTTCTTTAATGAGCCTTTGCTTTTTAAAATTTATTTCAATTTTTTTACTCTTATTATTTTTTAGTCCCAACAAAAATAACCTTTTACCACGTTCTTACTAATCTATCAAAAACACTCCTCTCTCTTGTTGCTTTCTATAGTTTCCCCTCTTCCTTCTATTTAAAATAACCTTTCTTTCCTTTTTTCTTCTAAGGCTAAGCAATTTTTCTTTTCTTAAAACTCCTTTCCTTTAAGGCCTCTGTCGCGAGGGGGCATGGTCTCCTGCCCTGACAGCCTGGGAGGGAGCCGCGAACGCCCCCTGGTGGGCAGAACCGGGACACCCACGGCAGCAGAGTGGCGGGGCAGGAAGCGGCACTATAAAAGGCCGGCCCTCCAGCTCAGATGGGAGAGAGGTGGCAGATGAGCAGCACGTCTCTTCCCTGCTGCGGAAGGACAGAGCTAACGGAGAGCGCTATCCTGACAGAGACCCAGAGGGGCTGCCAGATGCCGGGGACGCCGAGGAGCTGCTGGGGCTGCCACTCACTGTCCTCCCCTAGAGCTCACTGTTGCCGGCAGGGAAAGGGCTGGGGGGGAGTACTCCTCTCTGGCCCCTGTCCCGGAGCAGCCTGCCTGCACCCCAAACTCATCCCCAGCCCTGCCCCACCCCAGAGCCCACACCCCCAGCCAGAGCTTTCACCTCCCACCGCACCCTCAACCCTCGCCCTGAGCCCCTCCAACACCCCAAACACCTTATCCCCAGTCCTAGCCAGAGCCCTCATCCCCCCATACCCCAACCCTCTGCCCCAGCCCTGAGCCCCCTCCAACACCACAAACCCCTCATCCCCCCACACCCCAACCTTCTGCCCCAGCCCTGAGCCCCCTCCAACACCACAAACCCCTCATCTCCAGCCCTAGACAGAGCCCTCATTCTCCCCATACCCCAACCCTCTCCCCAGCCCTGAGCCCCCTCCAACACCACAAACCCCTCATCTCCAGCCCTAGACAGAGCCCTCATCCTCCTGAACTCCAACCCTCTGCCCCAGCCCTGAGCCTCTCTAACCCCCCAACCCCCCCAGCCCCAAACAGAACCCTCACCCTCTACACCCCTACTCTTGCTCTGAGCCCCTCCCAAACCCCTCAGCCCTGCACCCCCTCCCTCTGCACCCCCTCCCATCCCCAAACTCCCTCCCAGAGCCTGCAGCCTCCACCCCAATACTCTGCCTAAGCCTAAGGCCTGCACCCCAGACGTCCTTCCCCACCCAAACTCCCTCCTGGAGCCTTGGGCAGGTGGGGGGCAAAGTAGGGGCGGGTTCTGGGCAGCAGCAAAATTTCTACAAACCTGCCACCCCTGAACCCATGTACACACGGAATGGGCGTGTAGCAAGGAGCCCAGAGCGGCCGAATTGGGTTCAGCTGTGTTATTGACTACAAGCCGTCCAGCGTGTTGCGGTCGGATTTTCCCCACTGACGCAGTGGCGGATCGCTCCACGGCTGTTAGGGCCCTGGGCGGGGACGCAGTGGAGCGGGAGGGCCTGGGTTCCCCTACCACCGCCACCCCACCGTCAGGAGTAGCAGCCTCCCCACTTGGTTGTCAGGAGGCCTCACCGGTCTGGCACGCGCCTGAATCAGGACGCCAGACGGTTGTGCTGATTCTCCCACCAGAGAGCTAACCTCCCCCCGACTGCGACGGCTCTGCCGGACTGTAGACCAGAGCCCCCCTACTTGATTGCTGCCCCGCCCTGATCAAGGGCCAGGCAAATGGACCTTCTGCTGCTCTGCCTGCATGACTGTAGGCCAGAGCCCCTACTCGACAGCAGCCCCCCCTGAATGAAGTCCCTGGGGAAACAGACTCTTGACCGTTGGTCAGCCTGACTGCAGGCCAGAACCATGAACACTGAGCTATTTCCCCTGAACCAAGGTACCCCGGAAGTATCGTAGCAATGGGCATGGTCTCCCGCCCAGACGGATGGGGAGGGAGCCGCGAACCCCCTACAGCCTCTCTTTCTACTCGTTCATACTTTTTCTCTAAATATGTCAAAACACAGCACGCTGTTAGGGCTCTGGGCGGGGACGCTGTGGAGCGGGAGGATCTGGGTTCCCCTATCCCCGCCACCCCTCCGTCAGGAGTGGCAGCCTCCCGATGTGGTCGTCAGGAGGCCTTCAGCTGCTCTGCCTGCCTGACTGTAGCACAAGCACGCAACCTTCCCCCGGCCAGACACAGAAAAATAATACAAAATAAATGTTCAAAAGGGCTGATGGTGCCAAAAATGTACACGACCGGAAACGGGGACAGAGGGCGGGACGTAAACGCTACACGGGGCATGGAAACCTGTCAAAAAGTACATGGTGATAAAAGCTATTGAGCGGTTAAGTACTCACGTGGCTGGGCAGGGCAGGCGGCCAATGGGGAGGAAGCCATGGTCCGGCATGATGTGTTCCACCCTGCTCCAGGCGGGCTCTGGTGCACCAAACCCCCAGAGTAGGGAGGCTGGCTTTTACTCGGACAGCTGGGCAGCTTCAATGACTGGGCTCTCCCTTGTGCACATCAGTCTCATCCTCTGCAAGAGTGTTCGTAGGCTGGCACGGGCTGGACGGTGTTTCTTGCAGGTATTGAGGATGAGCACGGTCTGCAATGCCAGGCACCTGACAGAGGACTTGCTGTCCTCCTGCAAGCCTTTGAGGACTAATATTGAAAGGAAGGAAATGGAGATCAGAGCCATGGTGCTCTGGAAAGCCCTGGCAGACCAAGCCACAATGAACCCCATTCACTCACTATTTCTAGGACTGCCCCACCCCTGCAGTATCTGATGGCCTCATCCCTGCCTGTATTAAAGCTCCCCCTTCCCCCCAGTGCACAGATGGGCACTTAAGCCCAGAGAGGGGGAGATTCACAAAGGGGGCTGGGCATTGTTAGGCTACGCCTAACTTCCGGTGCCCTGCTGCCCTCCAGGAAATGCCGAGGAGGGAGCTCTGCCATTCTCTAGCTCTGGTTGGGGCCCAGCTGTGAACCTGCTCTGGGAGTGAGGAGCCTGAGCTATGTCACCCCCCCCCGCCCCCTTTTCCCCAACAAATGTGGAGGAGACGCTGCTCTGCCCTGCGCTGGCCCAGGGGTCCGGGCACGCAGCAGGGAGGTAGATGACCGGACGTCACCTCAGTCTCCTTTGGAGCAGTGGCTTGACACCAGGCACCCCACCTGGAGGTGACTGCAACAAACCCTGGGCTAGTGAGTGCAAGGGGGGGAGGCAGGACCCCACCTTTGCTGTGTTGGGGGGGGCAATCATCTGCAAAGGCCAGCCAGCTTTGGCCCAGTTTGGGGATTTGCCAGGCCACAGCTCTGAGGTCAGGGCTAAGTGCCTGGGCACATGCCAACCAGCAGACACCACAGGGTGAGGGGGAAGCTGATCAGGGGTTCGGGGATCTACATTTTGCAACCCTTTGTGGCTCTTGCCCAAGATCACATTGCTGGCGTCGGAGAATGAATACAGCCCTCAGCCCTGGGCCATTCCTCCCTCTAGCGCTCAGTGCTCAAAGCGGGTACCACTCACCGTTGAAGATGGCATCCAACTTCTCCTGGCTCTTCTGGTCCAGCTGCCGGGCAGTGAGCCCTACACACACAAACAGCTCATCACATCCCTGCATCCCCAGTGAGGGTGTCAAAGCGTCTGTCACTCTCCAAGCAGCCGGGCTTTCCCCTGCCCCTTGCTGTCCAGGATGCACTCCTGAGTCCCCAGGGGAAAGGGCGAGTCCCCAGGGATGGCTGTGGGGCTGGTTGCCAAAGGAAAGCATAGCGCCTTGAGGTTCCACTACCACGAGCCCATGGTGGGGAGGGGGGGAATGGGGACTGCATGGGGAGCAGTGGGGTTAGAGGGGGCCCATCAGCTGATCAGGGCAGTTTGGGGTGAGCTTGCTCCTGCGGGTTTCTGACACCCCTGAGCCTTCATTCGGCAATCAGGAGCCCAGGGGTTACTTCTCGCTGCCGGCAGGGACTGAGAAGAGCTTGAAATTGGATCCAGCCCCCCTGCTTAAGGGAACCCTCTGCTCTGTGGTCACCTAGAAACCTGATGGCCACTTCTCTAATGGGAGCCTGCGGGTTTTTCAGAAAGGCCATGGCCTGGCAGAGGAAGGTTTCTGCCCTCTCCTTGTAGCACGCCACCTCGGAGCCAGAAGAAGGGAGCACAAGGTTATTAAAGGCCTTTCCATCCTGCAGGCCAGGTTCCAGATCTGTGGAGTGTCCTGCTTTCGCCCCTCCTTCCTCTGCCGGGGGGATCACGCAGCGGGACTACAGCCAGGGCCAGGGGTGGTCCCGGAGCTGGGGCTCGGTGTGGGCACGGAGCCGGGCAATGGAGGGCTCCCTCACCAGGCAGTCACAGCCTCGCCAAAGCTCCTTTCGCTGGACGAGAGCACCGAGCTGGCTCCACCTTAGGAATTCCACAGCACGGCTGAGGGCGTCCCAACACACCTGCAAAACAAGAGGGGCCGGGGCGAGCCAGCCACGGTTACAGGAGGTGGAAGCCAGGGCAGTCTCTCGGCATAGGCTGCTGCATAGGGGACCACGAAATATGGGGCACCAAATTTCCCCAAATTTCATGGTGCCACTAGGCGGCTGCATGCTGCACATGCAGCAGCCCCAGCCCCAGTGACCCGCCCTATACCTCGGCCAGCCCCGCCGCGGGCTGCGCCCACTACAAAGGGCAGGGCCGTCCCTGGAGGGGGCCCAGACAACTCCCTCCGCCCGGCCTCTTCCCCTTCCCCCCTGCTACGCCCCTGGCCTGCCCCCATTCCACCTCTTCTCCGCAAGCCTCTTCCCCCAGTGACCCCACACTCACCGGCAGTGGCAGGAAGTGGAGCAACCCGGTCCCAGCCCGCTCTACTCCAAAGGATTGCCCCCCGCACTCACCGGCGGTGGGAAGCGGAGTGCCGCGGCTGGGAGCTGGCAGAGTAGAGCGGGCTGGGGCCAGGCTGCTCCGCTTCCCGCTGCTGTCAGTGAGTGTGTGTGTGGGAGGGATCCCTTTCCCCAAACCCCCTCCCTCGAGCCACATGGCTGGAGCCGGGGCGAGGGAAGCAGAGCGGGCTACTCCCAGCCCTCCGCTAATCCCCCAGGCCACTCTGGGCCTGTGGGCCCCCCAAAAGTGGCCCCACACAGCTCCTGCCTCCCAGACCCTGGTGGGGGGGAGGGGGAGGCCTGGGACCCCACACAGCCCCATTGCAGGGGGGCTGGATAGGGCACCCGAATGGCTAGGGACGGCCTGGCTGAAAGCCACTAGCCTAGTTACCGGAGGCCGTGTGTGCGGAACGGTTCCCGGCCCGCGGCTGCTCGCGGAAGGGCGGAGGTGTGGCTAAGGCAATGGCTGGAGACCTGACTCAATTCCCAGCTCTTCCTGCAGGAACTCAGGCAAGTTGCTTAGGCCCAGGGCTACAAAGGGATTTAGGTGCCTAATGCCCATGGGCATTCAATACTTCTGAGGCGCTAGGCCTCACGCTGTGCCTTAGTTCCCCACCTCCTGGGGGGTAGGAGGGTGAATTCATTACTGCTGGGGGCATTTGGCTCCCAAGTGATGGGGGCCATGAGAGCGAGCGTGTGCACAGGCACCTGGGGCGGGGCGGAGGGGGGGCTTGGGCATGTCATGGCTAGTAAGAGCTGTCCAGGCTGCTTGGCCAAGGGCACATTGGGTCTTGGGCACCATCCGGAGGCTGGGTAGCTCTGCTCCGGGTAGGAACCACGGCCAGGGTTGTGCTCTTCCCACCAGCACAGCCAGGGGAATGTGCGGAGGCCAGTGGCTGTAGGAGAGGTGAGCTGACCCCTCCACCCACCCATTCTCTCAGCCTGGCTGCAGGGGGGAGTGTTGGGCTCAGAGGAGGCAGGGAAGACTCAGCAGTTGGCTGGGGCGCCATGGTCGTGGCGCTACTGGACTCAACGTTCAAGTGATTTTGAGCACCTGATTGTCACAGCACTGAGTACCCGCCCTCTGCCGGCCAGACCCTTGAAAGGGGGGTGTCACATGTTGGCCCCCCCCAACAAATTCCTGGTCACTGTAACAATCTCAGCTGCAGGCTCCAGCTCGTGGCCTCACCTGGGACACATTGGGATGCTCATCGTGCAGGAGGAGGAGCAGCGGGACCAGGCTCCGGAGGACGAGCTCCTTCATCTTTTTTCTGTTGGGCTCCCTTACAAGCTCCAGCAGGTGTTTAAAGAGGGCGATGGAGAGCACCCGGAGTTTGCTGGACTCCTGCAAGAGAGGATGTGGGGAGGAGACGCTGTGACGCTCGTGCTCACTCAGCGGGGTGAGCGCTCACTGTGACAGAGATGTCTGCCCTGCAGGGGGTATTGCTAACTCACCCCCAGTCATACAGGGACAGCTGGGGGCCAGAGTCTCATGGGCACAGCGCCATTGAAGGCAATAGAGATGCAGGTTTCCACCAGCTGAGGGGCTGGCCTGGCAACTTCTTGGCCAGAGAGAGCAGTAAGGTGGGGTGAGACAGCCCCTGGGATCTCACAGCCAGCTCTGGGCACACTGACATCAGCACCCGCCTGTCACGCCCAGGGGAAACGCTCAGGGCAGAGCAGCACCAGGACAGGGGCGGCAGAGAGGGAGCGATGAGGGAAGATTCAAAGAGCGAAGGGATGTGTGTACTTTGTCCTCCCACTTTGCGTACCCCACTCACACTGGTGCTGACCCACAGCGACCCTCTAGCGAGGCCAAGGGGGCCAGGCATGTGGGGCAAATTCCTACACTGCTGTTTGTTCGGGCCACGCACAGGGACCTGGGGGGGATTTAAGCGGGAGCAAGGGGTGGTAAATGTGCAGGAGCTCCCAGATAGGGGGCCTTGGAAGCCATGCCTGGAAACCACCCAGCCTCCAGGGGCTTGGGGTTCGGCAAGGGCTGCCCCACTCCTACACATGGGTTTCTTGTTAACTCAGGGTCGGCCCCACTTGGTCACATGATGCCCCCTCGCTGCATGGCAGCTGGCAGAGCCGGGCCAGTCCAGTGACCTGGGAGGCCGGGCAAGCTCTCCCAGCAGGGAGAACCAGGAGCAATAGCTGGGGGCTGTAGGGAGGGGCCACTGCTTTCTGGGAGGTGAGGCTGAGGGTAAGGGGGGGCAGCCTGGGGGGGCGGGTTGACTTGAGCTGTTCTGAGAGTGGCTGAACCTTTAAATGGTGCCCCCCCAATCAGCAGTTACGTGTCGCCTCTGGGCACCAGGTTCTAGACCAGGCAGTTCTCTGAGTGACGTCTGTTGTAAAAGTCTTCATAAGTTCTTTTAGTCTGTTTATCTATTTGGCTGCGCTCTCCTGTCTGGCCACTTTGGAGACAGGCTCTTGGAACAGTAGTTCTCAGTTCTCTTTCCATCAGGAGCGGGTGCTGGACTAGATGCAGGAGCTGCTCTTGGTGTTGATCTTTAGCTGGGCCTGTGCCACTGCTAAATCAAGAGCGGCCGGGTCCCAGCAGAGTTGGGGAGGGCTGAGGGTAGGATTTAGCGTTGTGAGAGCTGGGGAGGTGGGTGGTCCCTCCAGGAGCCCCCACTGGGGCGTTACCCCTGGAAGGCAGTAATGGATGGGTCCCTTTCTCCCGCCCACTTTGCTGGCTCTCGCCGTGCAGTGGGGGACTGAACATCAGTCTGGTGAACACGCTGGCGGGGGCTCGTTTGTGGTTACAAAAGGCCTGGGGAGAACTAGCCCCTCCTTTGATGCTGCCCTGCCATGAGAACGAAGGGGAGAGGAAAGGGTGGTAGCTGCAGAACCTATAGACGGAGCCGTTTCCTTATGGAGCTGACAGGCCAGCTGTGGAATTCCTGGCCAGGGAGGGGAGGGGCGGGGCAGGATTTTCACCAGGGTACCATCACTTGTTACCCTGGAAGCCAGCAGGAGCATTGCGGCACGCTGTGCTGCAGAGGCCCCCTTGCTGCATGCAGGCTCAGGAATGCATGTCCTTCCCTCAAGGGGAGCCTCGTCCCCAGGCTGCCCTGATCCTTGTCAGCAGGCCTGCAGGACACCAGGGTTCCCACCCTTACTGCCATATGCTCTGATGGAGAATGGGCTAGCAGAAGAAGGCGGGAATGGGTTCATGTCATTTACGACAATCCTTTTTCTGGCTGGGGCCATAGCATAGGTCCCGCTAGCCCACCCGCCAGCCCCCATTCACACGTCTGTGGCTTGAAGGGTCTCCCGCGGGCCGCCAGGCCTTACATCATGAAAGAAGGGCAGGAGTTTCTCAGCCACTTGCACAGCCACGGGGCTGGCGCTCTGCCTGTCCATGCCGGCGAGGATGTCTCTCAGCACGGTGATGGCATTGGAGATGACGCCCCTGTCTGCCTCGTGTAGCCGCTCCACGACGACTGGCTGCTGACGCTGGATTTTCCCCACCTGTGTGAAAGGAGGAGCTGCTTTACGAAACACCCTCCGGTGACCCAACAAGCCATTTCCATAACAACGTCTGCCTCCCCTGCAGACAGAGCCACGGGAACTAGGAGTGCAGGGGGTGCTGCAGCACTCCAAGGTTTTACGCGGGGCTCTGCTCCTGGCTCCACACACAAGGTCCCAGCTGCCGGCCCTGCGCCAACTCCCAGCTGTGGCCCCAGCCTCGGACCCCTTGCCCCATCCGTCTCCCGCCCCCCTGGAGCCATGGCCCTGCTCCTGACCCCAGCTCTAGGGGTGGTGGGGTGTGTGGACAGGTGTAAGGGGGTGCTCAGCACCTCCACTATCAAAAGTCTTCTAGCGCCCCTCCTCCAGATGACATGTTAGAGCCTCAAAGCCCTTGCACAGCCCCAGCTAGGATCACAGGCAGCGGGGCCGGCTACCTGCAACATAAGCAGCTGCTTCCTTGTACCCCCGATCTCAGGGGGTGGTATTTATTAGCAGGTATCATCTGTGGAAACTTCTCTGCACAACACCTGGACCCCAAACAAATCAAGTGTATTCTTCTTATAAGGGTTAGAATAGCACCTCCAGCGCCTATCTGCAATCAGGGCGTGTGCTGGGGGCTTTCCAGGCACAGAAAGAGACATTCCCTGGCCTAGAGCTTACAGGCTAGACACACAAAGGAAGGATTTCTATCCCCGTTGTACAGACATGGAACTCAGGCACAGAGAGGCGACATGACTCACCCATGGTCACCCAGGGAGTCTGGCAGAGCCCGAAACTGAACTTGGGTTCTGCTGAGTCCCGGGCCTTACAGCCCAGCCTGGGCGAGGGAGCCGATTTTGTACACGAGTTCTAGCGTTGGTCTGTTACTAAAAGCCAGATTCAATCATTTCTGTATTTGGCTTTTGAACTGTTCAAAGACAGCCCCACAAAACCTCAACCGGGATCAGGGGGAAAAGTGTCCAATACAGGCTTACTGGTTCCGGAAGGAAAAATAAAACACAAGCAAGTGAAAACCAGGCTGAGCACATGGAACAATGGGAATGGTGGATAACAAAGAGAATTACAGTCATGCCCTGTCCATGTCTGATCGATTCATCGTCCGTGTTTAATAAACCGGACTCACCTGCTATTCTCAGGGGAAGTAAATTATCATTAGGGAGAGTTGCCTTCAGATTGTCTCCTCTTTGACCAAGCTGCCAGATCTGTGTATTTAAGTCCCAAGGGTTTTCTCTGCCTTCACTATGCTGTGTCTATCACACTTGTTATGAGGTCGGAGCAGCAAAAGGCCCTTCTCGAGCTCTTCAGAGGAGTGAGTGCTGCGGGACAGAGCTGTGACGTCAACAGTTAAAATCTACGAGGCTCAGAAAGGGGATTGGTAGGAAAAAATGGTTCCAATTGAAGCAAAATGGCTCTGTCCGGGCGTCCCGGATCACTGGTGTCACCAGCATTCCCTGGAGGTCTAGAGTCCACAGCTCTAGAGTCCACAGTCACACACCCAGAGACGCACCCTGCAGGAGCCAGGCCCTGCCCTGCAGAACAACAGACAAAAGCCAGGCAGGGACTTGCCCAAGGTCACCCAGCAGGTCAGAGGCAGAGCCAGGAATAGAAACCAGGGCTCCTGACTCCAGGCCAGGGCCAGGTCCAGGTCCCCTGGGAAGCTTTCAATGACTCCAGCCCTGCATCAGCTCCCTGATGAAGGAGTTGCCAAGACTTTGAAGGAAAGAGCTCAAATTCAGAGGGATCATGGTAAATTGGAGGACTGGGCTATAGACAACAAAATGAAACTCACCCAAGACAAAAGTGAGGTGCTACATTTAGAGAAGAAAAAGCAAATGCACAGAAACAGAATGGGGGATAACCGGTTGAACTGCTGAGAAGGATCTGGGAGCTGCGGTGGATCACAGCCTCAGCATGAGTCAGCAAAGCGATGCTGTTGCCAAAAAAAAAAAAGCAAATGCAATTTTAGGTTGCATTAACAGAGGTATAGCCTGCAAGTCATGGGAGGTGATAGTACCACTCTACTCAGTGCTGGTTAGGCCTCAGCTGGAGTACGGTGTCCAGTTTTGGTCACCAATGTCTACAAAAGATGTGGAGAAACTGTAATGGATCCAGAGGCGAGTGACATAGACGATCAGAGGGATGGAACACAAGCCATACGAGCAAAGGTTGAAGGAACTGGCTATGTTTAGTTTGGAAAAGAGGAGATTAAGGGGGGACATGCTAATGGCCTTCAGATTCTTCGAAGGCTGCCAAAAAAAAGATGGCAAAAAGTTGTTCTCTCTTGCCACAGAGGGCAGGACAAGAGGGGATGGGTTCAAAGGACAGCACGGCAGATTTAGATTAAATCTCAGGAAAACCTTCCTAACTGTAAGAAGAGTAGGATAATCGGACAGACGACTAGGGAGCTTGTGGAAGCCCCTTTGCTGGAGGTTTATAGTAGGAAGCTGGAGCCATCTGTCTCGGCTGGGACAGACACAACAAATCCTGCATCTTGGCAGGGAGCTGGACAAGCTGACCTTGCGATCCCTTCTCACCCTGCGGTTCTATGAGAGCTGTCCCAGAGCACCAGGAGAGGGTTTCGGCGTGTTCTGCCTCGACCATAGCGCTGGCTAGAGTCACGCTCTCTCTCTTCGGCCCAATGGCGATACCCAGTGGGAGACTGAGAGACACCCTCAGGCCGTGGAGGGGAAACACGGTGCTCCTTCCCTTGCTGCAGGGGCTGGAACTTACAGTCAAGGGGGCGACGCCAGCCTCTTGCTGAGAGACATCGTGATGCTGGCACAGCGGCCGTTCCTGCAGCCTGTCGAGCAGCTCCCGTAGGACCTTTCCTGCGGTCTTGGGGTGGGATGTCAGCACCCTCCACATCTCCACAGCAACACTGCAAAGGGAGAGAGCCGATTTCACCTGGCCAGAGCCCCGCCAGCCTCCTGCACCCACTGCCACCCGCACCCTGCTGGGTCTCCGGCCACTGGCTGGCCCTTTGTTGCCCTCCAGATGCAGCAAGGGCCCCCACTGCCTGGCGCAGGTTGCATGGGGGCCGGGTCTGAGTGTCAGCCCCGGGGGAGGACGAGGGCTGCCATATGGGGTTTTGCAGACTGGCCTGTCTCCACGGCATGTCAGCCTGCAAAACCCTCCAGAACAAGCAGCAGCTCTGCAGGGAGCAGGAGGTCTCTGGAAGGTTCTGCACGCCCCTGTCCCTGGCAGCGGGACCAGTCCGGGGGAGCCGGAGCGCAAGCGGCAGCAGCCCCAGCCCCGTACCTGTCACATGACAGCGAGCAGCCCAGCAGCGTTGTGACCACCTCCTCGCTGTACTGGTTGCCCAGCACGACAAGGGCCTTGAGCAGCTGCTGCTGGGCCAGCGGCTCGCTGATGGAGTCCAGGTTGTGGTAGATGCTCATCACAGCCTCCGACACCTGGAAGGGAAATGGGGAGATGGGACCTTGGCTTCCTCGCGCTGCTATTGATCTGGGATGCCAGGGACCTGCCGTACCTGAGAGTCATCTGCCCTCCCACATCCTCTTCTCCAGCTCCAGGCCTAGAACACAGGGCCAATTCCCGGCCTATCGATTCATAGACTGCAAGACCACAAACGGCCATGGAGATCACCTAGACTGACCCCCCTCATGGCACAGGACCTGCCCCCCAGTAATGCCGAGCGCCCAGAGGCAGAGTCTCCCACGGATGGGCTCCCCCAGCAGGCTGTTCTCACTGCAGCTCTTACCCTCTCCAAGCTTGGGCTGGGGACCCACAGGATCACATGCAGCATGTGCCTGGCCGCCACCGAGTCATGGACGCTGGTGTCTCTCATGCCCTCGATAGCAGTGAGGAGGAAGTCCATGCGCTCGGATGGGTTGAAGTACTTCCCAAACATCTGAAACAAACCTGCCAGTGAAACCCCTTTTGCTGCCCAGTGCGGTTCCAGTCGGACCGAGCAGCCAGGAGTGCAGGCAAAGCCCGCTTTGCCGGGACAGGGCTGGGTTACTGCACCTGGGACGCACAGTACCCAGCCAGCAATCAGGAGCTGTCCTGCATGGCACAGGCCAGCGTGGCAGTGCATGGGGGCACAATACCGCACAGCACGGATACACTCTCTAGTGCTCAGCAGGGGCTGGCACTGGTGCATGGACGCAATGATGCCTTGGAGAGCATTAATCTCTGGGGAAGCTCCCACCACACCTGACAAGGAGCTGGGATCAGGTTTGGATGAGACCCAGTGCATCTTGGGATGTGGCATGGAGGGAAGCATATTGGCCCGCAATAGTAGAAGCCTTGCCAGCAGATCGAGGGAAGTGATTATTCCCCACTATTCGGCACTGGTGAGGTCACATCTGGCCCCCCACAAGAGAAAGGATGTGGAGAAATCGGAGAGAGTCCAGCAGAGGCTAAGGAAAATGATTAGCGGGCTGAAGCACATGAATTATGAGGAGAGACTGAGGGAAGTGGGCTTATTTAGTCTGCAGAAGAGAAGAGTGAGGGGGGATTTGATAGCAGCCTTCAACTACCTGCGGGGGGCGGGGGGGCGGGTTCCAAAGAGGCTGGAGCTCGGCTGTTCTTAGTGGTGGCAGGTGACAGAACAAGCATCAATGGTCTCAAGTTGCAGTGGGGGAGGTCCAGGTTGGATATGAGGAAACGCTATTTCACTAGAAGAAAAGGAGTACTTATGGCACCTTAGAGACTAACCAATTTATTTGAGCATAAGCTTTCATGAAGTGAGCTGTAGCTCACAAAAGCTTAAGCTCAAATAAATTGATTAGTCTCTAAGGTGCCACAAGTACTCCTTTTCTTTTTGCGAATACAGACTAACACGGCTGTTACTCTGAAACTATTTCACTAGGAGGGTGGTGAAGCACTGGAAAGCGTTACCTAGGGAGGTGGGGAATCTCCATCCTTTGAGATTTTTAAGGTCAGGCTTGACAAAGCCCTGGCTGGGATGATTTAGTTGGGGTTGGTCCTGCTATGAGAAGGGGGTTGGATTAGATACCTCTGAGGTCTATGATTCTATGAGGTGGAGTGGGCCATCGGCAGGGCTCCGGCCCAGCTGGATGGGGTCAGTCACACGCCTGGGTCTGTCCCTCCCCCCTGACTCCTAGGGTGTTAATTTCTCTCTCCTGAGAACTCTGGGCACAACAATCCCAGGAAGCATTGAAAGTAGTTACCATGGCGATATTGCTGGTGTTGGTGAACCAGGTGACCCAGAAGGTGTTCTCCGCTCGCCACTCCCTGAAGACCTGCAGATACTCTGCACTCTGCTTTGCCAGCGTGGTGCCTGAACCAGGGAGGGGAAACAGACAGCAGGCAATAGAAATCAGAGGTTAGCTTTGGAAACGGGAGTTTTGCAAGGAAGTTTAGAGACAAGTACATCTAAGAAACTGTAAATTCAGGCCAATAAACTCCCCCCCCCCCTCGAACAAAACTAAACAAACTAACCCCCCTGGAAGAGTCAAAATAAACCAGGCAGAAGTGCAGCAGCAGTGTGAGGCTCTCCAGTTGATTGCACTGAATGCAGCATGTAGGATTACTAGCCCTGTGGGCAGCTAGCACATCTGGGCATTTGGCCCAAGGAGCTACTGCCCTCGGAGACCAGGAGGCCAGAGGATCTGAACTGGTGGAGCCAAGGGAGACAGCGAGGTACATAGAGGAGACTTTTAGGGATGCAGTAGAGTGGTCCCACCCCCCGTCTGACAGCCTTTGTGCTCTGAGGAGGGTGAAAGTTTCTGGGAAGGAGAACATTGAGCTGGAGCAGAGGGAGATGATCCCATAGTTGGGACCCACCTGCCAGATGAAGTCAGGATATCCTCTCACACTGAGGCTGCCCCTCCTGAGGCAGGAAGCCCAGTTAGAAAGAAAAGCCAGGTAATAGTAATGGGGGATTCAATCAATAGACATATAAGCAGTTGGGTTTGTGATGAGTGGGAGAACCGCATGGTAAATTGCCTGCCTGGTGCAAAGGTTGCAGCTCTCACGAGACATCCAAACAAACTTATGTGCAGTGCTGTGGTATGTAAGCTAATGTTTAAATCGGCCTCTGTACGAGATAGCGAATGTGACAGTGAAGTTTATAAAAGTCTCCAGATGTGATCCCTGGCAAGCCTGACTTCAGGACCAGGCAACTTGTTGAAATGATAGGAAAGAAGAGAATTATCAGACACATAGGTGAACACAATTTGTTGGGGCAGAGTCAACCTGGCTTTTGTAAAGGGAAATCATGCCTCACCAATCTACTAGAATTCTTTGAAGGGGGTCAACAAGAATGTGGAGAAGGGTGATCCAGTGGATATGGTGTACTTGGACTTTCAGAAAGCCTTTGACAGGGTCCCTCACCAAAGGCTCTTAACCAAAGTAAGCTGTCATGGGATAAGAGGGAAGGTCCTCTCATGGGTCAGTGGTTAAAAGATAGGAAGCAAACAACAGGAATAAATGGTCAGTTTTCACAGTGGAGAGAGGTAAAGAGCGGGGCACCCCAAGGATCTGTGTTGACACCAGTGTAGTTCAACATAGTCATCAATGATCCAGAAAAAGGGGTAACCAGTGAGGTAGCAAAATTTGCAGATGATACAAAATGACTCAAGATAGTTAAATCCAAAGCAGACTGCGAAGAGCTACAAAGGGATCTCACAAAACTGGGGGACTGGGCAACAAAATGGCAGATGACATTCAATATTGATAAATGCAAACTGGACACCACAATCCCAACTATACATACACAATTATGGGGTTTAAATTACCACTCAAGAAAGAGATTTTGGAGTCATCGTAAAGAGTTCTCTGAAAACATCCGCTCACCGTGCAGTGGCAGTTAAAAAAGCCAACAGAATGTTGGGAACCATTAGGAAAGGGATAGATAATAAACCAGAAAAATGTCAGAATGCCTCGATACAAATCCAATGTGCGCGCCCACACCTTGAATACCACGTGTAGTTCTGGTCGCCCCATCTCAAAACAGATATACCAGACTTGTAAAAGGTGCAGAGAAGGGCGACAAAAATGATTAGGGGTATGGAAGAGCTTCCATATGAGGAAAGATTAAAAAGACTGGGGGCAAGTCTACACTTAAACCACTCTATCGCCATAGCTGCACCGGCGCTGTAGCGTTGAAGAGAAGATGGTCCTCTGCCAACAAGCTCTGAATCCACCTCCCGGAGAGGCGCTAGCTATGTCAGTGGGAGGGGTGCTTCTGCCAACAGGGGTGTGGATTTTTCACAGCCCTGAGCAATGGAGTGATAACAATATAGGTGTGCAGTGTAGACCTGGGACCATTTAGTTTAGAAAAGAGCTGACTAAGGGGGGAGATGACAGAGGTCTATAAAATCATGACTGGTGTGGAGAAAGTGAATAGGGAAGTGTTATTTACCCCTGCACATAACACGGGAACTAGGGGTCACTTTCTGAAATTAATAGGCAGCAAGTTAAAAGCAAAGAAAAGAAGGTATCTCTGCACACAATGCACAGGCAACCTGTGGAAATTGTTGCTGTGGGATGTTGTGAAGCCTAAAAGGATAATTGGGTTCAAGATAATTAGGCCATGCAACCCCAGACTCTGCATGTCCCTAAACCTCTGACTACCAGAAGCTGGGACTGGATGAGAGGGGATGGATCACTCCAAATTTCCCTTTTCAGTTCATTCTCTCTGAAGCATGAGGCACTGGCCGTTATCAGAAGACCCAGTACTGGGCTAGATGAACTGATCTGAGTCAGTATGTCCATTCTTATGTGAGTTATGAAGAGTAGAGTATGGACAGGGGAAGCTAAAGACATCAGGGGAAACTCCATGGCTTGAAGGACTATGGATACTAAGGAGGTTTTTTTCAAAAAGTGTATTAGGAACAAAAGAAATCCTAGCAATGGGGTAGACTCATTACTAGATGGAGACTGTTTAAAAGGATGCAGAAAAGGCAGAAGTGTTCAATAAATATGTTTCCCATGTTTGGAAACCCCATGTCAGTGTATTTAGGAAGGACAAGGGTCTCCAGTGCTCTTACGTTTTTGCCGCAGCATGAAGGTGTAGAGGTGGTGAAGTCCCTCCATAGCCGATCGGCAGATCTCCTGCTCCTGCTCAGCACAGCGCAGAGTGAGACAGCCCACCAGCTGGCCCAGGGCTCTGAACTCCTCCACTCCCTGACGGAGAGAGGGAGCAAGGGGAGTCACTCGCCCCTGCAGGCCCAGCGCAGCATGTCCCCCTGGCATTGCACTAGCAAGGGGCTAGAACCGGGGGAGGCAGAGCCCAGCGCAGAGAGACTGGGGACAATGAGAGCAGGAGGAGCCATGGGGCCCATCACCAGGGACTGAGGGAAGCTCAGCAGGGACGGGAAGTCTGGGTAGCAAAGTCAGCAAACATTGCCCTCGAGTGGGGACCTGGGTAAGGAATGAACTAACGTCCAGTCTCCATCTATCTCAAGGGCAAGCTCCTAATCCCAGCCCCTTCTCCCATCCCCCTCCCTCCACAGACCTCAGATCTAGGAGCGTGAGGTCACCTTGGACTCCTCTTCTCTGCATTGCGCCTCTCTCACTCCATCCTGGAGCTCCCCACAACCCCCACTTTCTGCGCCGCACCCAGCCTGCCGGCTCTCTCCTGCCGGCTCTCTCCTGCAGCCTCCCCCTCTAGCCTCCCCCTCCTGCCAGACCTTCCCTTGCCCCTCCTGCAGCCCCTGCGCTTGCTCCCTCCTCTTCCCCATGTCGTTGCACCAAGCCCCTTGCCCTCCTCTCCTGGGGTCTGCACAGCCTCCCCTGACCCACTCCCCATTGCTCTGGCTCCTTTGGCCCCTCCCATCCCTTTCACTGTGTCCCCTCCCACCTCCCTCCTTCTCTTCTGCTGCCCCAGCCTCTGGGGGCATATCATCCAAGCGCCCCCCTCCAGCTGCCAGAGGGGAGGCCCTGCCACAGGGGGGATGGAGCAGCTGGAGCAGCTCAGTGGCCCTGAGCACCCAGAGCAGGGGGTGTTCATCTGGCAGCCTGGCAGGAGCTGATGCCAAAGCATCCCGGGGGCAACTGACAAAGGGGCTGAACAGACACCTGGGTTCAGAGGGTGCTCTCAGGGCGATCCTCTGTAAATCTGTTGACCCTGCGGAGCAGACTTTGGTCCTAGGGGAACAGCGGGGAGAGTCCTTGGAGATAGAATTATGGGGCTCCACCCAAGGCCCACTGGAGTCAGAGGACAGACCTGTCCACATCAGGGCTCATTAGATTGGACTCCTACCGAGGATCTTGCTGAGTCACTATTCCAGGCCCGGGTTTTCCCTGCCAGGGAGCGCTGCACCGCGAGGCTGCTCAGTGCAGTTAGGAGACGGCCAGAGTCACAGGCTGCTCACCTTGAATTTGTGTTGACCGGAGATGAATTTGGTCAGCCAGGTGATTCTTCCCACTGCCCTCAGCCGCACATGCACCTCCCTGGATGCTGTCCAGGGGAGCAGGACCTGAGAGAAACAGATTGGGACAAATTGCAAAGGAGAAGTACCAAAAAATAACACAAGCACATAGAGAGAAAATCAGAAAGGCTAAGGCAAAAATGAGTTCTAACTGGCAAGGGACATAAAAGGCAATCAGAAGCAGCTCTGTAAATGCATTAGGAGCAAGAGAAAGACAAAGGAAAGTGTGGGGCCACTACTCTGAGGAGCAGAAGGCACGGGGGTGTCCCATGCTTGCGATTAAATGGAGCCTTGGTCCCAGAGCCCCACCCCAGCTACAGGACTCGTCCCCTTCCTGCCCCCATGCCTCCACACCTCCAAGATGTTTTGCAGCACCACAAGGTTGGGCTTCTCCTCCTCGCACACCAAGGCCTTCAGCAGCTCATCCATGGTGTTCACAGTCTGTGTGCAGAACAGAGGAGAAACCACAGCAAGTGGCGTTACCCAGCCAGGCCACGAACCAATGCCCTGGCGTGTGACATGCCCCAGGCCATGGCAGCCCCTGCTATTCCAGCTCACCCTCTCACTTGTACCCGCAGGGGACCTTCTGCAAACTCTCCTGGCAACAGGACCCCACCCGCTTTTGCTGTCCCCAGGGAGGCCACTGCACACAGTCTAATGCATTAGAAGAGTCAGGAAGGACTCCGCATTTGAGGGGGAGGGGAGATTTCCAGCCAAGCTTCACTTCCCCTGGCCTGTGTGCGTCTGAAGCAGCTGATCTCAGGGCTGTGCCCCCAGCCATGCACTGGGGTGAATGTGCTTGTGAAGGGAGTGTCTGTTCCCCACTAATTGCCGGTGCCTGTGAAGGATAAATGCCTACTACTGCTACCCTATGAGGGAGTTACTCCTTTATCTGCGGCGGTGGGGCTTGTGCTTTGGTACTGCAGGTCCTGAGCTGAAGCGCTGCCAAGGAGCTGTGATCATTACACTCTTATGCCAGCGCCAGGTAACCCAGGGGGCAGGGACACGAGCGACTTGCAGGATTCTCCCTCGGTTTGGGGCAGCTCCTCATGGCTAGTTTGGGGCTTACATTGTTGTATAGAGCAGCCTCCACGCCCTGGTTGGTCTCTGCTGGAGGCAGGGAGAAGACGCTGGAGAAGCAGACGGTGAGCAGGCTGGATAGCTCCATTCCCCGCAGCAGTGGCTCCACTTTGCTAAGAGAAGAGACACGCGTGGATTGGAGGGCTGAGGCGAGACTGATGCACTGATGTTGGCCTCAGGCTCCCAGGACATGCTGGGCAGGCTTCTGGGAAGCTGAGAGCAGGGTGCCAGCGGCACTGAGAGAGCCCCCCATGGCGCAGGCTGTGCCACGTGCCAGGGCTCAGCCTGTCCCGCCTCTGAGCCACAGGGAGTCGCTGAGCTGCCGGTGTGATGCAGCTGGCACAGCTGGCGGCGACTCCGGTGGCTCCCTCCAGCAGTGCCCAACTGCTCCTCTCCCCCCGGAGCCATCGCCTGCGGGTCCCAGAGGGGACCGGTCCAACCCCCTCGCTCCCTCCCCCACATCTTCACACGGCCACTTGGAGAGGTCGCCAGGCACCGAAGGATCCTCCACCACCAACCCACGGGTGCCAGCTCACATGCACCAGCACCATGGCCTGGTGCCACGTGCCCGCGGGAATCAGAAGACGGGGGAGGAGCAGAGGGGGCAATGCCCTGCAGAACTGGCCATGCCAAGAGGCTGGCGTGTCTGGCTGCACACAGCACTAGCTGGGGCTGCGCGGGCAGGCCAGGTACCTCAGCTCCATGATGGCGAGCATCGCTTGCTGACGCACCCCGCTGGTCAGGGAGTCGACGGACTCAAGATCAATCAGCTCCTGGGGAGACAATGTGGGGAAGTGCCAGCTGAGCTCCGAGCTCCCGTAAGGTTCCGACTGGGGAGCAAAGCGCTGGGCCTGCAACACGTGGCCTCGGCAGACAGGTCGTCCTACTGTTGGCTTGACGGTGTGCAGGGCTCAAGCTGGGGAGCGCAGTGCAGGGCCTGTGGTCAGTGCCCCAGCGTCACGCGCCAGTGCACTGCAAAGGCTCCATCAGCATTAGCACCCAGGGACTCCACCTGAGATCAGGCTCCTTGTGCCAGGTGCTGCACACACACAGTGAGAGCCAGTCCCTGCCCCAGAGAACTCACGAGCTAACTGGACGAGACAAGGCATGGGAGGGAAACTGAGGCACAGAGGGGGAAGTGATTTGCCCAAAGGTCTCACTGAGGAACTGAGCCCCAGACCACTGGACCACCCACCAGCACATGCTGTCCCACGTTCAGGGAAGGGAGGTAAGCTCCGGAAAGCTTTCTGCAGCGCCGCAGATCAAAGACTTTCCAAATCTACGGAGTAGATTTGTTGCTAGTTCCTAGTGGGCACTGACTGAGCAGTGCTGGGGCTCTGTGCAGGGAGACTGGTGTATACAGAGCGACCTGGTGACTTGGGAAGCTGGGTGCAAGGGAACAATCTACGTTTCAATACAGTGACATGTTCAGGAACAAAGAACGCAGGCCACGCTCACAACACGATCCAGCGATTGGCAGTTGAAGGTAGACAAATCTGCAGAGCTCTCCAGGCTCTTTCTGCAGCTGGGCGTGGCCCTGCTTGTGTGTATGGCTGGAAGAGGCTTGTGAGCCGAGGCCAAAAAGACAAGGTAACGGGGGCCCAGGCTGGCAGAACAGGCGGGCTCAGTGATAAGCCAGTACATCAGGTGGCACCTCAAAGGGGGGTAACCCATCACGCTGGGGACTGGCCAAATCCAGTGGGCACAAGTGGGCAAGGGGCATGGTGGGTGCCTTTTGTAACTCAAGCGAGGATGTTTTTAAGATGCTCTAGTTTCAACAGGAATTATTTGGGGGCAGGTCTCTGGCCTGTGTTATACAGGAGGTCACAGTGGTCCCGTCTGGCCTTAGAATCCATGCCTCATGCGGAGAAGGACGGATGGTGCATGTGGACAGGGCAGTAGCTGAGAGATCAGAGGAGGGCTCTTGGTACCTGTTCATTGCCCTTGAGAAAGGCGTTGATGTACTCTAGGGTCTCTTTCTCCTGCGAGTCTGGCCCCATAAAGCAGGAGGCATTCCCAGGTGATGGTGAATCTGATCAAAGACAGAGCAGTGGTAATACCTGGGGCTGCCAAGCTGCAGGCTGGATGACAGAGATCTTAGCAGAAACCCTTGCCCCCCGCTCCCACCCCAGCAGGGTAGCAGCCCTAATGCACAACAGGGTCTGGCACAGCCATCCCTGGTTTCCCCAACTCTTTGCTGCTCAGCCCAGCAAAGATCCAGTCAGAGCCCTAGTTCCCAGCAGCCACCCCACTTCCCTGCCGCACCCAGCATGCAGACTGAGCCTGGGGATCTGGGGAGCGCCACACCTGGAAGGAGGCATGATGTCAGGCTATGAGTGGTGTCCCCGCTCTCCGGGCCATTGCTGGAGGGGGCAGAGGGACTGGCAGTGAATCGGTCTGCTCCCCGCTGCGGGAGAGGGAGGAGCTACCCAGTCTGCGCGGGATACGGGGACCCAGGGCCTGCCCGTTCTGCTTCCTCTGACTGCCTCTCCTGCCATTGACAGCCACCGGGTGTAACCTGGGCAGGCCCTGGTTTCCCATCATCGACCCCCCCACCCAAATACCCTGCGCTGTGCCATGTGTCACTCCCCTGCAAAGGAGCCAGCAGATGGGGCTGCAACATCAGGGAGCATCTCATGCTTTGGCCGGCGCCCTGCAATCCTACGCTTAACAACCCACAGTGCACAGAGCATCCCCTTCGACCGGTGGAAACATCTTCCGACCCCGCAGTGTGACGGATCGGGGTGGGCAATTCAGTCAGTCTCCACCTGATGCTTCTGCTGCCGCCCCTAATGCCCCGATCAGATGCAGGGGCTGCAGCTGCTGCCAGCAGGAGGGGCCATTCCCCCCTGCCTGGGTTTTCCTGTCTCTCCATCTCATGGCAGCCCAGAGTTGTACAAAGGTGATGGAGACTTCTCCCGCCACTGACACCCTGGTCTTGCAACCCCAACCCCCAGAGGGGCCAAGTCCCACCGCAATGCAGGGCCATGGCCCCTGCCATTTTTGCAGCCCCCTCCGCCCACCCAGGAGGCACCCACTCACCAGCATGGAAGGACTGAGGCACACACAGCTCCTGCTGCTGCTGTGGCCTCTTCCGCGGACTCTTCCTTCGAGGAGGTCTCGTCTCCTCCCAGGCACGGATGGGTTTCAAGGGGACCTTGCGGACTTCCTCAGCCATCCTGCAAGAAGCCAGGACAAGGCATTGCTTGTGAGGGGTGAGAGGCGACTGCCCCGTTCAGCATCAGGGCCAGTCCACGTATTGCCGTTCCACCAGCGCCTACAGCTGCCAGCTGAGATCAGGGCCCTGGTGCCCCAGGTGCTGCAGACAATCCCTGGGCCGTAGGGCTCAGACTCTAACTAGCCAAGGCAGCCAGCAGGGAAACAAGCCAGTGGATGTGCTCAAAGTCACCCAGGCAGTCAGCAGTACAGGCAGGATTAGAACCCAGGTCTCCGGACTCCCAGGCCCATCCCGCAGGCCAAACGGCCTCCCCCGGGTCTCTCCCGCCTCTCCTTCTGCTGGTTCACAAAGTGCCCAGCAGACAGGCTGCATCCAAGCACTCAGGATTCTTCCTGCCCAGGGAAATTACCCTGATCCCTTCCCCCAGGAATCTTGGGGCCGTGGCAGGTCCCAGGTGGGGGAGGCAAGCGGGGTAGGAGAGCGGGGGGCGGGCTGGTGAGCAGCAGGAGTTGCTCTGACACCACCGTGAAGGGGAAGGAGCAGAAGGCGGGAGAGCGGCAGGCAGGCAGACTGTGCCGGGGCAGAGCTTTGTGGCGATTTCGCATCTCGTCTCTCCAAGGCCTGTGTGGGAGCAGCCGCTGCAGAGAATCCCAGGCCTGATTCCCCCCACGCTGGGTCTCCTGAATGGCCCCTGCCCTGGGGGGCTCCATTCCTCACCCACTGTCTCCTGCTCACTCTCCAGCAGCTGCACGGCAGGGGTCCTAAGGCACCTGTAGTCCTCTCCAGAGCTCAGGGGGACTGGCCTGGCATCGGACTGTCCTGGTGAATGGAACAATGGCTCCGGGCAAGCGGAGAATGCCTGTTCCCCTAGCAACCTCAGTGCCATTCCCTCTGGAAGTGATGGTGTCAGCAAAGGTGCTGGAGGTGGTCAGGCCTCGTGGTTGGAGCTGGACTCAGGAGGCCAGGGTGTGGATGGAGCGAGGCTGGAGCGAGAGAAGGGCTGGAGAAGGACGAGGGGCAGGGCTACCAGCTACCTCCCGGTCTGGGCACTTACCTGGCCCCACCATGCCAGTAGCTGAGCACACACGTGTTGTGGTATTTAGGCTCTCAACCCCCCCGCAGAGCAAGGACCTGCTCTCCCTCGTTAGCTGAGGCCCGGGGCGGCGGGGACTCACCTGATCTCACACAGAAGACTTACAGAGGAGCGGGGAACTGAACACAGCTCTCCTGGGTCCCAGCCCAATGCCTCATCTAACACCCTGTGCCGCCTTCCCGTGCCGTGCCACCAGCCCTGCCAAACCCTCCTCCTTGTCTCCGTCCCCTCCGGGCTCGACTGGTGCGATCCCTTCTGTCGAGCCGCCCCAGACTCCCTCCTGTGCGCATGCCGCTTCCCGCTTCCTGACTGGCACCAGGCTAGTCGGCCGGCACCGGGGCACTTGGCAGACGTGCACCGCCCAGCCAGGAGCTCGGGGAAGGCTCGGGGTGGTTGGCGATGCAATGGAAAAGCAGAGGTGGGCAATGGAAGATTCTCCTACCTGGAGTCAGGAGTGGGCAGAAGCCTGCGTGTAAATGGGCCACCCACTTTCTGCTGCCGGTGGCGGAGCTGGAACTGCTGGCTCAGCGTTCCCCAGCGGCACGTGCCAGCTCTCGCTCTGCCAGAGCCAAGCCTGGCAGTGAGGGGATGAGGCTGTGCCAGCCAGCAGGGGCGTGTCACAATGGGCAGGCGAGTCACAGACCAGCCAATGTGTGACTCCCCAGCCATGGGATGCCCCAGCTCAGACTTGCTCTGGTCTCGCCGGGGCGTTAGAGCCTGTCCTTCCCCAACGGGGTCATGGGAGGGACCTTCCGCTGTTATACCAATAAAATAAAAACCAGCAGGATCTCATGAAAGGGTAAAAAGGCAAAATACCACATTTATTGTGAATACAGAAAGAATCATAGTAAGCAGTTAGTTATAGGTATAACATTCCATTCAATCTCATATTTATTCACACATTCATTCATACAAACACACACACCCAGGTTCTGCAAGGTTGTTATCATAGTTACCAGCCTTAGAGTTGCTCATGCCAAGCCACTGGCCAGGTGGCCTGGACATGAGGAGGGAGCAGGGCCTTGTCAGATGCTCATCTGATGCTCCTGGAAGTTGGTTGGCAGAATCAGACCCCAAAGTTCTCACTTTTTAGAGTCTATTTTTATAGGAATTTCTTCCTATGCCAGTCTATGGGAATTGCTTCATCATGCTGTTGCTGAATCAATCAGCAGATAGCACATTCCTGATGGCTCCAAGATGTTATCTTGTTCTTTGGTTCTCCCATTCTTGAGGCTGTTGGGTGGATTGCAGTCTGCCCTCTGGGGGACCTCTGGTTATTTCCACTTGACGCCTTCTTCAGCCCATGGACACGGGATTCTTAGGCTGGCACCTCCCTGATCATTCAGTTATTATCCACACCAAGCATCCATCCACATACATCCTCTATCTCGATTGTAATCACAATTGTTAATACAACAAAAGGGCGGGGAGTCTCTGGGTGCTGTTTCTGTTGTTACAGAGTATTGCTTTGAGTCTCTCTCTCTGTGAATTGCTTTGAGAACAGACTCAGTCTTAGAATGTACTAACACAATTAGCAGCTTGCAAGTTTCACACATAGAGGGAGAGAAACAGCACCAAAAACCAAGAGACCTCTTAACTAGTAATACCCTGGAATTGAAACTATGGGGAATCAAACTCATTTGTGATTTTAATACAGAACTTCTTTAATATGATCCAACACCGCTCCCCACAGTCACAGACGTGAGGCCGGAAGGGACCGCTGGGCTCCTCTAGTCCCAGCTCCTGCAGACCCCAGGCCAGAGCCCCTCCCTGCGTCCATGCCACTGGAGCCAGGGGGTCTCTGGATCCCCGAGTGGGAGAACCACTTCCATCCCGGTTCCTCCTTCTCGTGACAGTGCAGAACGGGGATTCATGAACTCTCCCCACCCCCAGCTCCCAGTCCACCCGAGCGGCTCTTTCCACTTTCCCAAGCTGCCGGGTGCTTTGGCCATGGGGTGTAAAACGGTCCCATCTCTGCTTCCTCTCCCAACGCTGCAAGGATGCAGAAGCTGCTTTAATAGCAGCCCCTCCCCCGCCCAACTGAGTCCCAGGCCTTGCTAACGCTCAGTGCCATGGCAGCCCCAGGAGATGATTGCTGTGGGGGTCTCGGCCCAGGGAGAGGCAGTGACTCCTAGAAGCAGGGAGAGCAGCAGCACCATAGATCAGGGAGGTCTGGCAATGCCAGTTGCTGTCTGGGGTCTGGCACCCCAGGCACTCAGAGCAGATTGTCAAAGGCCAAACCCCTCTCACCACCAGCTCTGTAGCTCCCCCTTGCTTTCGGTCTGTCTTAGGCACCATCCTGGCCCTCATCCCCCTGGCATCCGAGCACTGCCCAACCTCGATTGCATTTATTCTAACTGCCCCCATCAGGGCAGGGCCTGGCTGCTACCCCCACTGTACAGACAGGGAAC
The DNA here is from genome assembly GCF_965152275.1 of Natator depressus. Lineage (NCBI taxonomy): Eukaryota > Metazoa > Chordata > Testudines > Cheloniidae > Natator > Natator depressus. The sequence continues at coordinate 139,447,509 of NC_134236.1, forward strand.
CGCTGCAGAGAGAGAATAAGGGACTTGCTCGAAGACAAACAGAGCATCTGTGGCAGAGCTGGGAAATAAACATGGGTCTCCTGGGTCCCGGGCTGGCACCTTCTCTTCCAACCTCCTGCCCCCTTCGTCCCTGGTTCAGTGGGAGCTGTGGGAGCTCTCTGGGGCACAGGAGCTGGCTGGAGCCCAGATGGAGCTACGTTGCCTATTGCACAGATCTCGCTTTTCCCGAACAATGAAAATGCTGCTCCAACCTTACCAGGGCCCGCCACGATCCTTGCAGCTGGTCCGTGCTAAATTGTGAACTGTGCCCTGGCCTCCCAGAGCGGGGCAATGGGAGAGGGTGGGGCTGGCCCAAGGCCCTGCTGGATTGCGGCTCACGCGTACGGAGTCCCAGTGCTACAGAGCTGTGTGCCGGGATGGCGTTTTGTGGGGGTTTCGCAGCTCCTCTCTCCAAGGCCTGTGTGGGAGCAGCCGCTGCAGAGAATCCCAGGCCTGATTCCCCCCACGCTGGGTCTCCTGAATGGCCCCTGCCCTGGGGGGCTCCATTCCTCACCCAGTGTCTCCTGCTGACTCACCAGCAGCTGCATGGCAGGTGTCCTAAGGCACCTCTAGTCCTCTCCAGAGCTCAGGGGGACTGTCCTGGCATCGGACAGTCCTGGTGAATGGAACAATGGCTCCGGGCAGTCGGAGAATGCCTGTTCCCCCGGCAACCTCAGTGCCATTCCCTCTGGAAGTGATGGTGTCAGCAAAGGTGCTGGAGGTGGTCAGGCCTTGTGGTTGGAGCTGGACTCAGGAGGCCGGGGCGTCGGTGGAGCGAGGTTGGAGCAAGAGCAGGGCTGGAGCAGGACGAGGAGCAGGGCTGGAGCAGCCTAAGACTGTTGCCAATGTCAGGCAGGAGCGAGTTCCTGGGCCTGGAGTCCTGTTGAGCAGACTGAGCTGCTGCTGTGAGACTGAAATACTTGCTCCGGAAGTCACGGGCCTGTTCCTGGCTTGTGGATTGGTGGGAGCCCGGCACAGGAGGGACTCAGGGCCTGACACATGGCTCCAGGGGACGCTTGGCTCCAGCCCCGCTGGGCACTGACAGGCCAGGTGCAGGGGGCCAGGCGCAGCACCAGGGAGGACATTGGGGAGGCAGGAGCGCTGAGGTGGGGCTGAGGGGGCAGGTGCTGAGGAGCTGCGGCCGGCTGGCCAGCAGGGAGGGCCCAGCTGCAGCTCCACACCGGGCGCTGCCAGAGCCTGGCAGGCGGCTGGCTGAAGTGGCACTTTGTGATCTGACGCAGGCGGGAGCTGGCTCCCCACATCTGAACTCTCTGCAGAGCCGGCGGATTCGCATCTAAACCCGGATCTGGCTCCCAATTCACAGCTGGCCCCTCCCTCCGATCTGGAGTGGCTGAGACTCCAGCGCTCTGTGGAAGAGGCCAACAAATGCCAGCTCCTGGGGTGCGCTTCCCCCAGAGACAATCCCGTGCTGGGAAGGGAGGCTCCAAGAGCCGACAGCTCCACCACTCACACTCCCAGCTTCCTGGGAATGAGCCAGGAGCAGAGTCCCAGTCCCCGTCCCCTGGCATTAATCCCGGGACTCCGCACTGGGGATGTGCACCTGGCAGCAGGCAGCCTCCTGAGAACACACAGGGCAGGGTGCAGGGCAAGGGCTCCCAGAGAGAAACAGGAGGAGGGCAATGCTGGGAACCCCCAGGCCGTCTTCAGCTCAAGCATGAGGACACCCCAGCATCCTGGAGAGCATGAATCTAGCTTCAGCTCAGCCTTTATGTCCCCCCGTTCTCTGTGCTAGATGGGTTGGTCTCCCGGAGGGAGGAAAGTGCCCATCAGGAGTTCCTGGCTTATCCAACGTCAGTTTCCCGCTCTTGTGAAAAAAACGGTGACTTCCCTTACACAGGAGCTGGTGTTCTTCAGGCTGGGCTGGGCCTGTACACGTTCCCCTGTAGGGGTGTGTGCACCCAGGGCCCGTGAGTCGCAGACGTTTGCCAACGAACATTTGCCAACAGACGTTTGCCCCCTGCTCTCCCCGTGGGCTCAGGGACCGCCATCAAAAGGGCACGTCTGCCACCTCCCTCTCAAGTCCTTCGCACCTGCATACTGCCAGGGGAACCTCCCCATTTCTACTGAGGCCTCAGGGACAGGGTTTATGATGAACCGGCTGGAGTTGATCCCCCCTCCCCCCTCCCCGCGTGTTGCACCCCTACGACTAGCTGGGGATCCAATCTGACGCTCCCCGGTTTGAGCCCCTGCCTAGCCAGGCCCTCTTCCCTCCCCCCAGGCAGTTGTTGGCCCTGAACTCCTGCAGGCAGCCATGACACACAGGTGCTTGGGGGCTTGAGAGAAGGGCTATCACCAGCTTAATGACCCCTGCCTGTACGGTGGGGACTGAGGTGCCCCCCAAGTCCTGTGCTATGCTGAGTCTGGGGAGATGGGCAGGTTCAGCCTCATTAGAAGGGATCGGCCAGACAGAAAGGCAGAATCGGGTCCCCGCACAGAGCCCCTCTACTCCCTGCCTGTGTCCTAACCACCAGGACAGTGGCCAATCCCACCTTCAGGTCAGGTTCCAGCGTCGGGCCCTGTCCATACCCACAGCGTGTGGCACCCAGCATGCGCTGATAGACTCCGGTACATGCAGTAAGTTCACAGACACTAGAAACTGCCTAACACCAGGCTGGGGGCTGGGGATGTGTAGGGTACAGAGCACAGCACCCCCTAAGGCCGGGCAGGAGGGCTGGGAAATGCATATGATACAGAGCACAGCGCCCTCTAACACCTGGCAGGGGGGCTGAGAGATGGGGGGTGTAGGGTACAGAGCACAGCGCTCCCTAATGCCGGCCAGGGGGCCTGGAAGCTGGGGGACTATGTCGGATCCGGAGCACAGCATCCCCTAACACCAGGCTGGGGGGCAGGGAGAGGGGGGATATGTGGGGTACAGAGCACAGCGCCCCCTCACACCAGGACACGAGGTCTCATCCGTCTCAGGGCGGAAATGATCACACCTTTCGAATGGGGGATCTGCCACGGGCACTGGCAGGAGCGCGCTGCTTTACATTCAGGTTCTTTGGCTGATGGGCGAACCTCACCCCGCCCTGCGTTTCGAACAGCTGTCGATGGAAACCCAGACAGCAGAGATGGAGTAGGACTAACCGGGGTCACTGAGTCTCGCCCTCACCCCGTGTCTACACTGTACAAGGGTGGGAAATAGCAGGTGCCTTTTCTTGCCCTGATACGATTTTGGAGATGCCGACGCTTGCGACAGCTTTCTCCCTGTGTGGGTTGTGGGATCCAGGGGAGCCGTCTGTGTGCTCTGTACAGGACAAGGCGTGTAGATCGTTTATACCTCAATGTATCACTGTAAATACAGTTATTTAATATATCAAATAAAAGCAGAACAATACATCAAAAAACATCAAAATGAAAGAGAGGATTACTATGTACAGGGGGGATTGCTATGTACAGGGGGGGTTGCACGTGACTAGTTAACTGCTCGAGAGCTTTCAACACCGTGTACTCTCTGACAGGTTTCTGCGCCCTGTGTAGGGTTTACGACCCGCCCTCCGTCCCCGTTTCCGGTCGTGTACGGTTTTGGCGCCGTCGGCCCTTTTGAACATTTCTTTTGTATTGTTTTCTGTGTTTGGCTGGGGGAAGGTTGCGTTCTTGTGTTTTGACATATTTAGAGAAACAGTATAAACAAGTAGAAAGAAAGGCTGTAAGGGGTTCGCGGCTCCCTCCCCGTCCATCAGGGTGGGAGACCATGCCCCTCGCTACGATACTTCCGGGGTACCTTGGTTCAGGGGAAAATTAGCCCAGTGTTAATGGTTCAGGCCTGCAGTCAGGCCGAGCAATGGTAGAGAGTCTGTTTGCCTAGGGCCCTCATTCAGGGCAGGGCTGCAGTCAAGTAGGGGCTCTGGCCTACAGTCAGGCAGGCAGAGCAGCAGAAGGTCCATTTGCCTGGCCCTTGATCAGGGCGGGGCAGCAATCAAGCAGGGGGGCTCTGGCCTACAGTCCGGCAGAGCCGTCGCCGTCTAGGAGAGGTTAGCTCTCTGGTGGAAGAGTCAGCACAACCATCTGGCGTCCTGATTCAGGCGCGTGCCAGACCAATCAGGCCTCCTGACAACCAGGTGGGGAGCCTGCCACTCCTGACGGTGGCGTGGCGGTGGTAGGGGAACCCAGGCCTTCCCGCTCCACTGAGTCCCCTCCCAGGGCCCTAAACAGCAGCGGAGTGGTCCGGCACTGGGTCAGCAGGGAAAATCTGATCACAACACGCTGGCCGGCTTGTAGTCACTAACACAGCTGAACCCAATTCGGCTGCCCTGGGCTCCTTCCTACACACCCATTCCGTGTGTACATGGGTTCCAGGGTTGTTGTTCGCTTCATTGGGGTAGACGGCTAGTGGCAGCCCCACCAGCTCCTTGGAGTCCCCGGCGTCTGGCAGCTCCGGCAGCCCCTCTGGCTCTCTGTCAGGATAGCGCTCTCCATTAGGGGAGCAGGGAAGAGACGTCCTGCTCCTCCAGCAGCTCTCTCCCAACTCAGCTGGAGGGGCGGCCTTTTATAGTTCCGCTTCCTGTCCCGCCCCTCTGCTTCCGGCAGGGTGGCATGCGGTGGGAGACAAGCCTGCTTTCTGCAACCCTCCTGCCCCCAACAACCCACTTCAGCGAGTCCCAAAATCAAATCCACTTACCAGGGGCCTCCTCTCCTCTTTGCGCTTCGCCAACATCCGGGGTAGAAAAGAGCTCCTGGCCGCATGTCATCTTCTGCCTCTGAGTCCCCCTCCACATCCTCGTCCAAGATTTCCTCCTCCTGGCTCGGTCCACTCTCGACTGACACGCGAGCCACCCAAGTATCCACAGTGGTGTTAGCAATGGAGGTGGGATCGCCGCGGAGTATCATGTCCAGCTCTTTGGAGAACCGGCAGCTCATAGGCGCAGCACCGGAGTGGCGTTTGCCTCCCGCGCCCTGTGGTCGGCGTTCCGCAGCTCCTTCACTTTGCTCCTAAACTGCCGTGTGTCCTGGTCATCGCCCCTTTCTGTCATGCATCGTGAAATCTGTCCGTAGGCGTAATGATGCTGGTTCTGGCGGGACCCAACCGAGAGTGCCAGTTCAGGACAAACTGCTTCAAGCAGGGCAGTTACAGCCGAAGGCTGGGGGGTTTCCACCTCTGAGGCAAACCAAACCAGCCAAACAGAGCAGACTTTGGTCTCACCCCACTGGCTCACCACAAGTCACACAAGCAATTCCCTTAGACACTGCAGTTTCCCAGTATCCCCAACAGTACCACTTCTTATGGGGACAAATGGTTATGAAAACCAAGACCCCAGGAAAAGAAAAAAGGTTCTCTCGATCCCAAAGGACCAAGCCCCAGACCCAGGTCAATATACAAATCAGATCTTGTCCCAAATCACGCTGTTGCCAATCCTTTAGACTCTAAAATCTAAAGGTTTGTTCATAAAAGGAAAAAGCTATAGATGAGAGGTAGAATTGGTGAAATGGAATCAATGACATACAGTCATGGCCAAGTTCTTGGTTCAGGCGTGCGGCAGCGACAGAATAAACTGCAGGTTCAAATCAAGTCTCTGGAGAACATCCACAGCTGGGATGCGTCTTTCAGTTCTTAGTTCAAAGCTTCAGTGTAGCAAAGTCCCTCCAGAGGGATGAAGCAGGACTGAAGACAAGATGGAGGAGCTGCAGCAGCTTTTTATATTCTCCTGCCGTGTGGTCTTTCTTTCTTTGTCCCAAAGACAAGCTGTCCATCACGTGGCCTGGAAAAACCTCCAAGTTCTGTCCATAGGCACAAGGTCCCTGCACACCTTGCTGAGTCCCAAGGCGTGTCTGCCTTCTCTCAATGGGTCAATTGTGTAGCTGATGGTCCTTAACTGGCCATCAAGCAGGCTAGGCATTGCATCCGATGAAGTGAGCTGTAGCTCACGAAAGCTTATGTTCAAATAAATTTGTTCGTCTCTAATGTGCCACAAGTCCTCCTTTTCAACTTGTCTGGGGTGTCACCCAGAAGCATAGTACAAGTTTGAACCACAGACAGTGTAGAGCCAATACTTATAACTTAAAATACAAAAATGATACAAGCGTATAGACAGCATAATCATAACCAGCAAACCGTAACCTTGCCTTAGACACCTTATTTGACCCCCTTTATACAAGATTTGGTGCCACTATAGGACCTTGGTTGCAACAATGTTCTATATGGTCCCAGTTCATAGAATCATAGAATATCAGGTTTGGACGGGACCTCAGGAGGTCATCTAGTCCAACCCCCTGCTCAAAGCAGGACCGATCCCTGACTAAATCATCCCAGCCAGGGTTTTGTCAAACCTGACCTTAAAAACTTCTAGGGAAGGAGATTCCACCACCTCCCTAGGTAACGCATTCCAGTGTTTCACCACCCTCATAGTGAAAAAGTTTTTCCTAATATCCAACCTAAATCTCCCCCACTGCAACTTGAGACCATTACTCCTTGTTCTGTCATCTGCTAAGTCAATAACGTCACAGTAGGTATAATAATTTCTACGTCCGGAGTGCAGCTGGGACTGCACAGCCTCCTCTCCCCAAATGCTGATGAGGTCCAGCAGCTCGGCATAGCTCCAACAGGGGTGTCGCCTTGTCCGTGGAGCAGGCCTGGCCAGCTGGAAAGATGTGCTGAGACCACTGCACGCATCACCGAGAAAACAGGAAGGGGACTTTCAAAATGGCAAAGGAGTTTACGGAGTGGGGATGATGGATGGTCACCTGAGGGCCGGGAAGTAGAGTTCAAACCGATGACCAGAGAGGCGAGAGCAGGCATTGTGGGACGCCTCCCGGAGGCCAATCGCAGGGCCGTAATCGACCTCGGTGTCTACACTGGCACCGCAGCCCTGTAGCCCCGGTGCAGAAAGTTTTTTAAACTGTGCAGTGCTTTTTTTAAAGCGCTGCAACTGCCCTGTTTCCACGCCCTGAGTGGCGTGGCCGTGCGTACACCTCACCAGTTGCAGCGCAGAAAGCTGCTTTACCATGCAGCAACTTGCCAGCGTAGACAGGACCTAAGGAAACAGTGCCATGACTTCAAACCTCCTGTTCACCGGAAAAAAACAAGGCTGTGTTTTGGAGTGGAATAAAAATGCACCTTTTAAAAATGCTGTAACAGTTTTAACACATGATGAAAGTTATATTAAGCTTATTAAACATTTTAGATTTTTGTTGCATTATCAGACTGCTTTTGTTCTTAAATGTTTGCAGCCCACGGGCTGAGACATAGATATATGCTTCTGTGTTTGTTTTGGGTCTAGAAGCTGTAGTAAAAGTAATGCTTTATAAAAACAAAAAGGTTTTTTTCATTTGGACTTTGTGTTTCTAAGAAGACAAAAAGCATTTTAGTTATAAGTTAGACAGGGTCATTTTTGAATTAGCCAGTTTGTTTTCAAAAGATGTCTAGCTACCATTAAGCAAAAGCCAGGGCCGTAAAGTTAATTAAAGGAAACAGGCATGTAGATTTCAAAGCCTCCTGGTTACAGAAATGGGAATGGCCACATCACCATTTACAAAATCTTTTTATTAACTGTTTAAATAAACTTACTATATAAAAGAATACAAAAAGAGACCCAAACCAAAACAGTTTTACCTTTAAATTGTAAAGAAAGCTTTAAAAATCAGGGTACAGTTAAAACCCTCATGTTTTTAAAGTATGGATTTAGACAAAAAAGAAGAAAAAGCAGCTGATGTGAAAAAGTTCTGACAGAGATAAGGGGCTTGTTCTGTTCCCAACATACACACACATACGTTCTTCTTCTTTTCTCATGTCTTTTGAAATGTAAAGCAGGACACACAAGTTTGCTTTAGGCCTGTTATAGAAAATCTGCATGGAGCAGGATTTAAAATAGCTGCTTTCCCCTGTTTAGCTCGCATGTCCTGTGACCAAAGTTGTTTCACTGTAAAGATGGCCAAAACATGTATGAATTTAAAACAAACAAGAACCCACAGCAGATTATTTTTCAAAAGACACCCTTTGAACTTATTAAGAGTGTAAAATAAAGAAGCACCTCGGGGTTAAAACCACAGGCAGTTTACAAAAGTAATTTGTGAAAGTTAAATGAAGTTTTTATTGACTTAGGGATTTTTGTCTGAATTTTGTGCTGCATTATCAGACTGTCTTTGTTTCTAAATGTTTCTAAATGTTTGCAGTCTGTGTGCTGAGACCCAGGTACAAGCTCTTTTTTAACTGTTTAAATGGACTTAATATATCAAAGAATGCAAAAAGAGAAAGCTGTTTTTGTTTGGTTAGCTTGAAATTGTAAAGAAAGCTTTAAAAATCAGGGTACAGTTAAAAACCTCATGTTTTGAAAGTATGGATTTCTACAAAACACAAGAAAAAGCAGCTTATGTGAACCAGGTAGCTTTTTTTTTTAAACCTGAGATAAGGTATTTGTTGCCCCCCTTCGCCGCCCCCCGCACACACATTTTTCTTTTCTAATGATTTTTTAAATGTAAACCAAAGGCAAACAAACTTGGAAGGGTTTTAAAATGCTAAAAGGAAACATAAAAAGACACGATGAAAGGTTTTTTTTTTAAAGTGTTCGTTTGCTTTTCAGCGTTTTGCCCAAGTCAATTGACCAGAGTACAAAAATCTAGCGTTAGTTTCTTTTTAAAGCATTTGCCTACGAGTACTTTTGTATGATTTTTTGAATATGTGACCAAGCAATGCAGTGGCTCCTGCCCCTTATGAAAATTCCTAATGAATTTAAGAAACCTTTCCAGAGGTTTTTTATACTCCTGATAGAATTGAATGCTAATTTTTATCCTGGCCACCAAATTTTGAAGGCTGTATTTTTTAAAAACCTACAAAAAGGCTCACACTCTTTATTAAACCCCTTACATCTTTAGCATGATGTCTATAGAACCCCAATGTCTTTAATCCCTTTTAAATTTTATGGGACTTTTCCCACTGGGGCTGACAGACGAACAACAAAAATGATTTTGGGGGTTTTTAGAGAGAGTTCCCTGTTTTAAAATTTCACAGTTTAATTAGATTCTGTAAACTCAGCTCCTTGAACTTTTTCATGGTCCAAGCCCACGAATTTCACAACTGTTAGGAGAGAAGCATCCAGCATTCTGTGTGTACTTCTCCTCTGAATGCTGCTTTCTACTGGGAGAGGGCCGTACTACAGCACATTTTATAGCCTGTGGTCATAAGTTGTTATATCTACTGGTAGCAGATAGGCACAAGAAGCAGCCCTCTGACCAGGTACACTTGTTTTCCAGCACACAGTGATGAGGCCGCTGGCCTGCCTGCCGGCGATTTTGGAAAACCCCCACCCCACCCCTTTCCTGACTTTTCCCCCGCCACTTAACACTTGCTAAACATACAGCGTTTAATCATATCAAATAAAGTTTTTAAGAGATTTGACCTATTTGAAGCAGGCCCTTCTGCTTTTCAAAATTTTTTGCAGCAAAGGCAGAGGATTAAAACTAAATGTAAACCTAAAGGGCTGCCAAGTTTTACTGAAGACTAATAAGCTCAACACCTGTTTACAGGAACGTTAATGGTAAAGACATAGCAATATTACCATTCACGGTCTATTTAACACCTTTTGAACCCTTGAAATGAACTCCCTTGTTCTGTAGTGAAATAAAGAGGCCCCCTTTTAACACTAACTGGTATAAACTGTTCAGAAGGTGTCTACGCTGCCCACGTTAAATCACTGCCGCGACAAGACTTTAAGGTGGCAGTGTCGCCGCGGCTCCAGCTCAGGAGGGTGTTTTTTCACACCCCTGAGCGGTGCAAGTTTCAGCGCTGTAAGTGGCAGTGTAGACAAGCCCTAATTAAACTGTGAAATTTTAAAACAGGGAACTCTCTCTAAAAACCCCTGAAATCATTTTTGTTGTTTGTCTGTCAGCCCCAGTGGGAAAAGTCCCATAAAATTTAAAAGGGCTTCAAGCCAATGGGGTTATCTATCTATCTATCTATCTCTCTATCTATCTAGTGGGAAAGGTGCTTGGGGCCTGTTTTTTTAGAGAAGAATAAGGCAGTTAAAGGGGGTGGGTAGTGAGGGGAGGGGCGGGGAGGGGAGGGAGAGGGCTCGTTTAAAAATCTTGGGTTGATAGGATTGGTTCAGGAAAATGCATTCGATGATGCAGCTGTAGAACAAAAAGAAAAGGAGGACTTGTGGCACCTTAGAGACTAACCAATTTATTTGAGCATGAGCTTTCGTGAGCTACAGCTCACTTCATCGGATGCATACTGTGGAAACTGCAGAAGACATTATATACACAGAGACCATGAAACAATACCTCCTCCCACCCCACTCTCCTGCTGGTAATAGCTTATCTAAAGTGATCATCAAGTTGGGCCATTTCCAGCACAAATCCAGGCTAACCTGGTGGCTGAACTTTGTGACTTTGTCCTTACCCATAACTATTTTACATTTGGGGACAATGTATACCTTCAGATCAGCGGCACTGCTATGGGTACCCGCATGGCCCCACAGTATGCCAACATTTTTATGGCTGATTTAGAACAACGCTTCCTCAGCTCTCGTCCCCTAACGCCCCTACTCTACTTGCGCTATATTGATGACATCTTCATCATCTGGACCCATGGAAAAGAAGCCCTTGAGGAATTCCACCATGATTTCAACAATTTCCATCCCACCATCAACCTCAGCCTGGTCCAGTCCACACAAGAGATCCACTTCCTGGACACTACAGTGCTAATAAACAATGGTCACATAAACACCACCCTATACCGGAAACCTACTGACCGCTATTCCTACCTACATGCCTCCAGCTTTCACCCTGACCACACCACACGATCCATCGTCTACAGCCAAGCTCTGCGATACAACCGCATTTGTTCCAACCCCTCAGACAGAGACAAACACCTACAAGATCTCTATCAAGCATTCTTACAACTACAATACCCACCTGCGGAAGTGAAGAAACAGATCGATAGAGCCAGAAGAGTTCCCAGAAGTCACCTACTACAGGACAGGCCTAACAAAGAAAATAACAGAACACCACTAGCCGTCACCTTCAGCCCCCAACTAAAACCCCTCCAACGCATTATTAAGGATCTACAACCTATCCTGAAGGATGACCCAACACTCACAAATCTTGGGAGACAGGCCAGTCCTTGCCTACAGACAGCCCCCCAACCTGAAGCAAATACTCACCAACAACCACATACCACACAACAGAACCACTAACCCAGGAACCTACCCTTGCAACAAAGCCCGTTGCCAACTGTGCCCACATATCTATTCAGGGGACACCATCACAGGGCCTAATAACATCAGCCACGCTATCAGAGGCTCGTTCACCTGCACATCCACCAATGTGATATATGCCATCATGTGCCAGCAATGCCCCTCTGCCATGTACATTGGTCAAACTGGACAGTCTCTACGTAAAAGAATAAATGGACACAAATCAGATGTCAAGAATTATAACATTCATAAACCAGTCGGAGAACACTTCAATCTCTCTGGTCACGCAATCACAGACATGAAGGTCGCTATCTTACAACAAAAAAACTTCAAATCCAGACTCCAGCAAGAAACTGCTGAATTGGAATTCATTTGCAAATTGGATACTATTAATTTAGGCGTAAATAGAGACTGGGAGTGGCTAAGTCATTATGCAAGGTAGCCTATTTCCCCTTGTTTTTTCCTAACACCCCCCCCCCCAGACGTTCTGGTTAAACTTGGATTTATGCTGGAAATGGCCCACCTTGATTATCATGCACATTGTAGGGAGAGCGGTCACTTTGGATAAGCTATTACCAGCAGGAGAGTGAGTTTGTGTGTGTGTGTTTTTTGGGAAAAAAAAAGGGGGGGGTGAGAAAACCTGTATTTGTGCTGGAAATGGCCCACCTTGATTTTCATGCATGTTGTAAGGAGAGTGGTCACTTTGGATAGGCTATTACCAGCAGGAGAGTGAGTTTGTGTGTGTGGTTTTTGGAGGGGGGTGAGGGGGTGAGAGAACCTGGATTTGTGTAGGAAATGGCCCACCTTGATTATCATACACATTGTGAAGAGAGTGGTCACTTTGGATGGACTATTACCAGCAGGAGAGTGAGTTTTTTGGGGGGGGGGGGCGGAGGGTGAGAAAACCTGGATTTGTCCTGGAAATGGCCCAACTTGATGATCACTTTAGATAAGCTATTACCAGCAGGAGAGTGGGGTGGGAGGAGGTATTGTTTCATGGTCTCTGTGTGTATATAATGTCTTCTGCAGTTTCCACAGTATGCATCCGATGAAGTGAGCTGTAGCTCACGAAAGCTCATGCTCAAATAAATTGGTTAGTCTCTAAGGTGCCACAAGTCCTCCTTTTCTTTTTGCCAATACAGACTAACACGGCTGTTACTCTGAAAGCTGTAGAACAGTTTCTGATTGGTCCGCCCGAGAGGCGGAGATAACCATGCTGGGGGCTGTGAGCCTTGGGAGCTCCCTCTTTTCCTGGGGGCAGCCGCAAGGGTAAGTTCTCTTCCCCCTCCCCGTCCGCCCCCCTGCAGCTTGCTATACTTTCCTTGCATAATGACAGGTTTCAGAGTAGCAGCCGTATTAGTCTGTATTGGCAAAAAGAAAAGAAGGACTTGTGGCACCTTAGAGATTAACACATTTATTTGAGCATAAGCTTTCATGAGCTACAGCTCATTACATCCGATGCTCACGAAAGCTTATGCTCAGATAAATGTGTTAGTCTCTAAGGTGCCACAAGGACTCCTTTTCTTTATACTTTCCTTGTCTCACCAACCAAAAAGGATCTCTTCCTCTTTTCTATACTCTCCTTCTCTAACTAACCAAAAAAAGGATCTTTCTCTCTTTTGCACAGCTCCGTGTTCTGCTTACTAACAAAAAAGGATCTTTCTCTCTCTTTCTGTTTTCTGTACTTTACACAGCCCTGTGTCACTGACACAGGATCTCTAGCTCATTTTTTGGCCGTGTGATTTCTTTCACCCGACCTTCTCAACCTTCCTTTAGAGTTTCCTCTTTTCTTTAATGAGCCTTTGCTTTTTAAAATTTATTTCAATTTTTTTACTCTTATTATTTTTTAGTCTCAACAAAAATAACCTTTTACCACGTTCTTACTAATCTATCAAAAACACTCCTCTCTCTTGTTGCTTTCTATAGTTTCCCTTCTTCCTTCTATTTAAAATAACCTTTCTTTCCTTTTTTCTTCTAAGGCTAAGCAATTTTTCTTTTCTTAAAACTCCTTTCCTTGAAGGCCTCTGTCGCGAGGGGGCATGGTCTCCTGCCCTGACAGCTTGGGAGGGAGCTGCGAACGCCCCCTGGTGGGCAGAACCGGGACACCCATGGCAGCAGAGGGGCGGGGCAGGAAGCGGCACTATAAAAGGCCGGCCCTCCAGCTCAGCTGGGAGAGAGCTGCCAGATGAGCAGCACGTCTCTTCCCTGCTGCGGAAGGACAGAGCTAACGGAGAGCGCTATCCTGACAGAGACCCAGAGGGGCTGCCAGATGCCGGGGACGCCGAGGAGCTGGTGGGGCTGCCACTCACCGTCCTCCCCTAGAGCTCACTGTTGCCGGCAGGGAAAGGGCTGGGGGGAGTCCTCCTCTCTGGCCCCTGTCCCGGAGCAGCCTGCCTGCACCCCAAACTCATCCCCAGCCCTGCCCCACCCCAGAGCCCACACCCCCAGCCAGAGTTTCAGCTCCCACCGCACCCTCAACCCTCGCCCTGAGCCCCTCCAACACCCCAAACACCTTATCCCCAGTCCTAGGCAGAGCCCTCATCCCCCCCATACCCCAACCCTCTGCCCCAGCCCTGAGCCCCCTCCAACACCACAAACCCCTCATCTCCAGCCCTAGACAGAGCCCTCATCCTCCTGAACTCCAACCCTCTGCCCCAGCCCTGAGCCTCTCTAACCCCCCAAACCCCCCAGCCCCAAACAGAACCCTCACCCTCTACACCCCTACTCTTGCCCTGAGCCCCTCCCAAACCCCTCAGCCCTGCACCCCCTCCCTCTGCACCCCCTCCCATCCCCAAACTCCCTCCCAGAGCCTCAGCCTGCACTCCAATACTCTGCCTAAGCCTAGGGCCTGCACCCCAGACGTCCTTCCCCACCCAAACTCCCTCCCGGAGCCTTGGGCAGGTGGGGGGCAAAGTAGGGGCGGGTTCTGGGCAGCAGCAAAATTTCTACAAACCTGCCACTCCTGAACCCATGTACACACGGAACGGGCGTGTAGCAAGGAGCCCAGGGCAGCCGAATTGGGTTCAGCTGTGTTATTGACTACAAGCCGTCCAGTGTGTTGCGGTCGGATTTTCCCCACTGACGCAGTGGTGGATCGCTCCACGGCTGTTAGGGCCCTGGGCTGGGACGCAGTGGAGCGGGAGGGCCTGGGTTCCCCGACCACCGCCACCCCACCGTCAGGAGTAGCAGCCTCCCCACTTGGTTATCAGGAGGCCTGATTGATCTGGCATCCGCCTGAATCAGGACGCCAGACGGTTGTGCTGACTCTCCCACCAGAGAGCTAACCTCCCCCAGACTGCGACGGCTCTGCCGGACTGTAGACCAGAGCCCCCCTACTTGATTGCTGCCCCGCCCTGATCAAGGGCCAGGCAAATGGACCTGCTGCTGCTCTGCCTGCCTGACTGTAGGCCAGAGCCCCTACTCGACAGCAGCCCTGCCCTGAATGAAGTCCCTGGGGAAACAGACTCTCGACCGTTGGTCGACCTGACTGCAGGCCAGAACCATGAACACTGAGCTATTTCCCCTGAACCAAGGTACCCCGGAAGTATCATAGCAAGGGGCATGGTCTCCCGCCCAGACGGATGGGGAGGAAGCCGTGAACCCCCTACAGCCTCTCTTTCTACTCGTTCATATTTTTTCTCTAAATATGTCAAAACACAGCACGCTGTTAGGGCCCTGGGCGGGGACGCTGTAGAGCGGGAGGGCCTGGGTTCCCCTATCCCCGCCACCCCACCGTCAGGAGTGGCAGCCTCCCCATGTGGTCGTCAGGAGGCCTTCTGCTGCTCTGCCTGCCTGACTGTAGCACAAGCATGCAACCTTCCCCCGGCCAGACACAGAAAAATAATACAAAATAAATGTTCAAAAGGGCCGATGGTGCCAAAAATGTACACGACCGGAAACGGGGACGGAGGGCGGGACGTAAACTCTACACGGGGCATGGAAACCTGTCAAAAAGTACATGGTGATAAAAGCTATTGAGCGGTTAAGTACTCACGTGGCTGGGCAGGGCAGGCGGCCAATGGGGAGGAAGCCATGGTCCGGCATGATGTGTTCCACCCTGCTCCAGGCCGGCTCTGGTGCACCAAACCCCCAGAGTAGGGAGGCTGGCTTTTACTCGGACAGCTGGGCAGCTTCAATGACTGGGCTCTCCCTTGTACACATCAGTCTCATCCTCTGCAAGAGTGTTCGTAGGCTGGCACGGGCTGGACGGTGTTTCTTGCAGGCATTGAGGATGAGCACGGTCTGCAAAGCCAGGCACCTGACAGAGGACTTGCTGTCCTCCTGCAAGCCTTTGAGGACTAAGATTGAAAGAAAGGAAATGGAGGTCAGAGCCATGGTGCTCTGGAAAGCCCTGGCAGACCAAGCCAGCGCTGTACCTCTCGGCCTGCAATAAGGAGGCAGCAGGCTGGGAGGCGGGAGGCAGGGGACTAGCAGGAACAACCACCGATCCTCACTAAACATCCCTGCTGCCCTCCACAGCTGGGGGAGCCCCCAGACACAGGCAAGAAGTCACAATGAACCCCATTCACTCACTATTTCTAGGACTGCCCCACCCCTGCAGTATCTGATGGCCTCATCCCTGCCTGTATTTAAGCTCCCCCTTCCCCCCAGTGCACAGATGGGCACTTAAGCCCAGAGAGAGGGAGATTCACAAAGGGGGCTGGGCATCGTTAGGCTACGCCTAACTTCCGGTGCCCTGCTGCCCTCCAGGAAATGCCGAGGAGGGAGCTCTGCCATTCTCTAGCTCTGGTTGGGGACCAGCTGTGCACCTGCTCTGGGAGTGAGGAGCCTGAGCTATGTCACCCCCCTGCCCCCTTTTCCCCAACAAATGTGGAGGAGACGCTGCTCTGCCCTGTGCTGGCCCAGGGGTCCGGGCACGCAGCAGGGAGGTAGGTGACCGGACGTCACCTCAGTCTCCTTTGGAGCAGTGGCTTGACACCAGGCACCCCACCTGGAGGTGACTGCAACAAACCCTGGGCTAGTGAGTGCAAGGGGGGGAGGCAGGACCAAACCTTTGCTGTGTTGGGGGGGGGGCAATCATCTGCGAAGGCCAGCCAGCTTCGGCCCAGTTTGGGGATTTGCCAGGCCACAGCTCTGAGGTCAGGGCTAAGTGCCTGGGCACATGCCAACCAGCAGACACCACAGGGTGAGGGGGAAGCTGATCAGGGGTTCGGGGATCTACATTTTGCAACCCTTTGTGGCTCTTGCCCAAGATCACATTGCTGGCGTTGGAGATTGAACACAGCCCGCAGCCCTGGGCCATTCGTCCCTCTAGCGCTCAGTGCTCAAAGCGGGTACCACTCACCGTTGAAGATGGAATCCAACTTCTCCTGGCTCTTCTGGTCCAGCTGCCGGGCAGTGAGCCCTACACACACAAACAGCTCATCACATCCCTGCATCCCCAGTGAGGGTGTCAAAGCGTCTGTCACCCTCCAAGCAGCGGGGCTTTCCCCTGCCCCTTGCTGCCCAGGACGGACTCCTGAGTCCCCAGGAAAAGGGCGAGTCCCCAGGGACGGCTGTGGGGCTGGTTGCCAAAGGAGAGCATAGCGCCTTGAGGTTCCACTCCCAAGAGCCCATGGTGGGGTGGGGGGAGGGGGGGATGGGGACTGCATGGGGAGCAGTGGGGTTAGAGGGGGCCCATCAGCCGATCAGGGCAGTTTGGGGTGAGCTTGCTCCTGCGGGTTTCTGACACCCCTGAGCCTTCATTCGGCAATCAGGAGCCCAGGGGTTACTTCTCGCTGCCGGCAGGGACTGAGGAGAGCCTGAAACTGGATCCAGCCCCCCTGCTTAAGGGACCCCTCTGCTCTGTGGTTACCTAGAAACCTGATGGCCACTTCTCTAATGGGAGCCTGCGGGTTTTTCAGAAAGGCCATGGCCTGGCAGAGGAAGGTTTCTGCCCTCTCCTTGTAGCACGCCACCTAGGAGCCAGAAGAAGGGAGCACAAGGTTATTAAAGGCCTTTCCATCCTGCAGGCCAGGTTCCAGATCTGTGGAGTGTCCTGCTTTCGCCCCTCCTTCCTCTGCCGGGGGGATCACGCAGCGGGACTACAGCCAGGGCCAGGTGTGGTCCCGGGGCTGGGGCTCGGTGTGGGCACGGAGCCGGGCAATGGAGGGCTCCCTCACCAGGCAGTCACAGCCTCGCCAAAGCTCCTTTCGCTTGACGAGAGCACCGAGCTGGCTCCACCTTAGGAATTCCACAGCACGGCTGAGGGCGTCCCAACACACCTGCAAAACAAGAGGGGCCGGGGCGAGCCAGCCACGGTTACAGGAGGTGGAAGCCAGGGCAGTCCCTCGGCATACGCGGCTGCATAGGGGACCACGAAATATGGGGCACCAAATTTCCCCAAATTTCATGGTGCCACTAGGCGGCTGCATGCTGCACATGCAGCAGCCCCAGCCCCAGTGACCCGCCCTATACCTCGGCCAGCCCTGCCGCGGGCTGCGCCCACTACATAGGGCAGGGCCGTCCCTGGGCGGGGCCCAGACAACTCCCTCCGCCCGGCCTCTTCCCCTTCCCCCTCTGCTACGCCCCTGGCCTGCCCCCATTCCACCTCTTCTCCGCAAGCCTCTTCCCCCAGTGACCCCACACTCACCGGCAGTGGCAGGAAGTGGAGCAACCCGGTCCCAGCCCACTCTACTCCAAAGGATTGCCCCCCGCACTCACCGGCGGTGGGAAGCGGAGTGCCACGGCTGGGAGCAGGCAGGGTAGAGCGGGCTGGGGCCAGGCTGCTCCGCTTCCCGCTGCTGTCAGTGAATGTGTGTGTGGGAGGGATCCCTTTCCCCAAACCCCCTCCCTCGAGCCACACGGCTGGAGCCGGGGAGAGGGAAGCAGAGCGGGCTACTCCCAGCTCTCCGCTAATCCCCCAGGCCACTCTGGGCCTGTGGGCCATCCAAAAGTGGCCCCACACAGCTCCTGCCTAACAGACCCTGGTGGGGGGGAGGGGGAGGCCTGGGACCCCACACAGTCCCACTGCGGGGGGCTGGATAGGGCACCCGAATGGCTAGGGACGGCCTGGCTGAAAGCCACTAGCCTAGTTACCGGAGGCCGTGTGTGTGGAACACTTCCCGGCCCGCGGCTGCTCGCAGAAGGGCGGAGGTGTGGCTAAGGCAATGGCTGGAGACCTGACTCAATTCCCAGCTCTTCCTGCAGGAACTCAGGCAAGTTGCTTAGGCCCAGGGCTACAAAGGGATTTAGGTGCCTAATGCCCATGGGCATTCAATACTTCTGAGGCACTAGGCCTCACGCTGTGCCTTAGTTCCCCACCTCCTGGGGGGTAGGAGGGTGAATTCATTACTGCTGGGGGCATTTGGCTCCCAAGTGATGGGGGCCATGGGAGCGAGCATGTGCACAGGCACCTGGGGCGGGGCGGAGGGGGGGATTGGGCGTGTCATGGATAGTAAGAGCTGTCCAGGCTGCTTGGCCAAGGGCACATTGGGTCTTGGGCACCATCCGGAGGCTGGGTAGCTCTGCTCCGGGTAGGGACCATGGCCAGGGTTGTGCTCTTCCCACCAGCACAGCCAGGGGAATGTGCGGAGGCCAGTGGCTGTAGGAGAGGTGAGCTGACCCCTCCACCCACCCATTCTCTCAGCCTGGCTGCAGAGGGGCAGTGTTGGGCTCAGAGGAGGCAGGGAAGACTCAGCAATTGGGTGGGGCACCATGGTCATGGCGCTACTGGACTCAACGTTCAAGTGATTTTGAGCACCTGATTGTCACAGCACTGAGCACCCGCCCTCTGCCGGCCAGACCCTTGAAAGGGGGGTGTCACATGTTGGCCCCCCCCAACAAATTCCTGGTCACTGTAACAATCTCAGCTGCAGGCTCCAGCTCGTGGCCTCACCTGGGACACATTGGGACGCTCATCGTGCAGGAGGAGGAGCAGTGGGACCAGGCTCCGGAGGACGAGCTCCTTCATCTTTTTTCTGTTGGGCTCCCTTACAAGCTCCAGCAGGTGTTTAAAGAGGGCGATGGAGAGCACCTGGAGTTTGCTGGACTCCTGCAAGAGAGGATGTGGGGAGGAGACGCTGTGACGCTCGTGCTCTCCCAGCAAGGTGAGCGCTCACTGTGAGAGAGATGTCTACCCTGCAGGGGGTATTGCTAACTCACCCCCAGTCATACGGGCACAGCTGGGGGCCAGAGTCTCATGGGCACAGCGCCATTGAAGGCAATAGAGATGCAGGTTTCCACCAGCTGAGGGGCTGGCCTGGCAACTTCTTGGCCAGAGAGAGCAGTAAGGTGGGGTGAGACAGCCCCTGGGATCTCACAGCCAGCTCTGGGCACACTGACATCAGCACCCGCCTGTCAAGCCCAGGGGAAACGCTCAGGGCAGAGCAGCACCAGGACAGGGGCGGCAGAGAGGGAGCGATGAGGAAAGATTCAAAGAACGAAGGGATGTGTGTACTTTGTCCTCCCGCTTTGCATGCCCGACTCACACTGGTGCTGACCCACAGCGACCCTCTAGCGAGGCCAAGGGGGCCAGGCATGGGGGGCAAATTCCTACACTGCTGTTTGTTCGGGCCACGCACAGGGACCTGGGGGGGATTTAAGCAGGAGCAAGGGGTGGTAAATGTGCAGGAGCTCCCAGATAGGGGGCCTTGGAAGCCATGCCTGGAAACCACCCAGCCTCCAGGGGCTTGGGGTTCGGCAAGGGCTGCCCAACTCCTACACATGGGTTTCTTGTTAACTCAGGGTCGGCCCCACTTGGTCACATGATGCCCCCTCGCTGCATGGCAGCTGGCAGAGCCGGACCAGTCCAGTGACCTGGGAGGCCGGGCAAGCTGTGCCCAGCAGGGAGAACCAGGAGCAATAGCTGGGGGCTGTAGGGAGGGGCCACTGCTTTCTGGGAGGTGAGGCTGAGGGTAAGGGGGGGCAGCCTGGGGGGGCGGGTTGACTTGAGCTGTTCTGAGAGTGGCTGAACCTTTAAATGGTGCCCCCCCAATCAGCAGTTACGTGTTGCCTCTGGGCACCAGGTTCTAGACCAGGCAGTTCTCTGAGTGACGTCTGTTGTAAAAGTCTTCATAAGTTCTTTTAGTCTGTTTATCTATTTGGCTGCGCTCTCCTGTCTGGCCACTTTGGAGACAGGCTCTTGGAACAGTAGTTCTCAGTTGTCTTTCCATCAGGAGCGGGTGCTGGACTAGATGCAGGAGCTGCTCTTGGTGTTGATCTTTAGCTGGGCCTGTGCCACTGCTAAATCAAGAGCGGCCGGGTCCCAGCAGAGTTGGGGAGGGCTGAGGGTAGGATTTAGCGTTGTGAGAGCTGGGGAGGTGGGTGGTCCCTCCAGGAGCCCCCACTGGGGCGTTACCCCTGGAAGGCAGTAATGGATGGGTCCCTTTCTCCCGCCCACTTTGCTGGCTCTCGCCATGCAGTGGGGGACTGAACATCAGTCTGGTGAACACGCTGGCGGGGGCTCGTTTGTGGTTACAAAAGGCCTGGGGAGAACTAGCCCCTCCTTTGATGCTGCCCTGCCATGAGAACGAAGGGGAGAGGAAAGGGCGGTAGCTGCAGAACCTATAGACGGAGCCGTTTCCTTATGGAGCTGACAGGCCAGCTGTGGGATTCCTGGCCAGGGAGGGGAGGGGCGGGGCAGGATTTTCACCAGGGTACCATCACTTGTTACCCTGGAAGCCAGCAGGAGCATTGCGGCACCCTGTGCTGCAGAGGCCCCCTCGCTGCATGCAGGCTCAGGAATGCATGTCCTTCCCTCAAGGGGAGCCTCGTCCCCAGGCTGCCCTGATCCTTGTCAGCAGGCCTGCAGGACACCAGGGTTCCCACCCTTACTGCCATATGCTCTGATGGAGAATGGGCTAGCAGAAGAAGGCGGGAATGGGTTCATGTCATTTACGACGATCCTTTTTCTGGCTGGGGCCATAGCATAGGTCCCGCTAGCCCACCCGCCAGCCCCCATTCACACGTCTGTGGCTTGAAGGGTCTCCCGCGGGCCGCCAGGCCTTACATCATGAAAGAACGGCAGGAGTTTCTCAGCCACTTGCACAGCCACGGGGCTGGCGCTCTGCCTGTCCATGCCGGCGAGGATGTCTCTCAGCACGGTGATGGCATTGGAGATGACGCCCCTGTATGCCTCGTGTAGCCGCTCCACGACGACTGGCTGCTGACGCTGGATTTTCCCCACCTGTGTGAAAGGAGGAGCTGCTTTACGGAACACCCTCCGGTGACCCAACAAGCCATTTCCATAACAAAGTCTGCCTCCCCTGCAGACAGAGCCACGGGAACTAGGAGTGCAGGGGGTGCTGCAGCACTCCAAGCTTTTACGCGGGGCTCTGCTCCTGGCTCCACACACAAGGTCCCAGCTGCCGGCCCTGCGCCAACTCCCAGCTGTGGCCCCAGCCTCGGACCCCTTGCCCCATCCGTCTCCCGCCCCCCTGGAGCCATGGCCCTGCTCCTGACCCCAGCTCTAGGGGTGGTGGGGTGTGTGGACAGGTGTAAGGGGGTGCTCAGCACCTCCACTAGAAAAAGTCTTCTAGCGCCCCTCCTCCAGATGACATGTTAGAGCCTCAAAGCCCTTGCACAGCCCCAGCTAGGATCGCAGGCAGCGGGGCCGGCTACCTGCAACATAAGCAGCTGCTTCCTTGTACCCCCGATCTCAGGGGGTGGTATTTATTAGCAGGTATCATCTGTGGAAACTTCTCTGCACAACACCTGGACCCCAAACAAATCAAGTGTATTCTTCTTATAAGGGTTAGAATAGCACCTCCAGCGCCTATCTGCAATCAGGGCGTGTGCTGGGGGCTTTCCAGGCACAGAAAGAGACATTCCCTGGCCTAGAGCTTACAGGCTAGACACACAAAGGAAGGATTTCTATCCCCGTTGTACAGACATGGAACTCAGGCACAGAGAGGCGACGTGACTCACCCATGGTCACCCAGGGAGTCTGGCAGAGCCCGAAACTGAACTTGGGTTCTGCTGAGTCCCGGGCCTTACAGCCCAGCCTCGGCGAGGGAGCCGATTTTGTACACGAGTTGTAGGGTTGGTCTGTTACTAAAAGCCAGATTCAATCATTTCTGTATTTGGCTTTTGAACTGTTCAAAGACAGCCCCACAAAACCTCAACCGGGATCAGGGGGAAAAGTGTCCAATACAGGCTTACTGGTTCCGGAAGGAAAAATAAAACACAAGCAAGTGAAAACCAGCTGAGGACATGGAACAATGGGAATGGTGGATAACAAAGAGAATTACAGTCATGCCCTGTCCATGTCTGATCGATTCATCGTCCGTGTTTAATAAACCGGACTCACCTGCTATTCTCAGGGGAAGTAAATTATCATTAGGGAGAGTTGCCTTCAGATTGTCTCCTCTTTGACCAAGCTGCCAGATCTGTGTATTTAAGTCCCAAGGGTTTTCTCTGCCTTCACTATGCTGTGTCTATCACACTTGTTATGAGGTCGGAGCAGGAAAAGGCCCTCCACGAGCTTCTCGAGGAGCGAGTGCTGCGGGACAGAGATGTGACGTCAACAGTTAAAACCTACGAGGCTCAAAAAGGGGATTGGTAGGAAAAAATGGTTCCAATTGAAGCAAAATGGCTCTGTCCGGGCGTCCCGGATCACTGGTGTCACCAGCATTCCCTGGAGGTCTAGAGTCCACAGCTCTAGAGTCCACAGTCACACACCCAGAGACGCACCCTGCAGGAGCCAGGCCCTGCCCTGCAGAACAACAGACAAAAGCCAGGCAGGGACTTGCCCAAGGTCACCCAGCAGGTCAGAGGCAGAGCCAGGAATAGAAACCAGGGCTCCTGACTCCAGGCCAGGGCCAGGTCCAGGTCCCCTGGGAAGCTTTCAATGACTCCAGCCCTGCATCAGCTCCCTGATGAAGGAGTTGCCAAGACTTTGAAGGAAAGAGCTCAAATTCAGAGGGATCATGGTAAATTGGAGGACTGGGCTATAGACAACAAAATTAAACTCACCCAAGACAAAAGTGAGGTGCTACATTTAGAGAAGAAAAAGCAAATGCACAGAAACAGAATGGGGGATAACCGGTTGAACTGCTGAGAAGGATCTGGGAGTTGCGGTGGATCACAGCCTCAGCATGAGTCAGCAAAGCGATGCTGTTGCCAAAAAAAAAAAAAGCAAATGCAATTTTAGGTTGCATTAACAGAGGTATAGCCTGCAAGTCATGGGAGGTGATAGTACCACTCTACTCAGTGCTGGTTAGGCCTCAGCTGGAGTACGGTATCCAGTTTTGGTCACCAATGTCTACAAAAGATGTGGAGAAACTGTAATGGATCCAGAGGCGAATGACATAGACGATCAGAGGGATGGAACACAAGCCATACGAGCAAAGGTTGAAGGAACTGGCTATGTTTAGTTTGGAAAAGAGGAGATTAAGGGGGGACATGCTAATGGCCTTCAGATTCTTCGAAGGCTGCCAAAAAAAAGATGGCAAAAAGTTGTTCTCTCTTGCCACAGAGGGCAGGACAACAGGGGATGGGTTCAAAGGACAGCACGGCAGATTTAGATTAAATCTCAGGAAAACCTTCCTAACTGTAAGAAGAGTAGGACAATGGGACAGACGACTAGGGAGCTTGTGGAAGCCCCTTTGCTGGAGGTTTATAGTAGGAAGCTGGAGCCATCTGTCTCGGCTGGGACAGACACAACAAATCCTGCATCTTGGCAGGGGGCTGGACAAGCTGACCTTGCGATCCCTTCTCACCCTGCGGTTCTATGAGAGCTGTCCCAGAGCACCAGGAGAGGGTTTCGGCGTGTTCTGCCTCGACCATAGCGCTGGCTAGAGTCACGCTCTCTCTCTTCGGCCCAATGGCGATACCCAGTGGGAGACTGAGAGACACCCTCAGGCCGTGGAGGGGAAACACGGTGCTCCTTCCCTTGCTGCAGGGGCTGGAACTTACAGTCAAGGGGGCGACGCCAGCCTCTTGCTGAGAGACATCGTGATGCTGGCACAGCGGCCATTCCTGCAGCCTGTCGAGCAGCTCCCGTAGGACCTTTCCTGTGGTCTTGGGGTGGGATGTCAGCACCCTCCACATCTCCACAGCAACGCTGCAAAGGGAGAGAGCCGATTTCACCTGGTAAGAGCCCCGCCAGCCTCCTGCACCCACTGCCACCCGCACCCTGCTGGGTCTCCGGCCACTGGCCGGCCCTTTGTTGCCCTCCAGATGCAGCAAGGGCCCCCACTGCCTGGCGCAGGTTGCATGGGGGCCGGGTCTGAGTGTCAGCCCCGGGGGAGGACGAGGGCTGCCATATGGGGTTTTGCAGACTGGCCTGTCTCCACGGCATGTCAGCCTACAAAACTCTCCAGAACAAGCAGCAGCTCTGCAGGGAGCAGGAGGTCTCTGGAAGGTTCTGCACGCCCCTGTCCCTGGCAGCGGGACCAGTCCGGGGGAGCCGGAGCGCAAGCGGCAGCAGCCCCAGCCCCGTACCTGTCACATGACAGCGAGCAGCCCAGCAGCGTTGTGACCACCTCCTCGCCGTACTGGTTGCCCAGCACGACAAGGGCCTTGAGCAGCTGCTGCTGGGCCAGCGGCTCGCTGATGGAGTCCAGGTTGTGGTAGATGCTCATCACAGCCTCCGACACCTGGAAGGGAAATGGGGAGATGGGAGCCTTGGCTTCCTCGCGCTGCTATTGATCTGGGATGCCAGGGACCTGCCGTACCTGAGAGCCATCTGCCCTCCCACATCCTCTTCTCCAGCTCCAGGCCTAGAACACAGGGCCAATTCCCGGCCTATCGATTCATAGACTGCAAGACCACAAATGGCCATGGAGATCACCTAGACTGACCCCCCTCATGGCACAGGACCTGCCCCCCAGTAATGCCGAGCGCCCAGAGGCAGAGTCTCCCACGGATGGGCTCCCCCAGCAGGCTGTTCTCACTGCAGCTCTTACCCTCTCCAAGCTTGGGCTGGGGACCCACAGGATCACATGCAGCATGTGCCTGGCCGCCACCGAGTCATGGACGCTGGTGTCTCTCATGCCCTCGATAGCAGTGAGGAGGAAGTCCATGCGCTCGGATGGGTTGAAGTACTTCCCAAACATCTGAAACAAACCTGCCAGTGAAACCCCTTTTGCTGCCCAGTGCGGTTCCAGTCGGACCGAGCAGCCAGGAGTGCAGGCAAAGCCCGCTTTGCCGGGACAGGGCTGGGTTACTGCACCTGGGACGCACAGTACCCAGCCAGCAATCAGGAGCTGTCCTGCATGGCACAGGCCAGCGTGGCAGTGCATGGGGGCACAATACCGCACAGCACGGATACACTCTCTAGTGCTCAGCAGGGGCTGGCACTGGTGCATGGACGCAATGATGCCTTGGAGAGCATTAATCTCTGGGGAAGCTCCCACCACACCTGACAAGGAGCTGGGATCAGGTTTGGATGAGACCCAGTGCATCTTGGGATGTGGCATGGAGGGAAGCATATTGGCCCGCAATAGTAGAAGCCTTGCCAGCAGATCGAGGGAAGTGATTATTCCCCACTATTCGGCACTGGTGAGGTCACATCTGGCCCCCCACAAGAGAAAGGATGTGGAGAAATCGGAGAGAGTCCAGCAGAGGCTAAGGAAAATGATTAGCAGGCTGAAGCACATGAATTATGAGGAGAGACTGAGGGAAGTGGGCTTATTTAGTCTGCAGAAGAGAAGAGTGAGGGGGGATTTGATAGCAGCCTTCAACTACCTGCGGGGGGCGGAGGGGGCGGGTTCCAAAGAGGCTGGAGCTCGGCTGTTCTTAGTGGTGGCAGGTGACAGAACAAGCATCAATGGTCTCAAGTTGCAGTGGGGGAGGTCCAGGTTTGATATGAGGAAACGCTATTTCACTAGAAGAAAAGGAGTACTTATGGCACCTTAGAGACTAACCAATTTATTTGAGCATAAGCTTTCGTGAAGTGAGCTGTAGCTCACAAAAGCTTAAGCTCAAATAAATTGATTAGTCTCTAAGGTGCCACAAGTACTCCTTTTCTTTTTGCGAATACAGACTAACACGGCTGTTACTCTGAAACTATTTCACTAGGAGGGTGGTGAAGCACTGGAAAGCGTTACCTAGGGAGGTGGGGAATCTCCATCCTTCGAGATTTTTAAGGTCAGGCTTGACAAAGCCCTGGCTGGGATGATTTAGTTGGGGTTGGTCCTGCTATGAGAAGGGGGTTGGATTAGATACCTCCTGAGGTCTATGATTCTATGAGGTGGAGTGGGCCATCGGCAGGGCTCCGGCCCAGCTGGATGGGGTCAGTCACACGCCTGGGTCTGTCCCTCCCCCCTGACTCCTAGGGTGTTAATTTCTCTCTCCTGAGAACTCTGGGCACAACAATCCCAGGAAGCATTGAAAGTAGTTACCATGGCGATATTGCTGGTGTTGGTGAACCAGGTGACCCAGAAGGTGTTCTCCGCTCGCCACTCCCTGAAGACCTGCAGATACTCTGCACTCTGCTTTGCCAGCGTGGTGCCTGAACCAGGGAGGGGAAACAGACAGCAGGCAATAGAAATCAGAGGTTAGCTTTGGAAACGGGAGTTTTGCAAGGAAGTTTAGAGACAAGTACATCTAAGAAACATACCGTAAATTCAGACCAATAAACTCCCCCCCCCCAACAAAACAAAACAAACTAACCCCCCTGGAAGAGTCAAAATAAACCAGGCAGAAGTGCAGCAGCAGTGTGAGGCTCTCCAGTGGATTGCACTGAATGCAGCATGTAGGATTACCAGCCCTGTGGGCAGGTAGCACATCTGGGCATTTGGCCCAAGGAGCTACTGCCCTCGGAGACCAGGAGGCCAGAGGATCTGAACTGGTGGAGCCAAGGGAGACAGCGAGGTACATAGAGGAGACTTTTAGGGATGCAGTAGAGTGGTCCCACCCCCCGTCTGACAGCCTCTGTGCTGCTGAGGAGGGTGAAAGTTTCTGGGAAGGAGAACATCGAGCTGGAGCAGAGGGAGAAGATCCCATAGTTGGGACCCACCTGCCAGATGAAGTCAGGATATCCTCTCACACTGAGGCTGCCCCTCCTGAGTCAGGAAGCCCAGTTAGAAAGAAAAGCCAGGTAATAGTAATGGGGGATTCAATCAATAGACATATAAGCAGTTGGGTTTGTGATGAGTGGGAGAACCGCATGGTAAATTGCCTGCCTGGTGCAAAGGTTGCAGCTCTCACGAGACATCCAAACAAACTTATGTGCAGTGCTGTGGTATGTAAGCTAATGTTTAAATCGGCCTCTGTACGAGATAGCGAATGTGACAGTGAAGTTTATAAAAGTCTCCAGATGTGATCCCTGGCAAGCCTGACTTCAGGACCAGGCAACTTGTTGAAATGATAGGAAAGAAGAGAATTATCAGACACATAGGTGAACACAATTTGTTGGGGCAGAGTCAACCTGGCTTTTGTAAAGGGAAATCATGCCTCACCAATCTACTAGAAATCTTTGTAGGGGTTCAACAAGAATGTGGAGAAGGGTGATCTAGTGGATATGGTGTACTTGGACTTTCAGAAAGCCTTTGACAGGGTCCCTCACCAAAGGCTCTTAACCAAAGTAAGCTGTCATGGGATAAGAGGGAAGGTCCTCTCATGGGTCAGTGGTTAAAAGATAGGAAGCAAACAACAGGAATAAATGGTCAGTTTTCACAGTGGAGAGAGGTAAAGAGCGGGGCACCCCAAGGATCTGTGTTGACACCAGTGTAGTTCAACATAGTCATCAATGATCCAGAAAAAGGGGTAACCAGTGAGGTAGCAAAATTTGCAGATGATACAAAATGACTCAAGATAGTTAAATCCAAAGCAGACTGCGAAGAGCTACAAAGGGATCTCACAAAACTGGGGGACTGGGCAACAAAATGGCAGATGACATTCAATATTGATAAATGCAAACTGGACACCACAATCCCAACTATACATACACAATTATGGGGTTTAAATTACCACTCAAGAAAGAGATTTTGGAGTCATCGTAAAGAGTTCTCTGAAAACATCCGCTCACCGTGCAGTGGCAGTTAAAAAAGCCAACAGAATGTTGGGAACCATTAGGAAAGGGATAGATAATAAACCAGAAAAATGTCAGAATGCCTCGATACAAATCCAATGTGCGCGCCCACACCTTGAATACCACGTGTAGTTCTGGTCGCCCCATCTCAAAACAGATATACCAGACTTGTAAAAGGTGCAGAGAAGGGCGACAAAAATGATTAGGGGTATGGAAGAGCTTCCATATGAGGAAAGATTAAAAAGACTGGGGGCAAGTCTACACTTAAACCACTCTATCGCCATAGCTGCACCGGCGCTGTAGCGTTGAAGAGAAGATGGTCCTCTGCCAACAAGCTCTGAATCCACCTCCCGGAGAGGCGCTAGCTATGTCAGTGGGAGGGGTGCTTCTGCCAACAGGGGTGTGGATTTTTCACAGCCCTGAGCAATGGAGTGATAACAATATAGGTGTGCAGTGTAGACCTGGGACCATTTAGTTTAGAAAAGAGCTGACTAAGGGGGGAGATGACAGAGGTCTATAAAATCATGACTGGTGTGGAGAAAGTGAATAGGGAAGTGTTATTTACCCCTGCACATAACACGGGAACTAGGGGTCACTTTCTGAAATTAATAGGCAGCAAGTTAAAAGCAAAGAAAAGAAGGTATCTCTGCACACAATGCACAGGCAACCTGTGGAAATTGTTGCTGTGGGATGTTGTGAAGCCTAAAAGGATAATTGGGTTCAAGATAATTAGGCCATGCAACCCCAGACTCTGCATGTCCCTAAACCTCTGACTACCAGAAGCTGGGACTGGATGAGAGGGAATGGATCACTCCAAATTTCCCTTTTCAGTTCATTCTCTCTGAAGCATGAGGCACTGGCCGTTATCAGAAGACCCAGTACTGGGCTAGATGAACTGATCTGAGTCAGTATGTCCATTCTTATGTGAGTTATGAAGAGTAGAGTATGGACAGGGGAAGCTAAAGACATCAGGGGAAACTCCATGGCTTGAAGGACTATGGATACTAAGGAGGTTTTTTTCAAAAAGTGTATTAGGAACAAAAGAAATCCTAGCAATGGGGTAGACTCATTACTAGATGGAGACTGTTTAAAAGGATGCAGAAAAGGCAGAAGTGTTCAATAAATATGTTTCCCATGTTTGGAAACCCCATGTCAGTGTATTTAGGAAGGACAAGGGTCTCCAGTGCTCTTACGTTTTTGCCGCAGCATGAAGGTGTAGAGGTGGTGAAGTCCCTCCATAGCCGATCGGCAGATCTCCTGCTCCTGCTCAGCACAGCGCAGAGTGAGACAGCCCACCAGCTGGCCCAGGGCTCTGAACTCCTCCACTCCCTGACGGAGAGAGGGAGCAAGGGGAGTCACTCGCCCCTGCAGGCCCAGCGCAGCATGTCCCCCTGGCATTGCACTAGCAAGGGGCTAGAACCGGGGGAGGCAGAGCCCAGCGCAGAGAGACTGGGGACAATGAGAGCAGGAGGAGCCATGGGGCCCATCACCAGGGACTGAGGGAAGCTCAGCAGGGACGGGAAGTCTGGGTAGCAAAGTCAGCAAACATTGCCCTCGAGTGGGGACCTGGGTAAGGAATGAACTAACGTCCAGTCTCCATCTATCTCAAGGGCAAGCTCCTAATCCCAGCCCCTTCTCCCATCCCCCTCCCTCCACAGACCTCAGATCTAGGAGCGTGAGGTCACCTTGGACTCCTCTTCTCTGCATTGCGCCTCTCTCACTCCATCCTGGAGCTCCCCACAACCCCCACTTTCTGCGCCGCACCCAGCCTGCCGGCTCTCTCCTGCCGGCTCTCTCCTGCAGCCTCCCCCTCTAGCCTCCCCCTCCTGCCAGACCTTCCCTTGCCCCTCCTGCAGCCCCTGCGCTTGCTCCCTCCTCTTCCCCATGTCGTTGCACCAAGCCCCTTGCCCTCCTCTCCTGGGGTCTGCACAGCCTCCCCTGACCCACTCCCCATTGCTCTGGCTCCTTTGGCCCCTCCCATCCCTTTCACTGTGTCCCCTCCCACCTCCCTCCTTCTCTTCTGCTGCCCCAGCCTCTGGGGGCATATCATCCAAGCGCCCCCCTCCAGCTGCCGGAGGGGAGGCCCTGCCACAGGGGGGATGGAGCAGCTGGAGCAGCTCAGTGGCCCTGAGCACCCAGAGCAGGGGGTGTTCATCTGGCAGCCTGGCAGGAGCTGATGCCAAAGCATCCCGGGGGCAACTGACAAAGGGGCTGAACAGACACCTGGGTTCAGAGGGTGCTCTCAGGGCGATCCTCTGTAAATCCGTTGACCCTGCGGAGCAGACTTTGGTCCTAGGGGAACAGCGGGGAGAGTCCTTGGAGATAGAATTATGGGGCTCCACCCAAGGCCCACTGGAGTCAGAGGACAGACCTGTCCACATCAGGGCTCATTAGATTGGACTCCTACCGAGGATCTTGCTGAGTCACTATTCCAGGCCCGGGTTTTCCCTGCCAGGGAGCGCTGCACCGCGAGGCTGCTCAGTGCAGTTAGGAGACGGCCAGAGTCACAGGCTGCTCACCTTGAATTTGTGTTGACCGGAGATGAATTTGGTCAGCCAGGTGATTCTTCCCACTGCCCTCAGCCGCACATGCACCTCCCTGGATGCGGTCCAGGGGAGCAGGACCTGAGAGAAACAGATTGGGACAAATTGCAAAGGAGAAGTACCAAAAAATAACACAAGCACATAGAGTGAAAATCAGAAAGGCTAAGGCAAAAATGAGTTCTAACTGGCAAGGGACATAAAAGGCAATCAGAAGCAGCTCTGTAAATGCATTAGGAGCAAGAGTAAGACAAAGGAAAGTGTGGGGCCACTACTCTGAGGAGCAGAAGGCACGGGGGTGTCCCATGCTTGCGATTAAATGGAGCCTTGGTCCCAGAGCCCCACCCCAGCCACAGGATTCGTCCCCTTCCTGCCCCCATGCCTCCACACCTCCAAGATGTTTTGCAGCACCACAAGGTTGGGCTTCTCCTCCTCGCACACCAAGGCCTTCAGCAGCTCATCCATGGTGTTCAGAGTCTGCGTGCAGAGCAGAGGAGAAACCACAGCAAGTGGCATTACCCAGCCAGGCCACGAACCAATGCCCTGGCGTGTGACATGCCCCAGGCCATGGCAGCCCCTGCTATTCCAGCTCACCCTCTCACTTGTACCCGCAGGGGACCTACTGCAAACTCCTGCTGGCAACAGGACCCCACCCGCTTTTGCTGTCCCCAGGGAGGCCACTGCACACAGTCTAATGCATTAGAAGAGTCAGGAAGGACTCCGCATTTGAGGGGGAGGGGAGATTTCCAGCCAAGCTTCACTTCCCCTGGCCTGTGTGCGTCTCAAGCAGCCGATCTCATGGCCCCCAGCCATGCACTGGGGTGAATGTGCTTGTGAAGGGAGTGTCTGTTCCCCACTAATTGCCGATGCCTGTGAAGGATAAATGCCTACTACTGCTACCCTATGAGGGAGTTACTCCTTTATCTGCGGCCGTGGGGCTTGTGCTTTGGTACTGCAGGTCCTGAGCTGAAGCGCTGCCAAGGAGCTGTGATCATTACACTCTTATGCCAGCGCCAGGTAACCCAGGGGGCAGGGACACGAGCGACTTGCAGGATTCCCCCTCGGTTTGGGACAGCTCCTCATGGCTAGTTTGGGGCTTACGTTGTTGTATAGAGCAGCCTCCAGGCCCTGGTTGGTCTCTGCTGGAGGCAGGGAGAAGGTGCTGGAGAAGCAGACGTTGAGCAGGGTGGATAGCTCCATTCCCCGCAGCAGTGGCTTCACTTTGCTAAGAGAAGAGACACGCGCGGATTGGAGGGCTGAGGCGAGACTGATGCACTGATGTTGGCCTCAGGCTCCCAGGACATGCTGGGCAGGCTTCTGGGAAGCTGAGAGCAGGGCAGGGGAGGGGAGATTTCCAGCCAAGCTTCACTTCCCCTGGCCTGTGTGCGTCTCAAGCAGCCGATCTCATGGCCCCCAGCCATGCACTGGGGTGAATGTGCTTGTGAAGGGAGTGTCTGTTCCCCACTAATTGCCGATGCCTGTGAAGGATAAATGCCTACTACTGCTACCCTATGAGGGAGTTACTCCTTTATCTGCGGCCGTGGGGCTTGTGCTTTGGTACTGCAGGTCCTGAGCTGAAGCGCTGCCAAGGAGCTGTGATCATTACACTCTTATGCCAGCGCCAGGTAACCCAGGGGGCAGGGACACGAGCGACTTGCAGGATTCCCCCTCGGTTTGGGACAGCTCCTCATGGCTAGTTTGGGGCTTACGTTGTTGTATAGAGCAGCCTCCAGGCCCTGGTTGGTCTCTGCTGGAGGCAGGGAGAAGGTGCTGGAGAAGCAGACGTTGAGCAGGGTGGATAGCTCCATTCCCCGCAGCAGTGGCTTCACTTTGCTAAGAGAAGAGACACGCGCGGATTGGAGGGCTGAGGCGAGACTGATGCACTGATGTTGGCCTCAGGCTCCCAGGACATGCTGGGCAGGCTTCTGGGAAGCTGAGAGCAGGGCGCCAGCGGCACTGAGAGAGAGCCCCCCATGGCGCAGGCTGTGCCACGTGCCAGGGCTCAGCCTGCCCAGCCTCTGAGCCACATGGAGTCGCTGAACTGCCGGTGTGATGCAGCTGGCACAGCTGGCGGCGACTCCGGTGGCTCCGCTCCAGCAGTGCCCAACTGCCCCTCTCCCCCCGGAGCCATCGCCTGCGGGTCCCAGAGGGGACCGGTCCAACCCCCTCGCTCCCTCCCCCACATCTTCACACGGCCACTTGGAGAGGTTGCCAGGCACCGAAGGATCCTCCACCACCAACCCACGGGTGCCAGCTTACATGCACCAGCACCATGGCCTGGTGCCACGTGCCCGGGGGAATCAGAAGACGGGGGAGGAGCAGAGGGGGCAATGCCCTGGAGAACTGGCCATGCCAAGAGGCTGGCGTGTCTGGCTGCACACAGCACTAGCTGGGGCTGCGCGGGCAGGCCGGGTACCTCAGCTCCATGATGGCGAGCATCGCTTGCTGACGCACCCCGCTGGTCAGGGAGTCGACAGACTCAAGATCAATCAGCTCCTGGGGAGACAATGTGGGGAAGTGCCAGCCGGGCTCCGAGCTCCCGTAAGGCTCCGACTGGGGAGCAAAGCGCAGGGCCTGCAACACGTGGCCTCGGCAGACAGGTCGTCCTACTGTTGGCTTGACGGTGTGCAGGGCTCCAGCTGGGGAGCGCAGTGCAGGGCCTGTGGTCAGTGCCCCAGCGTCACGTGCCAGTGCACTGCAAAGACTCCATCAGCATTAGCACCCAGGGACTCCACCTGAGATCAGGCTCCTTGTGCCAGGTGCTGCACACACAGTGAGAGCCAGTCCCTGCCCCAGAGAACTCACGAGCTAACTGGACGAGACAAGGCATGGGAGGGAAACTGAGGCACAGAGGGAGAAGTGATTTGCCCAAAGGTCTCACTGAGGAACTGAGCCCCAGCCCACTGGACCACCCACCAGCACACGCTGTCCCACGTTCAGGGAAGGGAGGTAAGCTCCGGAAAGCTTTCTGCAGCGCCGCAGAGCAAAGACTTTCCAAATCTACGGAGCAGATTTGTTGCTAGTTCCCTAGTGGGCACCGACTGCGGAGTGTTGGGGCTCTGTGCAGGGAGACTGGTGTATACAGAGCGACCTGGTGACTTGGGAAGCTGGGCGCAAGGGAACAATCTACGTTTCAATACAGTGACATGTTCAGGACCAAAGAACGCAGGCCACACTCACAGCATGGGGGGCTCTAACCTGGGAAGCGGTGACTCTGGAAAAGACTTGGCAGGCATGGAAATCAGCTGACCAGGAGTGCCCAGTGCGAGGCTGGGGCCAAAAGGGCTTATGCCATCCTGGGCTGGACAAACAGGGCAATCTCCAGTTGTTAGAGAGGTTATTTTCCCTCTGTATTTGGCACTGGTGCGACCTCTGCTGGGATCCTCTGTCCAGGTCTGGTGCCCACAATTCAAGGAGAATGTTGATAAATTGGAGGGGGGTCAGAGAAAAGCCACAAGAGTGACTGAAGGACTGGGAAACATGCCTTATAGTGAGAGACTCCAGAAATCAATCAGTTCAGCTTCACAAAGAGAAGGTTACAGGGTGCCTTGATGACAGTCTGTAAGTACCTACACAGGGAGCAAATGCTTGAAAATGGGCTCTTCAGTCTAACAGACAAACGTCCAACACGATCCAGCGATTGGCAGTTGAAGGTAGACAAATCTCCAGAGCTCTCCAGGCCAAACACTAAACCCGCTAAGTAACATAGCCCGAGTGTGTGTTTTACTCACCTTTATCTTCTCCACAAGGAGGGCTTTGCCGAGAAAAGCTGACAGGTTTCTCTCTGGGTGCCTCGTGAGGACGGCCCTGCTGATGGTGATGACACGATCCAAGAATTCAAGTTTCTTGGCCTCCTCCTATGCCCCGCAGAGATTAGACAAAAACAGGAAGGTTAGCGTGGAAAGGAGCTGCCAGTGGGAGAGATGTCAGAAAGCTTCCCCCCAGCGCTGCTCAGGCTTTGATATGCCGAAGGCCAGAAGGCCATTCATCTCCCAACAGGAGTGACTATGTGGGTTGGGCAGGGCAGGTCTGTGTGAAACCAGACCAGAGAGGGAGCAGATCTCACGGGGTAGGTGTCCAAAGAGGAACTGCAAGATGGGGGCTAAGCAGCCAGACAGTCTTACTGGGGGGCTTGATAGAGTGGGAGGAACATCTGGGTGTGACACCCTGACACCCCAATATTCGCCGCTGTCATATAATTAGGATATGTTTGGTACCAAGTATGTCTTGTAAGGTATCATTCTAAAAGTCTTTCTCTGCTAGACATTAATGTCTCACTGGATTGCATGTGCTATCGTTGGATGTGACGTTCTGAAGTTCAGCTGTGTATGTGTTCCTGAAAAACACTGTGAGGTTCAAAACAGCCTTTCAGGTAGAACAGCAAAAAAGCCAAACACTGGCTCCTGGAGGAAATGCACAAGCATTAGGGCTACCCCAGGAACTGTGTGCAATAGAAACCTCCCCGAGATAAGGCGACACAACGGGAGCTGTTGGACCCAGGTCACAGCAAAAGAGTTTTCCAGCAGGTGGGAAGAGAAGAGAAAAGGGGAAAAATGACATCGCGGGGGGGACGGGACGGGACCTCAGACTCCCTGCAATAAGATACCTGGAAACACCTGAGGGACAAAGATTGAACCATGAGAAGTGATGGTCCCAGGCTAGAGAGAGATTCCTAGCCTGTGCAAGAAAACCTGGGAAATCCAAGCTGCAAAACCAAGGCAGCTTCTGCCTTAAGAATCTGCCAACCTCTTTATCACTCGGGGAGAATTTGCTAATGTATATCCTATCTATCTGGTGTGTAAAGCTTCGTTTGTGTGTTTTGTCTATTTACTACGGTAATCTGCTTTGTTCTGTTTGCTATCTCTTATAACCGCTTAAAATCTACCTCTTGTAGTTCATCATCTTGTTTCTTGTTTATACCACAACCCAGTTTGTAGTATAAATTAGTAATTGGGAGGAGGGGCAAAGAGTTGTTCATACCTCTCTCCACACCGAGGGAGGGGGCGAATGTCATAAAACCTTTGGGTCTGTACTCCAAAGGAGGTGGGCACCAGAGGACTGGGACAAGGCCCTTCAGCTGAGTCTTCCCAGAGCTGATCTCAGTGTCTGTGTCTTTCTGCAGCTGGGTGTGGCCCTGCCTGTGTGTATGGCTGGAAGAGGCTTGTGAGCCGAGCCCAACAAGACAAGGTAACGGGGGCCCAGGCTGGCAGAACAGGTGGGCTCAGTGATAAGCCAGTACATCAGGTGGCACCTCAAAGGGGGGCAACCCATCACACTGGGGACTGGCCAAATCCAGTGGGCACAAGAGGGCAAGGAGCATGGTGGGTGCCTTTTGTAACTCAAGAGAGGATGTTTTTAAGATGCTCTAGTTTCAACAGGAATTATTTGGGGGCAGGTCTCTGGCCTGTGTTATACAGGAGGTCACAGTGGTCCCGTCTGGCCTTAGAATCCATGCCTCATGCGGAGAAGGATGGATGGTGCATGTGGACAGGGCAGTAGCTGAGAGATCAGAGGAGGGCTCTTGGTACCTGTTCCTTGCCCTTGAGAAAGGCGTTGATGTACTCTAGGGTCTCTTTCTCCTGCGAGTCTGGCCCCATAAAGCAGGAGGCATTCCCAGGTGATGGTGAATCTGATCAAAGACAGAGCAGTGGTAATACCTGGGGCTGCCAAGCTGCAGGCTGGATGACAGAGATCTTAGCAGAAACCCTTGCCCCCCGCTCCCACCCCAGCAGGGTAGCAGCCCTAATGCACAACAGGGTCTGGCACAGCCATCCCTGGTTTCCCCAACTCTTTGCTGCTCAGCCCAGCAAAGATCCAGTCAGAGCCCTGGTTCCCAGCGGCCACCCCACTTCCCTGCCGCACCCAGCATGCAGGCTGAGCCTGGGGATTTGGGGAGCGCCACACCTGGAAGGAGGCATGATGTCAGGCTATGAGTGGTGTCCCCGCTCTCCGGGCCATTGCTGGAGGGGGCAGAGGGACTGGCAGTGAATCGGTCTGCTCCCCGCTGCGGGAGAGGGAGGAGCTACCCAGTCTGCGCGGGTTACGGGGACCCAGGGCCTGCCCGCTCTGCTTCCTCTGACTGCCTCTCCTGCCATTGACAGCCACCGGGTGTAACCTGGGCAGGCCCTGGTTTCCCATCATCGACCCCCCCACCCAAATGCCCTGCGCTGTGCCATGTGTCACTCCCCTGCAAAGGAGCCAGCAGATGGGGCTGCAACATCAGGGGTCATCTCATGCTTTGGCCGGCGCCCTGCAATCCTAGGCTTAACAACCCACAGTGCACAGAGCATCCCCTTCGACCGGTGGAAACATCTTCCGACCCCGCAGTGTGACGGATCGGGGTGGACAATTCAGTCAGTCTCCACCTGATGCTTCTGCTGCCGCCCCTAATGCCCCGATCAGATGCAGGGGCTGCAGCTGCTGCCAGCAAGAGGGGCCATTCCCCCCTGCCTGGGTTTTCCTGTCTCTCCATCTCATGGCAGCCCAGAGTTGTACAAAGGTGATGGAGACTTCTCCCGCCACTGACACCCTGGTCTTGCAACCCCAACCCCCAGAGGGGCCAAGTCCCACCGCAATGCAGGGCAATGGCCCCTGCCATTTTTGCAGCCCCCTCCGCCCACCCAGGAGGCACTCCCATCCGCAGGACAAACGGCCTCCCCCGGCTCACTCCCGCCTCTCCTTCTGCTGGTTCACAAACTGCCCAGCAGACAGGCGGCATCCAACCACTCAGGATTCTTCCTGCCCAGGGAAATTACCCTGATCCCTTCCCCCAGGAATATTGGGGCCGTGGCAGGTCCCAGGTGGGGGAGGCAAGTGGGGTGAGGGAGCGGGGGGCAGGCTGGTGAGCAGCAGGAGTTGCTCTGACACCACCCTGAAGGGGAAGGAGCAGAAGGCGGGAGAGCGGCAGGCAGGCAGACTGTGCCGGGGCAGAGCTTTGTGGCGATTTCACATCTCGTCTCTCCAAGGCCTGTGTGGGAGCAGCCGCTGCAGAGAATCCCAGGCCTGATTCCCCCCACGCTGGGTCTCCTGAATGGCCCCTGCCCTGGGGGGCTCCATTCCTCACCCACTGTCTCCTGCTCACTCTCCAGCAGCTGCACGGCAGGGGTCCTAAGGCACCTGTAGTCCTCTCCAGAGCTCAGGGGGACTGTCCTGGCATCGGACTGTCCTGGTGAATGGAACAATGGCTCCGGGCAGCCGGAGAAAGCCTGTTCCCCTGG
This sequence comes from Natator depressus, assembly GCF_965152275.1. Lineage (NCBI taxonomy): Eukaryota > Metazoa > Chordata > Testudines > Cheloniidae > Natator > Natator depressus. The sequence goes on from NC_134236.1 coordinate 139,485,370, forward strand.
CAACCTCAGTGCCATTCCCTCTGGAAGTGATGGTGTCAGCAAAGGTGCTGGAGGTGGTTAGGCCTCGTGGTTGGAGCTGGACTCAGGAGGCCAGGGCGGGGATGGAGCGAGGCTGGAGTGAGAGAAGGACTGGAGTAGGACGAGGGGCAGGGCTACCAGCTACCTCCCGGTCTGGGCACTTACCTGGCCCCACCATGCCAGTGGCTGAGCACACACGTGTTGTGGTATTTAGGCTCTCAACTCCCCCGCAGAGCAAGGACCTGCTCTCCCTCGTTAGCTGAGGCCCGGGGCGGCGGGGACTCACCTGATCTCACACAGAAGACTTACAGAGGAGCGGGGAACTGAACACAGCTCTCCTGGGTCCCAGCCCAATGCCTCATCTAACACCCTGTGCCGCCTTCCCGTGCCGTGCCACCAGCCCTGCCAAACCCTCCTCCTTGTCTCCGTCCCCTCCGGGCTCGACTGGTGCGATCCCTTCTGTCGAGCCGCCCCAGACTCCCTCCTGTGCGCATGCCGCTTCCCGCTTCCTGACTGGCACCAGGCTAGACGGCCGGCAACGGGGCACTTGGCAGACGTGCGCCGCCCAGCCAGGAGCTTGGGGAAGGCTCGGTGTGGTTGGCGATGCAATGGAAAAGCAGAGGTGGGCAATAGAAGATTCTCCTACCTGGAGTCAGGAGTGGGCAGAAGCCTGCGCGTAAATGGGCCACCCACTTTCTGCTGCCGGTGGCGGAGCTGGAACTGCTGGCTCAGCGTTCCCCAGCGGCACGTGCCAGCTCTCGCTCTGCCAGAGCCAAGCTTGGCAGTGAGGGGATGAGGCTGTGCCAGCCAGCAGGGGCGTGTCACAATGGGCAGGCGAGTCACAGACCAGCCAATGTGTGACTCCCCAGCCCTGGGATGCCCCAGCCCAGACTTGCTCTGGCCTCGCCGGGGCTTTAGAGCCTGTCTTTCCCCACCGGGGTCATGGGAGGGACCTTCCGCTCCCCACAGTCACAGACGTGAGGCCGGAAGGGACCGCTGGGCTCCTCTAGTCCCAGCTCCTGCTACCCCAGGCCAGAGCCCCTCCCTGCATCCATGCCACTGGAGCCAGGGGCTCTCTGGATCCCCGAGTGGGAGAATCACTTCCATCCCGGTTCCTCCTTCTCGTGACAGTGCAGAACGGGGATTCATGAACTCTCCCCACCCCCAGCTCCCAGCCCACACGGGAGGCTCTTTCCACTTTCCCAAGCCGCCAGGTGCTTTGGCCATGGGGTGTAAAATGGTCCCATCTCTGCTTCCTCTCCCACCGCTGAAACGACGCAGAAGCTGCTTTAATAGCAGCCCCCCACCCACCCAACTGAGTCCCAGGCCTTGCTAACGCTCAGTGCCATGACAGCCCCAGGAGATGATTGCTGCGGCGTGTGACGAAGTGGGACTGTTCTTAATGTTTCCTCTGAATAGTATGGGGGTGCCTCAGTTTCCCCTAGGCAGTTCTTAAGTCTCTAGGTGGTGGGATAAGGGTGTATGATCATTGCAGAGCCCTAGAGGGCAGGTATGTGCAGGGGTCTGGACACAGAGAATGACAGACACCCTGTTTCCTGGCAACTGATGGCCTGGCCCTTCCCCCCTGCAAGGTGAGAGCTAAAAGGGTTGGAGAACAAAGGAATCGGGTGACCTCCTGGCCCCGGAAAGGGACAAAGCCCAAAGGAGGAGGGGCTGGAGGGAGTTTCAGTTGAGGCTGGCTGGGGACATGGAGTGAAGTACAGAGGTGGTTGTCTGGCTCACTATCTCCCAAAATGGACCCAGCTGAGGGGTCCTGTTCTCTGCACCTACAAGCTCTGTGTTAGACCATGTTCCTGTTGTGTAATAAACCTTCTGTTTTACTGGCTGGCTGAGAGTCCCGTCTGACTGCGGAGTTGGGGGGCAGGACCTCTGGCTTCCCCAGGAGCCTGCCTGGGCGGACTCGCTGTGGGAAGCTCACGGAGGGGCAGAGGATGCTGAATGCTCCGAGGTCAGACCCAGAAAGGTGGACGCTGTGTGAGCTGTTTGCCCTGCATACAGGCTGCTCACAGAAAAGAGACTTCCCCAGAGTCCTGACTGACTTTGTAGGGAGCAGTTCCAGAGCTTCGCCCGGGGACTCCGTGACACGGGGGTCTCGGCCCAGGGGGAGGCAGTGACTCCTAGAAGCAGGGAGAGCAGCAGCACTATAGATCAGGGAGGTCTGGCAATGCCAGTGGCTGGCTGGGATCTGGCAGCCCAGGCACTCAGAGCAGATTGTCAAAGGCCAAACTCCTCTCACCACCGGCTCTGTAGCTCCCCCTTGCTTTCAGTCTGTCTTAGGCACCATCCTGGCCCTCATCCCCCTGGCATCCGAGCACTACCCATCCTCGATAGCATTTATTCTAACTGTCCCCTTCAGGGCAGGGTCTGGCAGCTACCCCCACTGTACAGACAGGGAACTACAGCACAGAGGGAAGAAGGGACTTGCTCGAAGCCAAACAGAGCATCTGTGGCAGAGCTGGGAAATGAACATGGGTCTTCTGGGTCCCAGGATGGCACCTTCTCGTTCAACCTCCTGCCCCCTTCGTCCCTGGTTCAGTGGGAGCTGTGGGAGCTCTCTGGGGCACAGGAGCCGGCTGGTGCTCAGATGGAGCTACGTTGCCTATTGCACAGATCTCACTTTTCTCGAACATTGAAAATGCTGCTCCAACCATACCAGAGCCTGTCAGGATCCTTGCAGCTGGTCAGTGCTAAATTGTGAACTGTGCCCTGGCCTCCCAGAGCGGGGCAATGGGAGAGGGTGGGGCTGGCCCAAGGCCCTGCTGGATTGCGGCTCACGCGTACGGGGTCCCAGTGCTACAGAGCTCTGTGCCGGGACGGCGCTTTGTGGGGGTTTCGCAGCTCCTCTCTCCAAGGCCTGTGTGGGAGCAGCCGCTGCAGAGAATCCCAGGCCTGATTCCCCCCACGCTGGGTCTCCTGAATGGCCCCTGCCCTGGGGGGCTCCATTTCTCACCCAGTGTCTCCTGTTGACTCTCCAGCAGCTGCACGGCAGGTGTCCTAAGGCACCTCTAGTCCTCTCCAGAGCTCAGGGGGACTGTCCTGGCATCGGACTGTCCTGGTGAATGGAACAATGGCTCCAGGCAACCGGAGAATGCCTGTTCCCCCGGCAACCTCAGTGCCATTCCCTCTGGAAGTGATGGTGTCAGCGAAGGTGCTGGAGGTGGTCAGGCCTCGTGGTTGGAGCTGGACTCAGGAGGCCAGGGCGTGGGTGGAGCAAGGCTGGAGCGAGAGCAGGGCTGGAGTAGGATGAGGGGCAGGGCCACCAGCTACCCCCCGTTCTGGGCACTTACCTGGCCCCACCATGCCAGTGGCTGAGCACACACGTGTTGTGGTATTTAGGCTCTCAACCCCCCCTCTGCAGAGCAGGATCCTGCTCTCCCTCGTTAGCTGAGGCCCGGGGCGGCGGGGACTCACCTGATCTCACACAGAAGACTTACAGAGGAGCGGGGAACTGAACACAGCTCTCCTGGGTCCCAGCCCAATGCCTCATCTAACACCCTGTGCCACCTTCCCGTGCCGTGCCACCAGCCCTGCCAAAACCTCCTCCTTGTCTCCGTCCCCTCCGGGCTCGACTGGTGCGATCCCTTCTGTCGAGCCGCCCCAGACTGCCTCCTGTGCGCATGCCGCTGCCCGCTTCCTGACTGGCACCAGGCTAGACGGCCGGCACCGGGGCACTTGGCAGACGTGCACCGCCCAGCCAGGAGCTCGGGGAAGGCTCGGGGTGGTTGGCGATGCAATGGAAAAGCAGAGGTGGGCAATGGAAGATTCTCCTACCTGGAGTCAGGAGTGGGCAGAAGCCTGCGTGTAAATGGGCCACCCACTTTCTGCTGCCGGTGGCGGAGCTGGAACTGCTGGCTCAGCGTTCCCCAGCGGCACGTGCCAGCTCTCGCTCTGCCAGAGCCAAGCCTGGCAGTGAGGGGATGAGGCTGTGCCAGCCAGCAGGGGCGTGTCACAATGGGCAGGCGAGTCACAGACCAGCCAATGTGTGACTCCCCAGCCATGGGATGCCCCAGCTCAGACTTGCTCTGGTCTCGTCGGGGCGTTAGAGCCTGTCCTTCCCCAACGGGGTCATGGGAGGGACCTTCCGCTGTTATACCAATAAAATAAAAACCAGCAGGATCTCATGAAAGGGTAAAAAGGCAAAATACCACATTTATTGTGAATACAGAAAGAATCATAGTAAGCAGTTAGTTATAGGTATAACATTCCATTCAATCTCATATTTATTCACACATTCATTCATACAAACACACACACCCAGGTTCTGCAAGGTTGTTATCATAGTTACCAGCCTTAGAGTTGCTCATGCCAAGCCACTGGCCAGGTGGCCTGGACATGAGGAGGGAGCAGGGCCTTGTCAGATGCTCATCTGATGCTCCTGGAAGTTGGTTGGCAGAATCAGACCCCAAAGTTCTCACTTTTTAGAGTCTATTTTTATAGGAATTTCTTCCTATGCCAGTCTATGGGAATTGCTTCATCATGCTGTTGCTGAATCAATCAGCAGATAGCACATTCCTGACGGCTCCAAGATGTTATCTTGTTCTTTGGTTCTCCCATTCTTGAGGCTGTTGGGTGGATTGCAGTCTGCCCTCTGGGGGACCTCTGGTTATTTCCACTTGACGCCTTCTTCAGCCCATGGACACGGGATTCTTAGGCTGGCACCTCCCTGATCATTCAGTTATTATCCACACCAAGCATCCATCCACATACATCCTCTATCTCGATTGTAATCACAATTGTTAATACAACAAAAGGGCAGGGAGTCTCTGGGTGCTGTTTCTGTTGTTACAGAGTATTGCTTTGAGTCTCTCTCTGTGTGAATTGCTTTGAGAACAGACTCAGTCTTAGAATGTACTAACACAATTAGCAGCTTGCAAGTTTCACACATAGAGGGAGAGAAACAGCACCAAAAACCAAGAGACCTCTTAACTAGTAATACCCTGGAATTGAAACTATGGGGAATCAAACTCATTTGTGATTTTAATACAGAACTTCTTTAATATGATCCAACACCGCTCCCCACAGTCACAGACGTGAGGCCGGAAGGGACCGCTGGGCTCCTCTAGTCCCAGCTCCTGCAGACCCCAGGCCAGAGCCCCTCCCTGCGTCCATGCCACTGGAGCCAGGGGGTCTCTGGATCCCCGAGTGGGAGAACCACTTCCATCCCGGTTCCTCCTTCTCGTGACAGTGCAGAACGGGGATTCATGAACTCTCCCCACCCCCAGCTCCCAGTCCACCGGAGCGGCTCTTTCCACTTTCCCAAGCTGCCGGGTGCTTTGGCCATGGGGTGTAAAACGGTCCCATCTCTGCTTCCTCTCCCAACGCTGCAAGGATGCAGAAGCTGCTTTAATAGCAGCCCCTCCCCCGCCCAACTGAGTCCCAGGCCTTGCTAACGCTCAGTGCCGTGGCAGCCCCAGGAGATGATTGCTGTGGGGGTCTCGGCCCAGGGAGAGGCAGTGACTCCTAGAAGCAGGGAGAGCAGCAGCACCATAGATCAGGGAGGTCTGGCAATGCCAGTTGCTGTCTGGGGTCTGGCACCCCAGGCACTCAGAGCAGATTGTCAAAGGCCAAACCCCTCTCACCACCAGCTCTGTAGCTCCCCCTTGCTTTCGGTCTGTCTTAGGCACCATCCTGGCCCTCATCCCCCTGGCATCCAAGCACTGCCCAACCTCGATTGCATTTATTCTAACTGCCCCCATCAGGGCAGGGCCTGGCTGCTACCCCCAGTGTACAGACAGGGAACCGCTGCAGAGAGAGAATAAGGGACTTGCTCGAAGACAAACAGAGCATCTGTGGCAGAGCTGGGAAATAAACATGGGTCTCCTGGGTCCCGGGCTGGCACCTTCTCTTCCAACCTCCTGCCCCCTTCGTCCCTGGTTCAGTGGGAACTGTGGGAGCTCTCTGGGGCACAGGAGCTGGCTGGAGCCCAGATGGAGCTACGTTGCCTATTGCACAGATCTCGCTTTTCCCGAACAATGAAAATGCTGCTCCAACCTTACCAGGGCCCGCCAGGATCCTTGCAGCTGGTCCGTGCTAAATTGTGAACTGTGCCCTGGCCTCCCAGAGCGGGGCAATGGGAGAGGGTGGGGCTGGCCCAAGGCCCTGCTGGATTGCGGCTCACGCGTACGGAGTCCCAGTGCTACAGAGCTCTGTGCCGGGATGGCGTTTTGTGGGGGTTTCGCAGCTCCTCTCTCCAAGGCTGTGTGGGAGCAGCCGCTGCAGAGAATCCCAGGCCTGATTCCCCCCACGCTGGGTCTCCTGAATGGCCCCTGCCCTGGTGGGCTCCATTCCTCACCCAGTGTCTCCTGCTGACTCACCAGCAGCTGCACGGCAGGTGTCCTAAGGCACCTCTAGTCCTCTCCAGAGCTCAGGGGGACTGTCCTGGCATCGGACAGTCCTGGTGAATGGAACAATGGCTCCGGGCAGTCGGAGAATGCCTGTTCCCCCGGCAACCTCAGTGCCATTCCCTCTGGAAGTGATGGTGTCAGCAAAGGTGCTGGAGGTGGTCAGGCCTCGTGGTTGGAGCTGGACTCAGGAGGCCGGGGCGTGGGTGGAGCGAGGTTGGAGCAAGAGCAGGGCTGGAGCAGGACGAGGAGCAGGGCTGGAGCAGCCTAAGACTGTTGCCAATGTCAGGCAGGAGCGAGTTCCTGGGCCTGGAGTCCTGTTGAGCAGACTGAGCTGCTGCTGTGAGACTGAAATACTTGCTCCGGAAGTCACGGGCCTGTTCCTGGCTTGTGGATTGGTGGGAGCCCGGCACAGGAGGGACTCAGGGCCTGACACATGGCTCCAGGGGACGCTTGGCTCCAGCCCCGCTGGGCACTGAGAGGCCAGGTGCAGGGGGCCAGGCGCAGCACCAGGGAGGACATTGGGGAGGCAGGAGCGCTGAGGTGGGGCTGAGGGGGCAGGTGCTGAGGAGCTGTGGCCGGCTGGCCAGCAGGGAGGGCCCAGCTGCAGCTCCACACCGGGCGCTGCCAGAGCCTGGCAGGCGGCTGGCTGAAGTGGCACTTTGTGATCTGACGCAGGCGGGAGCTGGCTCCCCACATCTGAACTCTCTGCAGAGCCGGCGGATTCACATCTAAACCCGGATGTGGCTCCCAATTCACAGCTGGCCCCTCCCTCCGATCTGGAGTGGCTGAGACCCCAGCGCTCTGTGGAAGAGGCCAACAAATGCCAGCTCCTGGGGTGCGCTTCCCCCAGAGACAATCCCGTGCTGGGAAGGGAGGCTCCAAGAGCCGACAGCTCCACCACTCACACTCCCAGCTTCCTGGGAATGAGCCAGGAGCAGAGTCCCAGTCCCCGTCCCCTGGCATTAACCCAGGGACTCCGCACTGGGGATGTGCACCTGGCAGCAGGCAGCCTCCTGAGAACACACAGGGCAGGGTGCAGGGCGAGGGCTCCCAGAGAGAAACAGGAGGAGGGCAATGCTGGGAACCCCCAGGCCGTCTTCAGCTCAAGCATGAGGACACCCCAGCATCCTGGAGAGCATGAATCTAGCTTCAGCTCAGCCTTTATGTCCCCCCGTTCTCTGTGCTAGATGGGTTGGTCTCCCGGAGGGAGGAAAGTGCCCATCAGGAGTTCCTGGCTTATCCAACGTCAGTTTCCCGCTCTTGTGAAAAAAACGGTGACTTCCCTTACACAGGAGCTGGTGTTCTTCAGGTTGGGCTGGGCCTGTACACGTTCTCCTGTAGGGGTGTGTGCACCCAGGGCCCGTGAGTCGCAGACGTTTGCCAACGAACATTTGCCAACAGACGTTTGCCCCCTGCTCTCCCCGTGGGCTCAGGGACCGCCATCAAAAGGGCACGTCTGCCACCTCCCTCTCAAGTCCTTCGCACCTGCATACTGCCAGGGGAACCTCCCCATTTCTACTGAGGCCTCAGGGACAGGGTTTACGATGAACCAGCTGGAGTTGATCCCCCCTCCCCCCTCCCCGCGTGTTGCACCCCTACGACTAGCTGGGGATCCAAACTGACGCTCCCCGGTTTGAGCCCCTGCCTAGCCAGGCCCTGTTCCCTCCCCCCAGGCAGTCGGTGGCCCTGAACTCCTGCAGGCAGCCATGACACACAGGTGCTTGGGGGCTTGAGAGATGGGCTATCACCAGCTGAATGACCCCTGCCTGTACGGTGGGGACTGAGGTGCCCCCCAAGTCCTGTGCTATGCTGAGTCTGGGGAGATGGGCAGGTTCAGCCTCATTAGAAGGGATCGGCCAGACAGAAAGGCAGAATCGGGTCCCCGCACAGAGCCCCTCTACTCCGTGCCTGTGTCCTAACCACCAGGACAGTGGCCAATCCCACCTTCAGGCCAGGTTCCAGCGTCGGGCCCTGTCCATACCCACAGCGTGTGGCACCCAGCATGCGCTGATAGACTCCGGTACATGCAGTAAGTTCACAGACACTAGAAACTGCCTAACACCAGGCTGGGGGCTGGGGATGTGTAGGGTACAGAGCACAGCACCCCCTAAGGCCGGGCAGGAGGCCTGGGAAATGCATATGATACAGAGCACAGCGCCCTCTAACACCTGGCAGGGGGGCTGAGAGATGGGGGGTGTAGGGTACAGAGCACAGCGCTCCCTAATGCCGGCCAGGGGGCCTGGAAGCTGGGGGAATATGTCGGATCCGGAGCACAGCATCCCCTAACACCAGGCTGGGGGGCAGGGAGAGGGGGGATATGTGGGGTACAGAGCACAGCGCCCCCTCACACCAGGACACGAGGTCTCATCCGTCTCAGGGCGGAAATGATCACACCCTTCGAATGGGGGATCTGCCACGGGCACTGGCAGGAGCGCGCTGCTTTACATTCAGGTTCTTTGGCTGATGGGCGAACCTCACCCCGCCCTGCGTTTCGAACAGCTGTCGATGGAAACCCAGACAGCAGAGATGGAGTAGGACTAACCGGGGTCACTGAGTCTCGCCCTCACCCCGTGTCTACACTGTACAAGGGTGGGAAATAGCAGGTGCCTTTTCTTGCCCTGATACGATTTTGGAGATGCCGACGCTTGCGACAGCTTTCTCCCTGTGTGGGTTGTGGGATCCAGGGGAGCCGTCTGTGTGCTCTGTACAGGACAAGGCGATTAGATCGTTTATACCTCAATGTATCACTGTAAATACAGTTATTTAATATATCAAATAAAAGCAGAACAATACATCAAAAAGCATCAAAATGAAAGAGAGGATTACTATGCACAGGGGGGATTGCTATGTACAGGGGGGGTTGCACGTGACTAGTTAACTGCTCGAGAGCTTTCATCACCGTGTACTTTCTGACAGGTTTCTGCGCCCTGTGTAGGGTTTACGACCCGCCCTCCGTCCCCGTTTCCGGTCGTGTACGGTTTTGGCGCCGTCGGCCCTTTTGAACATTTCTTTTGTATTGTTTTCTGTGTTTGGCTGGGGGAAGGTTGCGTTCTTGTGTTTTGACATATTTAGAGAAACAGTATAAACAAGTAGAAAGAAAGGCTGTAAGGGGTTCGCGGCTCCCTCCCCGTCCATCAGGGTGGGAGACCATGCCCCTCGCTACGATACTTCCGGGGTACCTTGGTTCAGGGGAAAATTAGCCCAGTGTTAATGGTTCAGGCCTGCAGTCAGGCCGAGCAATGGTAGAGAGTCTGTTTGCCTAGGGCCCTCATTCAGGGCAGGGCTGCAGTCAAGTAGGGGCTCTGGCCTACAGTCAGGCAGGCAGAGCAGCAGAAGGTCCATTTGCCTGGCCCTTGATCAGGGCGGGGCAGCAATCAAGCAGGGGGGCTCTGGCCTACAGTCCGGCAGAGCCGTCGCCGTCTAGGAGAGGTTAGCTCTCTGGTGGAAGAGTCAGAACAACCATCTGGCATCCTGATTCAGGCGCGTGCCAGACCAATCAGGCCTCCTGACAACCAGGTGGGGAGCCTGCCACTCCTGATGGTGGCGTGGCGGTGGTAGGGGAACGCAGGCCTTCCCGCTCCACTGAGTCCCCTCCCAGGGCCCTAAACAGCAGCGGAGTGGTCCGGCACTGGGTCAGCAGGGAAAATCTGATCACAACACGCTGGCCGGCTTGTAGTCACTAACACAGCTGAACCCAATTCGGCTGCCCTGGGCTCCTTCCTACACACCCATTCCGTGTGTACATGGGTTCCAGGGTTGTTGTTCGCTTCATTGGGGTAGACGGCTAGTGGCAGCCCCACCAGCTCCTTGGAGTCCCCGGCGTCTGGCAGCTCCGGCAGCCCCTCTGGCTCTCTGTCAGGATAGCGCTCTCCATTAGGGGAGCAGGGAAGAGACGTCCTGCTCCTCCAGCAGCTCTCTCCCAACTCAGCTGGAGGGGCGGCCTTTTATAGTTCCGCTTCCTGTCCCGCCCCTCTGCTTCCGGCAGGGTGGCATGCGGTGGGAGACAAGCCTGCTTTCTGCAACCCTCCTGCCCCCAACAACCCACTTCAGCGAGTCCCAAAATCAAATCCACTTACCAGGGGCCTCCTCTCCTCTTTGTGCTTCGCCAACATCCGGGGTAGAAAAGAGCTCCTGGCCGCATGTCATCTTCTGCCTCTGAGTCCCCCTCCACATCCTCGTCCAAGATTTCCTCCTCCTGGCTCGGTCCACTCTCGACTGACACGCGAGCCACCCAAGTATCCACAGTGGTGTTAGCAATGGAGGTGGGGTCGCCGCGGAGTATCATGTCCAGCTCTTTGGAGAACCGGCAGCTCATAGGCGCAGCACCGGAGTGGCGTTTGCCTCCCGCGTCCTGTGGTCGGCGTTCCGCAGCTCCTTCACTTTGCTCCTAAACTGCCGTGTGTCCCGGTCATCGCCCCTTTCTGTCATGCATCGTGAAATCTGTCCGTAGGCGTAATGATGCTGGTTCTGGCGGGACCCAACCGAGAGTGCCAGTTCAGGACAAACTGCTTCAAGCAGGGCAGTTACAGCCGAAGGCTGGGGGGTTTCCACCTCTGAGGCAAACCAAACCAGCCAAACAGAGCAGACTTTGGTCTCACCCCACTGGCTCACCACAAGTCACACAAGCAATTCCCTTAGACACTGCAGTTTCCCAGTATCCCCAACAGTACCACTTCTTATGGGGACAAATGGTTATGAAAACCAAGACCCCAGGAAAAGAAAAAAGGTTCTCTCGATCCCAAAGGACCAAGCCCCAGACCCAGGTCAATATACAAATCAGATCTTGTCCCAAATCACGCTGTTGCCAATCCTTTAGACTCTAAAATCTAAAGGTTTGTTCATAAAAGGAAAAAGCTATAGATGAGAGGTAGAATTGGTGAAATGGAATCAATGACATACAGTCATGGCCAAGTTCTTGGTTCAGGCGTGCGGCAGCGACAGAATAAACTGCAGGTTCAAATCAAGTCTCTGGAGAACATCCACAGCTGGGATGCGTCTTTCAGTTCTTAGTTCAAAGCTTCAGTGTAGCAAAGTCCCTCCAGAGGGATGAAGCAGGACTGAAGACAAGATGGAGGAGCTGCAGCAGCTTTTTATATTCTCCTGCCGTGTGGTCTTTCTTTCTTTGTCCCAAAGACAAGCTGTCCATCACGTGGCCTGGAAAAACCTCCGAGTTCTGTCCATAGGCACAAGGTCCCTGCACACCTTGCTGAGTCCCAAGGCGTGTCTGCCTTCTCTCAATGGGTCAATTGTGTAGCTGATGGTCCTTAATTGGCCATCAAGCAGGCTAGGCATTGCATCCGATGAAGTGAGCTGTAGCTCCCGAAAGCTTATGTTCAAATAAATTTGTTCGTCTCTAATGTGCCACAAGTCCTCCTTTTCAACTTGTCTGGGGTGTCACCCAGAAGCATAGTACAAGTTTGAACCACAGACAGTGTAGAGCCAATACTTATAACTTAAAATACAAAAATGATACAAGCGTATAGACAGCATAATCATAACCAGCAAACCGTAACCTTGCCTTAGACACCTTATTTGACCCCCTTTATACAAGATTTGGTGCCACTATAGGACCTTGGTTGCAACAATGTTCTATATGGTCCCAGTTCATAGAATCATAGAATATCAGGTTTGGACGGGACCTCAGGAGGTCATCTAGTCCAACCCCCTGCTCAAAGCAGGACCGATCCCTGACTAAATCATCCCAGCCAGGGCTTTGTCAAACCTGACCTTAAAAACTTCTAGGGAAGGAGATTCCACCACCTCCCTAGGTAACGCATTCCAGTGTTTCACCACCCTCATAGTGAAAAAGTTTTTCCTAATATCCAACCTAAATCTCCCCCACTGCAACTTGAGACCATTACTCCTTGTTCTGTCATCTGCTAAGTCAATAACGTCACAGTAGGTATAATAATTTCTACGTCCGGAGTGCAGCTGGGACTGCACAGCCTCCTCTCCCCAAATGCTGATGAGGTCCAGCAGCTCGGCATAGCTCCAACAGGGGTGTCGCCTTGTCCGTGGAGCAGGCCTGGCCAGCTGGAAAGATGTGCTGAGACCACTGCACGCATCACCGAGAAAACAGGAAGGGGACTTTCAAAATGGCAAAGGAGTTTACGGAGTGGGGATGATGGATGGTCACCTGAGGGCCGGGAAGTAGAGTTCAAACCGATGACCAGAGAGGCGAGAGCAGGCATTGTGGGATGCCTCCCGGAGGCCAATCGCAGGGCCGTAATCGACCTCGGTGTCTACACTGGCACCGCAGCCCTGTAGCCCCGGTGCAGAAAGTTTTTTAAACTGTGCAGTGCTTTTTTTAAAGCGCTGCAACTGCCCTGTTTCCACGCCCTGAGTGGCGTGGCCGTGCGTACACCTCACCAGTTGCAGCGCAGAAAGCTGCTTTACCATGCAGCAACTTGCCAGCGTAGACAGGACCTAAGGAAACAGTGCCATGACTTCAAACCTCCCGTTCACCGGAAAAAAACAAGGCTGTGTTTTGGAGTGGAATAAAAATGCACCTTTTAAAAATGCTGTAACAGTTTTAACACATGATGAAAGTTATATTAAGCTTATTAAACATTTTAGATTTTTGTTGCATTATCAGACTGCTTTTGTTCTTAAATGTTTGCAGCCCACGGGCTGAGACATAGATATATGCTTCTGTGTTTGTTTTGGGTCTAGAAGCTGTAGTAAAAGTAATGCTTTATAAAAACAAAAAGGTTTTTTCATTTGGACTTTGTGTTTCTAAGAAGACAAAAAGCATTTTAGTTATAAGTTAGACAGGGTCATTTTTGAATTAGCCAGTTTGTTTTCAAAAGATGTCTAGCTACCATTAAGCAAAAGCCAGGGCCGTAAAGTTAATTAAAGGAAACAGGCATGTAGATTTCAAAGCCTCCTGGTTACAGAAATGGGAATGGCCACATCACCATTTACAAAATCTTTTTATTAACTGTTTAAATAAACTTACTATATAAAAGAATACAAAAAGAGACCCAAACCAAAACAGTTTTACCTTTAAATTGTAAAGAAAGCTTTAAAAATCAGGGTACAGTTAAAACCCTCATGTTTTTAAAGCATGGATTTAGACAAAAAAGAAGAAAAAGCAGCTGATGTGAAAAAGTTCTGACAGAGATAAGGGGCTTGTTCTGTTCCCAACATACACACACATACGTTCTTCTTCTTTTCTCATGTCTTTTGAAATGTAAAGCAGGACACACAAGTTTGCTTTAGGCCTGTTATAGAAAATCTGCATGGAGCAGGATTTAAAATAGCTGCTTTCCCCTGTTTAGCTCGCATGTCCTGTGACCAAAGTTGTTTCACTGTAAAGATGGCCAAAACATGTATGAATTTAAAACAAACAAGAACCCACAGCAGATTATTTTTCAAAAGACACCCTTTGAACTTATTAAGAGTGTAAAATAAAGAAGCACCTCGGGGTTAAAACCACAGGCAGTTTACAAAAGTAATTTGTGAAAGTTAAATGAAGTTTTTATTGACTTAGGGATTTTTGTCTGAATTTTGTGCTGCATTATCAGACTGTCTTTGTTTCTAAATGTTTCTAAATGTTTGCAGTCTGTGTGCTGAGACCCAGGTACAAGCTCTTTTTTAACTGTTTAAATGGACTTAATATATCAAAGAATGCAAAAAGAGAATGCCGCCCCCCGCACACACATTTTTCTTTTCTCATGATTTTTTAAATGTAAACCAAAGGCAAACAAACTTGGAAGGGTTTTAAAATGCTAAAAGGAAACATAAAAAGACACGATGAAAGGTTTTTTTTTTTAAAGTGTTCGTTTGCTTTTCAGAGTTTTGCCCAAGTCAATTGACCAGAGTACAAAAATCTAGCGTTAGTTTCTTTTTAAAGCATTTGCCTACGAGTGCTTTTGTATGATTTTTTGAATATGTGACCAAGCAATGCAGTGGCTCCTGCCCCTTATGAAAATTCCTAATGAATTTAAGAAACCTTTCCAGAGGTTTTTTATACTCCTGATAGAATTGAATGCTAATTTTTATCCTGGCCACCAAATTTTGAAGGCTGTATTTTTTAAAAACCTACAAAAAGGCTCACACTCTTTATTAAACCCCTTACATCTTTAGCATGATGTCTATAGAACCCCAATGTCTTTAATCCCTTTTAAATTTTATGGGACTTTTCCCACTGGGGCTGACAGACGAACAACAAAAATGATTTTGGGGGTTTTTAGAGAGAGTTCCCTGTTTTAAAATTTCACAGTTTAATTAGATTCTGTAAACTCAGCTCCTTGAACTTTTTCATGGTCCAAGCCCACGAATTTCACAACTGTTAGGAGAGAAGCATCCAGCATTCTGTGTGTACTTCTCCTCTGAATGCTGCTTTCTACTGGGAGAGGGCCGTACTACAGCACATTTTATAGCCTGTGGTCATAAGTTGTTATATCTACTGGTAGCAGATAGGCACAAGAAGCAGCCCTCTGACCAGGTCAAACTGGACAAATTGGTCAAACTGGACAGTCTCTACGTAAAAGAATAAATGGACACAAATCAGATGTCAAGAATTATAACATTCATAAACCAGTCGGAGAACACTTCAATCTCTCTGGTCACGCAATCACAGACATGAAGGTCGCTATCTTACAACAAAAAAACTTCAAATCCAGACTCCAGCGAGAAACTGCTGAATTGGAATTCATTTGCAAATTGGATACTATTAATTTAGGCTTAAATAGAGACTGGGAGTGGCTAAGTCATTATGCAAGGTAGCCTATTTCCCCTTGTTTTTTCCTAACACCCCCCCCCCCCCAGACTTTCTGGTTAAACTTGGATTTATGCTGGAAATGGCCCACCTTGATTATCATGCACATTGTAGGGAGAGTGGTCACTTTGGATAAGCTATTACCAGCAGGAGAGTGAGTTTGTGTGTGTGTGTGTTTTTTGGGAAAAAAAAAAGGGGGGGGTGAGAAAACCTGTATTTGTGCTGGAAATGGCCCACCTTGATTTTCATGCATGTTGTAAGGAGAGTGGTCACTTTGGATAGGCTATTACCAGCAGCAGAATGAGTTTGTGTGTGTGGTTTTTGGAGGGGGGTGAGGGGGTGAGAGAACCTGGATTTGTGTAGGAAATGGCCCACCTTGATTATCATACACATTGTGAAGAGAGTGGTCACTTTGGATGGGCTATTACCAGCAGGAGAGTGAGGTTTTTTGGGGGGGGGGGGGGCGGAGGGTGAGAAAACCTGGATTTGTCCTGGAAATGGCCCAACTTGATGATCACTTTAGATAAGCTATTACCAGCAGGAGAGTGGGGTGGGAGGAGGTATTGTTTCATGGTCTCTGTGTGTATATAATGTCTTCTGCAGTTTCCACAGTATGCATCCGATGAAGTGAGCTGTAGCTCACGAAAGCTCATGCTCAAATAAATTGGTTAATCTCTAAGGTGCCACAAGTCCTCCTTTTCTTTTTGCCAATACAGACTAACACGGCTGTTACTCTGAAAGCTGTAGAACAGTTTCTGATTGGTCCGCCCGAGAGGCGGAGATAACCATGCTGGGGGCTGTGAGCCTTGGGAGCTCCCTCTTTTCCTGGGGGCAGCCGCAAGGGTAAGTTCTCTTCCCCCTCCCCGTCCGCCCCCCTGCAGCTTGCTATACTTTCCTTGCATAATGACAGGTTTCAGAGTAGCAGCCGTATTAGTCTGTATTGGCAAAAAGAAAAGGAGGACTTGTGGCACCTTAGAGATTAACACATTTATTTGAGCATAAGCTTTCATGAGCTACAGCTCATTACATCCGATGCTCACGAAAGCTTATGCTCAGATAAATGTGTTAGTCTCTAAGGTGCCACAAGGACTCCTTTTCTTTATACTTTCCTTGTCTCACCAACCAAAAAGGATCTCTTCCTCTTTTCTATACTCTCCTTCTCTAACTAACCAAAAAAAGGATCTTTCTCTCTTTTGCACAGCTCCGTGTTCTGCTTACTAACAAAAAAGGATCTTTCTCTCTCTTTCTGTTTTCTGTACTTTACACAGCCCTGTGTCACTGACACAGGATCTCTAGCTCATTTTTTGGCCGTGTGATTTCTTTCACCCGACCTTCTCAACCTTCCTTTAGAGTTTCCTCTTTTCTTTAATGAGCCTTTGCTTTTTAAAATTTATTTCAATTTTTTTACTCTTATTATTTTTTAGTCCCAACAAAAATAACCTTTTACCACGTTCTTACTAATCTATCAAAAACACTCCTCTCTCTTGTTGCTTTCTATAGTTTCCCTCTTCCTTCTATTTAAAATAACCTTTCTTTCCTTTTTTCTTCTAAGGCTAAGCAATTTTTCTTTTCTTAAAACTCCTTTCCTTTAAGGCCTCTGTCGCGAGGGGGCATGGTCTCCTGCCCTGACAGCCTGGGAGGGAGCCGCGAACGCCCCTGGTGGGCAGAACCGGGACACCCACGGCAGCAGAGTGGCGGGGCAGGAAGCGGCACTATAAAAGGCCGGCCCTCCAGCTCAGATGGGAGAGAGGTGGCAGATGAGCAGCACGTCTCTTCCCTGCTGTGGAAGGACAGAGCTAACGGAGAGCGCTATCCTGACAGAGACCCAGAGGGGCTGCCAGATGCCGGGGACGCCGAGGAGCTGCTGGGGCTGCCACTCACTGTCCTCCCCTAGAGCTCACTGTTGCCGGCAGGGAAAGGGCTGGGGGGGAGTACTCCTCTCTGGCCCCTGTCCCGGAGCAGCCTGCCTGCACCCCAAACTCATCCCCAGCCCTGCCCCACCCCAGAGCCCACACCCCCAGCCAGAGCTTTCAGCTCCCACCGCACCCTCAACCCTCGCCCTGAGCCCCTCCAACACCCCAAACACCTTATCCCCAGTCCTAGGCAGAGCCCTCATCCCCCCCACACCCCAACCCTCTGCCCCAGCCCTGAGCCCCCTCCAACACCACAAACCCCTCATCTCCAGCCCTAGACAGAGCCCTCATCCCCCCCATACCCCAACCCTCTGCCCCAGCCCTGAGCCCCCTCCAACACCACAAACCCCTCATCTCCAGCCCTAGACAGAGCCCTCATCCTCCTGAACTCCAACCCTCTGCCCCAGCCCTGAGCCTCTCTAACCCCCCAAACCCCCCAGCCCCAAAAAGAACCCTCACCCTCTACACCCCTACTCTTGCCCTGAGCCCCTCCCAAACCCCTCAGCCCTGCACCCCCTCCCTCTGCACCCCCTCCCATCCCCAAACTCCCTCCCAGAGCCTCAGCCTGCACTCCAATACTCTGCCTAAGCCTAGGGCCTGCACCCCAGACGTCCTTCCCCACCCAAACTCCCTCCCGGAGCCTTGGGCAGGTGGGGGGCAAAGTAGGGGCGGGTTCTGGGCAGCAGCAAAATTTCTACAAACCTGCCACCCCTGAACCCATGTACACACGGAACGGGCGTGTAGCAAGGAGCCCAGGGCAGCCGAATTGGGTTCAGCTGTGTTATTGACTACAAGCCGTCCAGTGTGTTGCGGTCGGATTTTCCCCACTGACGCAGTGGCGGATCGCTCCACGGCTGTTAGGGCCCTGGGCTGGGACGCAGTGGAGCGGGAGGGCCTGGGTTCCCCGACCACCGCCACCCCACCGTCAGGAGTAGCAGCCTCCCCACTTGGTTATCAGGAGGCCTGATTGACCTGGCATCCGCCTGAATCAGGACGCCAGACGGTTGTGCTGACTCTCCCACCAGAGAGCTAACCTCCCCCAGACTGCGACGGCTCTGCCGGACTGTAGACCAGAGCCCCCCTACTTGATTGCTGCCCCGCCCTGATCAAGGGCCAGGCAAATGGACCTTCTGCTGCTCTGCCTGCCTGACTGTAGGCCAGAGCCCCTACTCGACAGCAGCCCTGCCCTGAATGAAGTCCCTGGGGAAACAGACTCTCGACCGTTGGTCGACCTGACTGCAGGCCAGAACCATGAACACTGAGCTATTTCCCCTGAACCAAGGTACCCCGGAAGTATCACAGCAAGGGGCATGGTCTCCCGCCCAGACGGATGGGGAGGAAGCCGTGAACCCCCTACAGTCTCTCTTTCTACTCGTTCATATTTTTTCTCTAAATATGTCAAAACACAGCACGCTGTTAGGGCCCTGGGCGGGGACGCTGTAGAGCGGGAGGGCCTGGGTTCCCCTATCCCCGCCACCCCACCGTCAGGAGTGGCAGCCTCCCCATGTGGTCGTCAGGAGGCCTTCTGCTGCTCTGCCTGCCTGACTGTAGCACAAGCACGCAACCTTCCTCCGGCCAGACACAGAAAAATAATACAAAATAAATGTTCAAAAGGGCCGATGGTGCCAAAAATGTACACGACCGGAAACGGGGACGGAGGGTGGGACGTAAACTCTACACGGGGCATGGAAACCTGTCAAAAAGTACATGGTGATAAAAGCTATTGAGCGGTTAAGTACTCACGTGGCTGGGCAGGGCAGGCGGCCAATGGGGAGGAAGCCATGGTCCAGCATGATGTGTTCCACCCTGCTCCAGGCGGGCTCTGGTGCACCAAACCCCCAGAGTAGGGAGGCTGGCTTTTACTCGGACAGCTGGGCAGCTTCAATGACTGGGCTCTCCCTTGTACACATCAGTCTCATCCTCTGCAAGAGTGTTCGTAGGCTGGCACGGGCTGGACGGTGTTTCTTGCAGGCATTGAGGATGAGCACGGTCTGCAAAGCCAGGCACCTGACAGAGGACTTGCTGTCCTCCTGCAAGCCTTTGAGGACTAAGATTGAAAGAAAGGAAATGGAGGTCAGAGCCATGGTGCTCTGGAAAGCCCTGGCAGACCAAGCCAGCGCTGTACCTCTCGGCCTGCAATAAGGAGGCAGCAGGCTGGGAGGCGGGAGGCAGGGGACTAGCAGGAACAACCACCGATCCTCACTAAACATCCCTGCTGCCCTCCACAGCTGGGGGAGCCCCCAGACACAGGCAAGAAGTCACAATGAACCCCATTCACTCACTATTTCTAGGACTGCCCCACCCCTGCAGTATCTGATGGCCTCATCCCTGCCTGTATTTAAGCTCCCCCTTCCCCCCAGTGCACAGATGGGCACTTAAGCCCCGAGAGGGGGAGATTCACAAAGGGGGCTGGGCATCGTTAGGCTACGCCTAACTTCCGGTGCCCTGCTGCCCTCCAGGAAATGCCGAGGAGGGAGCTCTGCCATTCTCTAGCTCTGGTTGGGGACCAGCTGTGCACCTGCTCTGGGAGTGAGGAGCCTGAGCTATGTCACCCCCCTGCCCCCTTTTCCCCAACAAATGTGGAGGAGACGCTGCTCTGCCCTGCGCTGGCCCAGGGGTCCGGGCACGCAGCAGGGAGGTAGGTGACCGGACGTCACCTCAGTCTCCTTTGGAGCAGTGGCTTGACACCAGGCACCCCACCTGGAGGTGACTGCAACAAACCCTGGGCTAGTGAGTGCAAGGGGGGGAGGCAGGACCAAACCTTTGCTGTGTTGGGGGGGGGCAATCATCTGCGAAGGCCAGCCAGCTTCGGCCCAGTTTGGGGATTTGCCAGGCCACAGCTCTGAGGTCAGGGCTAAGTGCCTGGGCACATGCCAACCAGCAGACACCACAGGGTGAGGGGGAAGCTGATCAGGGGTTCGGGGATCTACATTTTGCAACCCTTTGTGGCTCTTGCCCAAGATCACATTGCTGGCGTTGGAGATTGAACACAGCCCGCAGCCCTGGGCCATTCGTCCCTCTAGCGCTCAGTGCTCAAAGCGGGTACCACTCACCGTTGAAGATGGAATCCAACTTCTCCTGGCTCTTCTGGTCCAGCTGCCGGGCAGTGAGCCCTACACACACAAACAGCTCATCACATCCCTGCATCCCCAGTGAGGGTGTCAAAGCGTCTGTCACCCTCCAAGCAGCGGGGCTTTCCCCTGCCCCTTGCTGCCCAGGACGGACTCCTGAGTCCCCAGGGAAAGGGCGAGTCCCCAGGGACGGCTGTGGGGCTGGTTGCCAAAGGAGAGCATAGCGCCTGAGGTTCCACTCCCAAGAGCCCATGGTGGGGTGGGGGGAGGGGGGGATGGGGACTGCATGGGGAGCAGTGGGGTTAGAGGGGGCCCATCAGCCGATCAGGGCAGTTTGGGGTGAGCTTGCTCCTGCGGGTTTCTGACACCCCTGAGCCTTCATTCGGCAATCAGGAGCCCAGGGGTTACTTCTCGCTGCCGGCAGGGACTGAGGAGAGCCTGAAACTGGATCCAGCCCCCCTGCTTAAGGGACCCCTCTGCTCTGTGGTTACCTAGAAACCTGATGGCCGCTTCTCTAATGGGAGCCTGCGGGTTTTTCAGAAAGGCCATGGCCTGGCAGAGGAAGGTTTCTGCCCTCTCCTTGTAGCACGCCACCTAGGAGCCAGAAGAAGGGAGCACAAGGTTATTAAAGGCCTTTCCATCCTGCAGGCCAGGTTCCAGATCTGTGGAGTGTCCTGCTTTCGCCCCTCCTTCCTCTGCCGGGGGATCACGCAGCGGGACTACAGCCAGGGCCAGGTGTGGTCCCGGGGCTGGGGCTCGGTGTGGGCACGGAGCCGGGCAATGGAGGGCTCCCTCACCAGGCAGTCACAGCCTCGCCAAAGCTCCTTTCGCTGGACGAGAGCACCGAGCTGGCTCCACCTTAGGAATTCCACAGCACGGCTGAGGGCGTCCCAACACACCTGCAAAACAAGAGGGGCCGGGGCGAGCCAGCCACGGTTACAGGAGGTGGAAGCCAGGGCAGTCCCTCGGCATACGCGGCTGCATAGGGGACCACGAAATATGGGGCACCAAATTTCCCCAAATTTCATGGTGCCACTAGGCGGCTGCATGCTGCACATGCAGCAGCCCCAGCCCCAGTGACCCGCCCTATACCTCGGCCAGCCCTGCCGCGGGCTGCGCCCACTACAAAGGGCAGGGCCGTCCCTGGGGGGGGCCCAGACAACTCCCTCCGCCCGGCCTCTTCCCCTTCCCCCTCTGCTACGCCCCTGGCCTGCCCCCATTCCACCTCTTCTCCGCAAGCCTCTTCCCCCAGTGACCCCACACTCACCGGCAGTGGCAGGAAGTGGAGCAACCCGGTCCCAGCCCACTCTACTCCAAAGGATTGCCCCCCGCACTCACCGGCGGTGGGAAGTGGAGTGCCACGGCTGGGAGCAGGCAGGGTAGAGCGGGCTGGGGCCAGGCTGCTCCGCTTCCCGCTGCTGTCAGTGAATGTGTGTGTGGGAGGGATCCCTTTCCCCAAACCCCCTCCCTCGAGCCACACGGCTGGAGCCGGGGAGAGGGAAGCAGAGCGGGCTACTCCCAGCTCTCCGCTAATCCCCCAGGCCACTCTGGGCCTGTGGGCCATCCAAAAGTGGCCCCACACAGCTCCTGCCTAACAGACCCTGGTGGGGGGGAGGGGGAGGCCTGGGACCCCACACAGTCCCACTGCGGGGGGCTGGATAGGGCACCCGAATGGCTAGGGACGGCCTGGCTGAAAGCCACTAGCCTAGTTACCGGAGGCCGTGTGTGCGGAACACTTCCCGGCCCGCGGCTGCTCGCGGAAGGGTGGAGGTGTGGCTAAGGCAATGGCTGGAGACCTGACTCAATTCCCAGCTCTTCCTGCAGGAACTCAGGCAAGTTGCTTAGGCCCAGGGCTACAAAGGGATTTAGGTGCCTAATGCCCATGGGCATTCAATACTTCTGAGGCACTAGGCTTCACGCTGTGCCTTAGTTCCCCACCTCCTGGGGGGTAGGAGGGTGAATTCATTACTGCTGGGGGCATTTGGCTCCCAAGTGATGGGGGCCATGGGAGCGAGCATGTGCACAGGCACCTGGGGCGGGGCGGAGGGGGGGCTTGGGCATGTCATGGCTAGTAAGAGCTGTCCAGGCTGCTTGGCCAAGGGCACATTGGGTCTTGGGCACCATCCGGAGGCTGGGTAGCTCTGCTCCGGGTAGGGACCATGGCCAGGGTTGTGCTCTTCCCACCAGCACAGCCAGGGGAATGTGCGGAGGCCAGTGGCTGTAGGAGAGGTGAGCTGACCCCTCCACCCACCCATTCTCTCAGCCTGGCTGCAGAGGGGCAGTGTTGGGCTCAGAGGAGGCAGGGAAGACTCAGCAATTGGGTGGGGCACCATGGTCATGGCGCTACTGGACTCAACGTTCAAGTGATTTTGAGCACCTGATTGTCACAGCACTGAGCACCCGCCCTCTGCCGGCCAGACCCTTGAAAGGGGGGTGTCACATGTTGGCCCCCCCCAACAAATTCCTGGTCACTGTAACAATCTCAGCTGCAGGCTCCAGCTCGTGGCCTCACCTGGGACACATTGGGACGCTCATCGTGCAGGAGGAGGAGCAGTGGGACCAGGCTCCGGAGGACGAGCTCCTTCATCTTTTTTCTGTTGGGCTCCCTTACAAGCTCCAGCAGGTGTTTAAAGAGGGCGATGGAGAGCACCTGGAGTTTGCTGGACTCCTGCAAGAGAGGATGTGGGGAGGAGACGCTGTGACGCTCGTGCTCTCCCAGCAAGGTGAGCGCTCACTGTGAGAGAGATGTCTACCCTGCAGGGGGTATTGCTAACTCACCCCCAGTCATACGGGCACAGCTGGGGGCCAGAGTCTCATGGGCACAGCGCCATTGAAGGCAATAGAGATGCAGGTTTCCACCAGCTGAGGGGCTGGCCTGGCAACTTCTTGGCCAGAGAGAGCAGTAAGGTGGGGTGAGACAGCCCCTGGGATCTCACAGCCAGCTCTGGGCACACTGACATCAGCACCCGCCTGTCAAGCCCAGGGGAAACGCTCAGGGCAGAGCAGCACCAGGACAGGGGCGGCAGAGAGGGAGCGATGAGGAAAGATTCAAAGAACGAAGGGATGTGTGTACTTTGTCCTCCCGCTTTGCATGCCCGACTCACACTGGTGCTGACCCACAGCGACCCTCTAGCGAGGCCAAGGGGGCCAGGCATGGGGGGCAAATTCCTACACTGCTGTTTGTTCGGGCCACGCACAGGGACCTGGGGGGGATTTAAGCAGGAGCAAGGGGTGGTAAATGTGCAGGAGCTCCCAGATAGGGGGCCTTGGAAGCCATGCCTGGAAACCACCCAGCCTCCAGGGGCTTGGGGTTCGGCAAGGGCTGCCCAACTCCTACACATGGGTTTCCTGTTAACTCAGGGTCGGCCCCACTTGGTCACACGATGCCCCCTCGCTGCATGGCAGCTGGCAGAGCCGGACCAGTCCAGTGACCTGGGAGGCCGGGCAAGCTGTGCCCAGCAGGGAGAACCAGGAGCAATAGCTGGGGGCTGTAGGGAGGGGCCACTGCTTTCTGGGAGGTGAGGCTGAGGGTAAGGGGGGGCAGCCTGGGGGGGCGGGTTGACTTGAGCTGTTCTGAGAGTGGCTGAACCTTTAAATGGTGCCCCCCCAATCAGCAGTTACGTGTCGCCTCTGGGCACCAGGTTCTAGACCAGGCAGTTCTCTGAGTGACGTCTGTTGTAAAAGTCTTCATAAGTTCTTTTAGTCTGTTTATCTATTTGGCTGCGCTCTCCTGTCTGGCCACTTTGGAGACAGGCTCTTGGAACAGTAGTTCTCAGTTGTCTTTCCATCAGGAGCGGGTGCTGGACTAGATGCAGGAGCTGCTCTTGGTGTTGATCTTTAGCTGGGCCTGTGCCACTGCTAAATCAAGAGCGGCCGGGTCCCAGCAGAGTTGGGGAGGGCTGAGGGTAGGATTTAGCGTTGTGAGAGCTGGGGAGGTGGGTGGTCCCTCCAGGAGCCCCCACTGGGGCGTTACCCCTGGAAGGCAGTAATGGATGGGTCCCTTTCTCCCGCCCACTTTGCTGGCTCTCGCCATGCAGTGGGGGACTGAACATCAGTCTGGTGAACACGCTGGCGGGGGCTCGTTTGTGGTTACAAAAGGCCTGGGGAGAACTAGCCCCTCCTTTGATGCTGCCCTGCCATGAGAACGAAGGGGAGAGGAAAGGGCGGTAGCTGCAGAACCTATAGACGGAGCCGTTTCCTTATGGAGCTGACAGGCCAGCTGTGGGATTCCTGGCCAGGGAGGGGAGGGGCGGGGCAGGATTTTCACCAGGGTACCATCACTTGTTACCCTGGAAGCCAGCAGGAGCATTGCGGCACCCTGTGCTGCAGAGGCCCCCTCGCTGCATGCAGGCTCAGGAATGCATGTCCTTCCCTCAAGGGGAGCCTCGTCCCCAGGCTGCCCTGATCCTTGTCAGCAGGCCTGCAGGACACCAGGGTTCCCACCCTTACTGCCATATGCTCTGATGGAGAATGGGCTAGCAGAAGAAGGCGGGAATGGGTTCATGTCATTTACGACGATCCTTTTTCTGGCTGGGGCCATAGCATAGGTCCCGCTAGCCCACCCGCCAGCCCCCATTCACACGTCTGTGGCTTGAAGGGTCTCCCGCGGGCCGCCAGGCCTTACATCATGAAAGAAGGGCAGGAGTTTCTCAGCCACTTGCACAGCCACGGGGCTGGCGCTCTGCCTGTCCATGCCGGCGAGGATGTCTCTCAGCACGGTGATGGCATTGGAGATGACGCCCCTGTATGCCTTGTGTAGCCGCTCCACGACGACTGGCTGCTGACGCTGGATTTTCCCCACCTGTGTGAAAGGAGGAGCTGCTTTACGGAACACCCTCCGGTGACCCAACAAGCCATTTCCATAACAAAGTCTGCCTCCCCTGCAGACAGAGCCACGGGAACTAGGAGTGCAGGGGGTGCTGCAGCACTCCAAGGTTTTACGCGGGGCTCTGCTCCTGGCTCCACACACAAGGTCCCAGCTGCCGGCCCTGCGCCAACTCCCAGCTGTGGCCCCAGCCTCGGACCCCTTGCCCCATCCGTCTCCCGCCCCCCTGGAGCCATGGCCCTGCTCCTGACCCCAGCTCTAGGGGTGGTGGGGTGTGTGGACAGGTGTAAGGGGGTGCTCAGCACCTCCACTATCAAAAGTCTTCTAGCGCCCCTCCTCCAGATGACATGTTAGAGCCTCAAAGCCCTTGCACAGCCCCAGCTAGGATCGCAGGCAGCGGGGCCAGCTACCTGCAACGTAAGCAGCTGCTTCCTTGTACCCCTGATCTCAGGGGGTGGTATTTATTAGCAGGTATCATCTGTGGAAACTTCTCTGCACAACACCTTGACCCCAAACAAATCAAGTGTATTATTGTTATAAGGGTTAGAATAGCACCTCCAGCGCCTATCTGCAATCAGGGCGTGTGCTGGGGGCTTTCCAGGCACAGAAAGAGACATTCCCTGGCCTAGAGCTTACAGGCTAGACACACAAAGGAAGGATTTCTATCCCCGTTGTACAGACATGGAACTCAGGTACAGAGAGGCGACATGACTCACCCATGGTCACCCAGGGAGTCTGGTTCCGGAAGGAAAAATAAAACACAAGCAAGTGAAAACCAGCTGAGGACATGGAACAATGGGAATGGTGGATAACAAGGAGAATTACAGTCATGCCCTCTCCATGTCTGATCGATTCATCGTCCGTGTTTAATAAACCGGACTCACCTGCTATTCTCAGGGGAAGTAAATTATCATTAGGGAGAGTTGCCTTCAGATTGTCTCCTCTTTGACCAGGCTGCCAGATCTGTGTATTTAAGTTCCAAGGGTTTTCTCTGCCTTCACTATGCTGTGTCTATCACACTTGTTATGAGGTCTGAGCAGC
The DNA here is from genome assembly GCF_965152275.1 of Natator depressus. Lineage (NCBI taxonomy): Eukaryota > Metazoa > Chordata > Testudines > Cheloniidae > Natator > Natator depressus. Next base: position 139,511,325 of record NC_134236.1, read on the forward strand.
AAAAGGCCCTTCTCGAGCTTCTCGAGGAGCGAGTGCTACGGGACAGAGCTGTGACGTCAACAGTTAAAACCTACGAGGCTCAAAAAGGGGATTGGTAGGAAAAAATGGTTCCAATTGAAGCAAAATGGCTCTGTCCGGGCGTCCCGGATCACTGGTGTCACCAGCATTCCCTGGAGGTCTAGAGTCCACAGCTCTAGAGTCCACAGTCACACACCCAGAGACGCACCCTGCAGGAGCCAGGCCCTGCCCTGCAGAACAACAGACAAAAGCCAGGCAGGGACTTGCCCAAGGTCACCCAGCAGGTCAGAGGCAGAGCCAGGAATAGAAACCAGGGCTCCTGACTCCAGGCCAGGGCCAGGTCCAGGTCCCCTGGGAAGCTTTCAATGACTCCAGCCCTGCATCAGCTCCCTGATGAAGGAGTTGCCAAGACTTTGAAGGAAAGAGCTGAAATTCAGAGGGATCATGGTAAATTGGAGGACTGGGCTATAGACAACAAAATGAAACTCACCCAAGACAAAAGTGAGGTGCTACATTTAGAGAAGAAAAAGCAAATGCACAGAAACAGAATGGGGGATAACCGGTTGAACTGCTGAGAAGGATCTGGGAGCTGCGGTGGATCACAGCCTCAGCATGAGTCAGCAAAGCGATGCTGTTGCCAAAAAAAAAAAAAAGCAAATGCAATTTTAGGTTGCATTAACAGAGGTATAGCCTGCAAGTCATGGGAGGTGATAGTACCACTCTACTCAGTGCTGGTTAGGCCTCAGCTGGAGTACGGTATCCAGTTTTGGTCACCAATGTCTACAAAAGATGTGGAGAAACTGTAATGGATCCAGAGGCGAGTGACACAGACGATCAGAGGGATGGAACACAAGCCATATGAGCAAAGGTTGAAGGAACTGGCTATGTTTAGTTTGGAAAAGAGGAGATTAAGGGGGGACATGCTAATGGCCTTCAGATTCTTCGAAGGCTGCCAAAAAAAAGATGGCAAAAAGTTGTTCTCTCTTGCCACAGAGGGCAGGACAAGAGGGGATGGGTTCAAAGGACAGCACGGCAGATTTAGATTAAATCTCAGGAAAACCTTCCTAACTGTAAGAAGAGTAGGACAATGGGACAGACGACTAGGGAGCTTGTGGAAGCCCCTTTGCTGGAGGTTTATAGTAGGAAGCTGGAGCCATCTGTCTCGGCTGGGACAGACACAACAAATCCTGCATCTTGGCAGGGGGCTGGACAAGCTGACCTTGCGATCCCTTCTCACCCTGCGGTTCTATGAGAGCTGTCCCAGAGCACCAGGAGAGGGTTTCGGCGTGTTCTGCCTCGACCATAGCGCTGGCTAGAGTCACGCTCTCTCTCTTCGGCCCAATGGCGATACAGTGGGAGACTGAGAGACACCCTCAGGCCGTGGAGGGGAAACACGGTGCTCCTTCCCTTGCTGCAGGGGCTGGAACTTACAGTCAAGGGGGCGACGCCAGCCTCTTGCTGAGAGACATCGTGATGCTGGCACAGCGGCCGTTCCTGCAGCCTGTCGAGCAGCTCCCGTAGGACCTTTCCTGCGGTCTTGGGGTGGGATGTCAGCACCCTCCACATCTCCACAGCAACGCTGCAAAGGGAGAGAGCCGATTTCACCTGGTCAGAGCCCCGCCAGCCTCCTGCACCCACTGCCACCCGCACCCTGCTGGGTCTCCGGCCACTGGCCGGCCCTTTGTTGCCCTCCAGATGCAGCAAGGGCCCCCACTGCCTGGCGCAGGTTGCATGGGGGCCGGGTCTGAGTGTCAGCCCCGGGGGAGGACGAGGGCTGCCATATGGGGTTTTGCAGGCTGGCCTGTCTCCACGGCATGTCAGCCTGCAAAACCCTCCAGAACAAGCAGCAGCTCTGCAGGGAGCAGGAGGTCTCTGGAAGGTTCTGCATGCCCCTGTCCCTGGCAGCGGGACCAGTCCGGGGGAGCCGGAGCGCAAGCGGCAGCAGCCCCAGCCCCGTACCTGTCACATGACAGCGAGCAGCCCAGCAGCGTTGTGACCACCTCCTCGCTGTACTGGTTGCCCAGCACGACAAGGGCCTTGAGCAGCTGCTGCTGGGCCAGCGGCTCGCTGATGGAGTCCAGGTTGTGGTAGATGCTCATCACAGCCTCCGACACCTGGAAGGGAAATGGGGAGATGGGAGCCTTGGCTTCCTCGCGCTGCTATTGATCTGGGATGCCAGGGACCTGCCGTACCTGAGAGCCATCTGCCCTCCCACATCCTCTTCTCCAGCTCCAGGCCTAGAACACAGGGCCAATTCCCGGCCTATCGATTCATAGACTGCAAGACCACAAATGGCCATGGAGATCACCTAGACTGACCCCCCTCATGGCACAGGACCTGCCCCCCAGTAATGCCGAGCGCCCAGAGGCAGAGTCTCCCACGGATGGGCTCCCCCAGCAGGCTGTTCTCACTGCAGCTCTTACCCTCTCCAAGCTTGGGCTGGGGACCCACAGGATCACATGCAGCATGTGCCTGGCCGCCACCGAGTCATGGACGCTGGTGTCTCTCATGCCCTCGATAGCAGTGAGGAGGAAGTCCATGCGCTCGGATGGGTTGAAGTACTTCCCAAACATCTGAAACAAACCTGCCAGTGAAACCCCTTTTGCTGCCCAGTGCGGTTCCAGTCGGACCGAGCAGCCAGGAGTGCAGGCAAAGCCCGCTTTGCCGGGACAGGGCTGGGTTACTGCACCTGGGACGCACAGTACCCAGCCAGCAATCAGGAGCTGTCCTGCATGGCACAGGCCAGCGTGGCAGTGCATGGGGGCACAATACCGCACAGCACGGATACACTCTCTAGTGCTCAGCAGGGGCTGGCACTGGTGCATGGACGCAATGATGCCTTGGAGAGCATTAATCTCTGGGGAAGCTCCCACCACACCTGACAAGGAGCTGGGATCAGGTTTGGATGAGACCCAGTGCATCTTGGGATGTGGCATGGAGGGAAGCATATTGGCCCGCAATAGTAGAAGCCTTGCCAGCAGATCGAGGGAAGTGATTATTCCCCACTATTCGGCACTGGTGAGGTCACATCTGGCCCCCCACAAGAGAAAGGATGTGGAGAAATCGGAGAGAGTCCAGCAGAGGCTAAGGAAAATGATTAGCAGGCTGAAGCACATGAATTATGAGGAGAGACTGAGGGAAGTGGGCTTATTTAGTCTGCAGAAGAGAAGAGTGAGGGGGGATTTGATAGCAGCCTTCAACTACCTGCGGGGGGCGGGGGGGGCGGGTTCCAAAGAGGCTGGAGCTCGGCTGTTCTTAGTGGTGGCAGGTGACAGAACAAGCATCAATGGTCTCAAGTTGCAGTGGGGGAGGTCCAGGTTTGATATGAGGAAACGCTATTTCACTAGAAGAAAAGGAGTACTTATGGCACCTTAGAGACTAACCAATTTATTTGAGCATAAGCTTTCGTGAAGTGAGCTGTAGCTCACAAAAGCTTAAGCTCAAATAAATTGATTAGTCTCTAAGGTGCCACAAGTACTCCTTTTCTTTTTGCGAATACAGACTAACACGGCTGTTACTCTGAAACTATTTCACTAGGAGGGTGGTGAAGCACTGGAAAGCGTTACCTAGGGAGGTGGGGAATCTCCATCCTTCGAGATTTTTAAGGTCAGGCTTGACAAAGCCCTGGCTGGGATGATTTAGTTGGGGTTGGTCCTGCTATGAGAAGGGGGTTGGATTAGATACCTCCTGAGGTCTATGATTCTATGAGGTGGAGTGGGCCATCGGCAGGGCTCCGGCCCAGCTGGATGGGGTCAGTCACACGCCTGGGTCTGTCCCTCCCCCCTGACTCCTAGGGTGTTAATTTCTCTCTCCTGAGAACTCTGGGCACAACAATCCCAGGAAGCATTGAAAGTAGTTACCATGGCGATATTGCTGGTGTTGGTGAACCAGGTGACCCAGAAGGTGTTCTCCGCTCGCCACTCCCTGAAGACCTGCAGATACTCTGCACTCTGCTTTGCCAGCGTGGTGCCTGAACCAGGGAGGGGAAACAGACAGCAGGCAATAGAAATCAGAGGTTAGCTTTGGAAACGGGAGTTTTGCAAGGAAGTTTAGAGACAAGTACATCTAAGAAACATACCGTAAATTCAGACCAATAAACTCCCCCCCCCCCAACAAAACAAAACAAACTAACCCCCCTGGAAGAGTCAAAATAAACCAGGCAGAAGTGCAGCAGCAGTGTGAGGCTCTCCAGTTGATTGCACTGAATGCAGCATGTAGGATTACCAGCCCTGTGGGCAGGTAGCACATCTGGGCATTTGGCCCAAGGAGCTACTGCCCTCGGAGACCAGGAGGCCAGAGGATCTGAACTGGTGGAGCCAAGGGAGACAGCGAGGTACATAGAGGAGACTTTTAGGGATGCAGTAGAGTGGTCCCACCCCCCGTCTGACAGCCTCTGTGCTGCTGAGGAGGGTGAAAGTTTCTGGGAAGGAGAACATCGAGCTGGAGCAGAGGGAGAAGATCCCATAGTTGGGACCCACCTGCCAGATGAAGTCAGGATATCCTCTCACACTGAGGCTGCCCCTCCTGAGGCAGGAAGCCCAGTTAGAAAGAAAAGCCAGGTAATAGTAATGGGGGATTCAATCAATAGACATATAAGCAGTTGGGTTTGTGATGAGTGGGAGAACCGCATGGTAAATTGCCTGCCTGGTGCAAAGGTTGCAGCTCTCACGAGACATCCAAACAAACTTATGTGCAGTGCTGTGGTATGTAAGCTAATGTTTAAATCGGCCTCTGTACGAGATAGCGAATGTGACAGTGAAGTTTATAAAAGTCTCCAGATGTGATCCCTGGCAAGCCTGACTTCAGGACCAGGCAACTTGTTGAAATGATAGGAAAGAAGAGAATTATCAGACACATAGGTGAACACAATTTGTTGGGGCAGAGTCAACCTGGCTTTTGTAAAGGGAAATCATGCCTCACCAATCTACTAGAAATCTTTGTAGGGGTTCAACAAGAATGTGGAGAAGGGTGATCCAGTGGATATGGTGTACTTGGACTTTCAGAAAGCCTTTGACAGGGTCCCTCACCAAAGGCTCTTAACCAAAATAAGCTGTCATGGGATAAGAGGGAAGGTCCTCTCATGGGTCAGTGGTTAAAAGATAGGAAGCAAACAACAGGAATAAATGGTCAGTTTTCACAGTGGAGAGAGGTAAAGAGCGGGGCACCCCAAGGATCTGTGTTGACACCAGTGTAGTTCAACATAGTCATCAATGATCCAGAAAAAGGGGTAACCAGTGAGGTAGCAAAATTTGCAGATGATACAAAATGACTCAAGATAGTTAAATCCAAAGCAGACTGCGAAGAGCTACAAAGGGATCTCACAAAACTGGGGGACTGGGCAACAAAATGGCAGATGACATTCAATATTGATAAATGCAAACTGGACACCACAATCCCAACTATACATACACAATTATGGGGTTTAAATTACCACTCAAAAAAGAGATTTTGGAGTCATCGTAAAGAGTTCTCTGAAAACATCCGCTCACCGTGCAGTGGCAGTTAAAAAAGCCAACAGAATGTTGGGAACCATTAGGAAAGGGATAGATAATAAACCAGAAAAATGTCATAACGCCTCGATACAAATCCAATGTGCGCGCCCACACCTTGAATACCACGTGTAGTTCTGGTCGCCCCATCTCAAAACAGATATACCAGACTTGTAAAAGGTGCAGAGAAGAGCGACAAAAATGATTAGGGGTATGGAAGAGCTTCCATATGAGGAAAGATTAAAAAGACTGGGGGCAAGTCTACACTTAAACCACTCTATCGCCATAGCTGCACCGGCGCTGTAGCGTTGAAGAGAAGATGGTCCTCTGCCAACAAGCTCTGAATCCACCTCCCGGAGAGGCGCTAGCTATGTCAGTGGGAGGGGTGCTTCTGCCAACAGGGGTGTGGATTTTTCACAGCCCTGAGCAATGGAGTGATAACAATATAGGTGTGCAGTGTAGACCTGGGACCATTTAGTTTAGAAAAGAGCTGACTAAGGGGAGAGATGACAGAGGTCTATAAAATCATGACTGGTGTGGAGAAAGTGAATAGGGAAGTGTTATTTACCCCTGCACATACCACGGGAACTAGGGGTCACTTTCTGAAATTAATAGGCAGCAAGTTAAAAGCAAAGAAAAGAAGGTATCTCTGCACACAATGCACAGGCAACCTATGGAAATTGTTGCTGTGGGATGTTGTGAAGCCTAAAAGGATAATTGGGTTCAAGATAATTAGGCCATGCAACCCCAGACTCTGCATGTCCCTAAACCTCTGACTACCAGAAGCTGGGACTGGATGAGAGGGGATGGATCACTCCAAATTTCCCTTTTCAGTTCATTCTCTCTGAAGCATGAGGCACTGGCCGTTATCAGAAGACCCAGTACTGGGCTAGATGAACTGATCTGAGTCAGTATGTCCATTCTTATGTGAGTTATGAAGAGTAGAGTATGGACAGGGGAAGCTAAAGACATCAGGGGAAACTCCATGGCTTGAAGGACTATGGATACTAAGGAGGTTTTTTTCAAAAAGTGTATTAGGAACAAAAGAAATCCTAGCAATGGGGTAGACTCATTACTAGATGGAGACTGTTTAAAAGGATGCAGAAAAGGCAGAAGTGTTCAATAAATATGTTTCCCATGTTTGGAAACCCCATGTCAGTGTATTTAGGAAGGACAAGGGTCTCCAGTGCTCTTACGTTTTTGCCGCAGCATGAAGGTGTAGAGGTGGTGAAGTCCCTCCATAGCCGATCGGCAGATCTCCTGCTCCTGCTCAGCACAGCGCAGAGTGAGACAGCCCACCAGCTGGCCCAGGGCTCTGAACTCCTCCACTCCCTGACGGAGAGAGGGAGCAAGGGGAGTCACTCGCCCCTGCAGGCCCAGCGCAGCATGTCCCCCTGGCATTGCACTAGCAAGGGGCTAGAACCGGGGGAGGCAGAGCCCAGCGCAGAGAGACTGGGGACAATGAGAGCAGGAGGAGCCATGGGGCCCATCACCAGGGACTGAGGGAAGCTCAGCAGGGACGGGAAGTCTGGGTAGCAAAGTCAGCAAACATTGCCCTCGAGTGGGGACCTGGGTAAGGAATGAACTAACGTCCAGTCTCCATCTATCTCAAGGGCAAGCTCCTAATCCCAGCCCCTTCTCCCATCCCCCTCCCTCCACAGACCTCAGATCTAGGAGCGTGAGGTCACCTTGGACTCCTCTTCTCTGCATTGCGCCTCTCTCACTCCATCCTGGAGCTCCCCACAACCCCCACTTTCTGCGCCGCACCCAGCCTGCCGGCTCTCTCCTGCCGGCTCTCTCCTGCAGCCTCCCCCTCTAGCCTCCCCCTCCTGCCAGACCTTCCCTTGCCCCTCCTGCAGCCCCTGCGCTTGCTCCCTCCTCTTCCCCATGTCGTTGCACCAAGCCCCTTGCCCTCCTCTCCTGGGGTCTGCACAGCCTCCCCTGACCCACTCCCCATTGCTCTGGCTCCTTTGGCCCCTCCCATCCCTTTCACTGTGTCCCCTCCCACCTCCCTCCTTCTCTTCTGCTGCCCCAGCCTCTGGGGGCATATCATCCAAGCGCCCCCCTCCAGCTGCCGGAGGGGAGGCCCTGCCACAGGGGGGATGGAGCAGCTGGAGCAGCTCAGTGGCCCTGAGCACCCAGAGCAGGGGGTGTTCATCTGGCAGCCTGGCAGGAGCTGATGCCAAAGCATCCCGGGGGCAACTGACAAAGGGGCTGAACAGACACCTGGGTTCAGAGGGTGCTCTCAGGGCGATCCTCTGTAAATCCGTTGACCCTGCGGAGCAGACTTTGGTCCTAGGGGAACAGCGGGGAGAGTCCTTGGAGATAGAATTATGGGGCTCCACCCAAGGCCCACTGGAGTCAGAGGACAGACCTGTCCACATCAGGGCTCATTAGATTGGACTCCTACCGAGGATCTTGCTGAGTCACTATTCCAGGCCCGGGTTTTCCCTGCCAGGGAGCGCTGCACCGCGAGGCTGCTCAGTGCAGTTAGGAGACGGCCAGAGTCACAGGCTGCTCACCTTGAATTTGTGTTGACCGGAGATGAATTTGGTCAGCCAGGTGATTCTTCCCACTGCCCTCAGCCGCACATGCACCTCCCTGGATGCGGTCCAGGGGAGCAGGACCTGAGAGAAACAGATTGGGACAAATTGCAAAGGAGAAGTACCAAAAAATAACACAAGCACATAGAGTGAAAATCAGAAAGGCTAAGGCAAAAATGAGTTCTAACTGGCAAGGGACATAAAAGGCAATCAGAAGCAGCTCTGTAAATGCATTAGGAGCAAGAGTAAGACAAAGGAAAGTGTGGGGCCACTACTCTGAGGAGCAGAAGGCACGGGGGTGTCCCATGCTTGCGATTAAATGGAGCCTTGGTCCCAGAGCCCCACCCCAGCCACAGGACTCGTCCCCTTCCTGCCCCCATGCCTCCACACCTCCAAGATATTTTGCAGCACCACAAGGTTGGGCTTCTCCTCCTCGCACACCAAGGCCTTCAGCAGCTCATCCATGGTGTTCAGAGTCTGCGTGCAGAGCAGAGGAGAAACCACAGCAAGTGGCATTACCGAGCCAGGCCACGAACCAATGCCCTGGCGTGTGACATGCCCCAGGCCATGGCAGCCCCTGCTATTCCATCTCACCCTCTCACTTGTACCCGCAGGGGACCTACTGCAAACTCCTGCTGGCAACAGGACCCCACCCGCTTTTGCTGTCCCCAGGGAGGCCACTGCACACAGTCTAATGCATTAGAAGAGTCAGGAAGGACTCCGCATTTGAGGGGGAGGGGAGATTTCCAGCCAAGCTTCACTTCCCCTGGCCTGTGTGCGTCTCAAGCAGCCGATCTCATGGCCCCCAGCCATGCACTGGGGTGAACGTGCTTGTTAAGGGAGTGTCTGTTCCCCACTAACTGCCGATGCCTGTGAAGGATAAATGCCTACTACTGCTACCCTATGAGGGAGTTACTCCTTTATCTGCGGCGGTGGGGCTTGTGCTTTGGTACTGCAGGTCCTGAGCTGAAGCGCTGCCAAGGAGCTGTGATCATTACACTCTTATGCCAGCGCCAGGTAACCCAGGGGGCAGGGACACGAGCGACTTGCAGGATTCTCCCTCGGTTTGGGGCAGCTCCTCATGGCTAGTTTGGGGCTTACGTTGTTGTATAGAGCAGCCTCCAGGCCCTGGTTGGTCTCTGCTGGAGGCAGGGAGAAGGTGCTGGAGAAGCAGACGTTGAGCAGGGTGGATAGCTCCATTCCCCGCAGCAGTGGCTTCACTTTGCTAAGAGAAGAGACACGCGCGGATTGGAGGGCTGAGGCGAGACTGATGCACTGATGTTGGCCTCAGGCTCCCAGGACATGCTGGGCAGGCTTCTGGGAAGCTGAGAGCAGGGCGCCAGCGGCACTGAGAGAGAGCCCCCCATGGCGCAGGCTGTGCCACGTGCCAGGGCTCAGCCTGCCCAGCCTCTGAGCCACAGGGAGTCGCTGAACTGCCGGTGTGATGCAGCTGGCACAGCTGGCGGCGACTCCGGTGGCTCCGCTCCAGCAGTGCCCAACTGCCCCTCTCCCCCCGGAGCCATCGCCTGCGGGTCCCAGAGGGGACCGGTCCAACCCCCTCGCTCCCTCCCCCACATCTTCACACGGCCACTTGGAGAGGTTGCCAGGCACCGAAGGATCCTCCACCACCAACCCACGGGTGCCAGCTTACATGCACCAGCACCATGGCCTGGTGCCACGTGCCCGGGGGAATCGGAAGACGGGGGAGGAGCAGAGGGGGCAATGCCCTGGAGAACTGGCCATGCCAAGAGGCTGGCGTGTCTGGCTGCACACAGCACTAGCTGGGGCTGCGTGGGCAGGCCGGGTACCTCAGCTCCATGATGGCGAGCATCGCTTGCTGACGCACCCCGCTGGTCAGGGAGTCGACAGACTCAAGATCAATCAGCTCCTGGGGAGACAATGTGGGGAAGTGCCAGCCGGGCTCCGAGCTCCCGTAAGGCTCCAACTGGGGAGCAAAGCGCAGGGCCTGCAACACGTGGCCTCGGCAGACAGGTCGTCCTACTGTTGGCTTGACGGTGTGCAGGGCTCCAGCTGGGGAGCGCAGTGCAGGGCCTGTGGTCAGTGCCCCAGCGTCACGTGCCAGTGCACTGCAAAGACTCCATCAGCATTAGCACCCAGGGACTCCACCTGAGATCAGGCTCCTTGTGCCAGGTGCTGCACACACAGTGAGAGCCAGTCCCTGCCCCAGAGAACTCACGAGCGAACTGGACGAGACAAGGCATGGGAGGGAAACTGAGGCACAGAGGGAGAAGTGATTTGCCCAAAGGTCTCACTGAGGAACTGAGCCCCAGCCCACTGGACCACCCACCAGCACACGCTGTCCCACGTTCAGGGAAGGGAGGTAAGCTCCGGAAAGCTTTCTGCAGCGCCGCAGAGCAAAGACTTTCCAAATCTACGAAGCAGATTTGTTGCTAGTTCCCTAGTGGGCACCGACTGCGCAGTGTTGGGGCTCTGTGCAGGGAGACTGGTGTATACAGAGCGACCTGGTGACTTGGGAAGCTGGGCGCAAGGGAACAATCTACGTTTCAATACAGTGACATGTTCAGGACCAAAGAACGCAGGCCACACTCACAGCATGGGGGGCTCTAACCTGGGAAGCGGTGACTCTGGAAAAGACTTGGCAGGCATGGAAATCAGCTGACCAGGAGTGCCCAGTGCGAGGCTGGGGCCAAAAGGGCTTATGCCATCCTGGGCTGGACAAACAGGGCAATCTCCAGTTGTTAGAGAGGTTATTTTCCCTCTGTATTTGGCACTGGTGCGACCTCTGCTGGGATCCTCTGTCCAGGTCTGGTGCCCACAATTCAAGGAGAATGTTGATAAATTGGAGGGGGGTCAGAGAAAAGCCACAAGAGTGACTGAAGGACTGGGAAACATGCCTTATAGTGAGAGACTCCAGAAATCAATCAGTTCAGCTTCACAAAGAGAAGGTTACAGGGTGCCTTGATGACAGTCTGTAAGTACCTACACAGGGAGCAAATGCTTGAAAATGGGCTCTTCAGTCTAACAGACAAACGTCCAACACGATCCAGCGATTGGCAGTTGAAGGTAGACAAATCTCCAGAGCTCTCCAGGCCAAACACTAAACCCGCTAAGTAACATAGCCCGAGTGTGTGTTTTACTCACCTTTATCTTCTCCACAAGGAGGGCTTTGCCGAGAAAAGCTGACAGGTTTCTCTCTGGGTGCCTCGTGAGGACGGCCCTGCTGATGGTGATGACACGATCCAAGAATTCAAGTTTCTTGGCCTCCTCCTATGCCCCGCAGAGATTAGACAAAAACAGGAAGGTTAGCGTGGAAAGGAGCTGCCAGTGGGAGAGATGTCAGAAAGCTTCCCCCCAGCGCTGCTCAGGCTTTGATATGCCGAAGGCCAGAAGGCCATTCATCTCCCAACAGGAGTGACTATGTGGGTTGGGCAGGGCAGCTCTGTGTGAAACCAGACCAGAGAGGGAGCAGATCTCACGGGGTAGGTGTCCAAAGAGGAACTGCAAGATGGGGGCTAAGCAGCCAGACAGTCTTACTGGGGGGCTTGATAGAGTGGGAGGAACATCTGGGTGTGACACCCTGACACCCCAATATTCGCCGCTGTCATATAATTAGGATATGTTTGGTACCAAGTATGTCTTGTAAGGTATCATTCTAAAAGTCTTTCTCTGCTAGACATTAATGTCTCACTGGATTGCATGTGCTATCGTTGGATGTGACGTTCTGAAGTTCAGCTGTGTATGTGTTCCTGAAAAACACTGTGAGGTTCAAAACAGCCTTTCAGGTAGAACAGCAAAAAAGCCAAACACTGGCTCCTGGAGGAAATGCACAAGCATTAGGGCTACCCCAGGAACTGTGTGCAATAGAAACCTCCCCGAGATAAGGCGACACAACGGGAGCTGTTGGACCCAGGTCACAGCAAAAGAGTTTTCCAGCAGGTGGGAAGAGAAGAGAAAAGGGGAACAATGACATCGCGGGGGGGACGGGACGGGACCTCAGACTCCCTGCAATAAGATACCTGGAAACACCTGAGGGACAAAGATTGAACCATGAGAAGTGATGGTCCCAGGCTAGAGAGAGATTCCTAGCCTGTGCAAGAAAACCTGGGAAATCCAAGCTGCAAAACCAAGGCAGCTTCTGCCTTAAGAATCTGCCAACCTCTTTATCACTCGGGGAGAATTTGCTAATGTATATCCTATCTATCTGGTGTGTAAAGCTTCGTTTGTGTGTTTTGTCTATTTACTACGGTAATCTGCTTTGTTCTGTTTGCTATCTCTTATAACCGCTTAAAATCTACCTCTTGTAGTTCATCATCTTGTTTCTTGTTTATACCACAACCCAGTTTGTAGTATAAATTAGTAATTGGGAGGAGGGGCAAAGAGTTGTTCATACCTCTCTCCACACCGAGGGAGGGGGCGAATGTCATAAAACCTTTGGGTCTGTACTCCAAAGGAGGTGGGCACCAGAGGACTGGGACAAGGCCCTTCAGCTGAGTCTTCCCAGAGCTGATCTCAGTGTCTGTGTCTTTCTGCAGCTGGGTGTGGCCCTGCCTGTGTGTATGGCTGGAAGAGGCTTGTGAGCCGAGCCCAACAAGACAAGGTAACGGGGGCCCAGGCTGGCAGAACAGGTGGGCTCAGTGATAAGCCAGTACATCAGGTGGCACCTCAAAGGGGGGCAACCCATCACACTGGGGACTGGCCAAATCCAGTGGGCACAAGAGGGCAAGGAGCATGGTGGGTGCCTTTTGTAACTCAAGAGAGGATGTTTTTAAGATGCTCTAGTTTCAACAGGAATTATTTGGGGGCAGGTCTCTGGCCTGTGTTATACAGGAGGTCACAGTGGTCCCGTCTGGCCTTAGAATCCATGCCTCATGCGGAGAAGGATGGATGGTGCATGTGGACAGGGCAGTAGCTGAGAGATCAGAGGAGGGCTCTTGGTACCTGTTCCTTGCCCTTGAGAAAGGCGTTGATGTACTCTAGGGTCTCTTTCTCCTGCGAGTCTGGCCCCATAAAGCAGGAGGCATTCCCAGGTGATGGTGAATCTGATCAAAGACAGAGCAGTGGTAATACCTGGGGCTGCCAAGCTGCAGGCTGGATGACAGAGATCTTAGCAGAAACCCTTGCCCCCCGCTCCCACCCCAGCAGGGTAGCAGCCCTAATGCACAACAGGGTCTGGCACAGCCATCCCTGGTTTCCCCAACTCTTTGCTGCTCAGCCCAGCAAAGATCCAGTCAGAGCCCTGGTTCCCAGCGGCCACCCCACTTCCCTGCCGCACCCAGCATGCAGGCTGAGCCTGGGGATTTGGGGAGCGCCACACCTGGAAGGAGGCATGATGTCAGGCTATGAGTGGTGTCCCCGCTCTCCGGGCCATTGCTGGAGGGGGCAGAGGGACTGGCAGTGAATCGGTCTGCTCCCCGCTGCGGGAGAGGGAGGAGCTACCCAGTCTGCGCGGGTTACGGGGACCCAGGGCCTGCCCGCTCTGCTTCCTCTGACTGCCTCTCCTGCCATTGACAGCCACCGGGTGTAACCTGGGCAGGCCCTGGTTTCCCATCATCGACCCCCACACCCAAATGCCCTGCGCTGTGCCATGTGTCACTCCCCTGCAAAGGAGCCAGCAGATGGGGATGCAACATCAGGGGTCATCTCATGCTTTGGCCGGCGCCCTGCAATCCTAGGCTTAACAACCCACAGTGCACAGAGCATCCCCTTCGACCGGTGGAAACATCTTCCGACCCCGCAGTGTGACGGATCGGGGTGGACAATTCAGTCAGTCTCCACCTGATGCTTCTGCTGCCGCCCCTAATGCCCCGATCAGATGCAGGGGCTGCAGCTGCTGCCAGCAAGAGGGGCCATTCCCCCCTGCCTGGGTTTTCCTGTCTCTCCATCTCATGGCAGCCCAGAGTTGTACAAAGGTGATGGAGACTTCTCCCGCCACTGACACCCTGGTCTTGCAACCCCAACCCCCAGAGGGGCCAAGTCCCACCGCAATGCAGGGCAATGGCCCCTGCCATTTTTGCAGCCCCCTCCGCCCACCCAGGAGGCACTCCCATCCGCAGGACAAACGGCCTCCCCCGGCTCACTCCCGCCTCTCCTTCTGCTGGTTCACAAACTGCCCAGCAGACAGGCGGCATCCAACCACTCAGGATTCTTCCTGCCCAGGGAAATTACCCTGATCCCTTCCCCCAGGAATATTGGGGCCGTGGCAGGTCCCAGGTGGGGGAGGCAAGTGGGGTGAGGGAGCGGGGGGCAGGCTGGTGAGCAGCAGGAGTTGCTCTGACACCACCCTGAAGGGGAAGGAGCAGAAGGCGGGAGAGCGGCAGGCAGGCAGACTGTGCCGGGGCAGAGCTTTGTGGCGATTTCACATCTCGTCTCTCCAAGGCCTGTGTGGGAGCAGCCGCTGCAGAGAATCCCAGGCCTGATTCCCCCCACGCTGGGTCTCCTGAATGGCCCCTGCCCTGGGGGGCTCCATTCCTCACCCACTGTCTCCTGCTCACTCTCCAGCAGCTGCACGGCAGGGGTCCTAAGGCACCTGTAGTCCTCTCCAGAGCTCAGGGGGACTGTCCTGGCATCGGACTGTCCTGGTGAATGGAACAATGGCTCCGGGCAGCCGGAGAAAGCCTGTTCCCCTGGCAACCTCAGTGCCATTCCCTCTGGAAGTGATGGTGTCAGCAAAGGTGCTGGAGGTGGTTAGGCCTCGTGGTTGGAGCTGGACTCAGGAGGCCAGGGCGGGGATGGAGCGAGGCTGGAGTGAGAGAAGGACTGGAGTAGGACGAGGGGCAGGGCTACCAGCTACCTCCCGGTCTGGGCACTTACCTGGCCCCACCATGCCAGTGGCTGAGCACACACGTGTTGTGGTATTTAGGCTCTCAACTCCCCCGCAGAGCAAGGACCTGCTCTCCCTTGTTAGCTGAGGCCCGGGGCGGCGGGGACTCACCTGATCTCACACAGAAGACTTACAGAGGAGCGGGGAACTGAACACAGCTCTCCTGGGTCCCAGCCCAATGCCTCATCTAACACCCTGTGCCGCCTTCCCGTGCCGTGCCACCAGCCCTGCCAAACCCTCCTCCTTGTCTCCGTCCCCTCCGGGCTCGACTGGTGCCACCCCTTCTGTCGAGCCGCCCCAGACTCCCTCCTGTGCGCATGCCGCTGCCCGCTTCCTGACTGGCACCAGGCTAGACGGCCGACAACGGGGCACTTGGCAGATGTGCGCCGCCCAGCCAGGAGCTTGGGGAAGGCTCGGTGTGGTTGGCGATGCAATGGAAAAGCAGAGATGGGCAATGGAAGATTCTCCTACCTGGAGTCAGGAGTGGGCAAAAGCCTGCGCGTAAATGGGCCACCCACTTTCTGCTGCCGGTGGCGGAGCTGGAACTGCTGGCTCAGCGTTCCCCAGCGGCACGTGCCAGCTCTCGCTCTGCCAGAGCCAAGCCTGGCAGTGAGGGGATGAGGCTGTGCCAGCCAGCAGGGGCGTGTCACAATGGGCAGGCGAGTCACAGACCAGCCAATGTGTGACTCCCCAGCCCTGGGATGCCCCAGCCCAGACTTGCTCTGGCCTCGCCGGGGCTTTAGAGCCTGTCCTTCCCCACCGGGATCATGGGAGGGACCTTCCGCTCCCCACAGTCACAGACGTGAGGCCGGAAGGGACCGCTGGGCTCCTCTAGTCCCAGCTCCTGCTACCCCAGGCCAGAGCCCCTCCCTGCATCCATGCCACTGGAGCCAGGGGCTCTCTGGATCCCCGAGTGGGAGAATCACTTCCATCCCGGTTCCTCCTTCTCGTGACAGTGCAGAACGGGGATTCATGAACTCTCCCCACCCCCAGCTCCCAGCCCACACGGGAGGCTCTTTCCACTTTCCCAAGCCGCCAGGTGCTTTGGCCATGGGGTGTAAAATGGTCCCATCTCTGCTTCCTCTCCCACCGCTGAAACGACGCAGAAGCTGCTTTAATAGCAGCCCCCCACCCACCCAACTGAGTCCCAGGCCTTGCTAACGCTCAGTGCCATGACAGCCCCAGGAGATGATTGCTGCGGCGTGTGACGAAGTGGGACTGTTCTTAATGTTTCCTCTGAATAGTATGGGGGTGCCTCAGTTTCCCCTAGGCAGTTCTTAAGTCTCTAGGTGGTGGGATAAGGATGTATGATCATTGCAGAGCCCTAGAGGGCAGGTATGTGCAGGGGTCTGGACACAGAGAATGGCAGACACCCTGTTTCCTGGCAACTGATGGCCTGGCCCTTCCCCCCTGCAAGGTGAGAGCTAAAAGGGTTGGAGAACAAAGGAATCGGGTGACCTCCTGGCCCCGGAAAGGGACAAAGCCCAGAGGAGGAGGGGCTGGAGGGAGTTTCAGTTGAGGCTGGCTGGGGACATGGAGTGAAGTACAGAGGTGGTTGTCTGGCTCACTATCTCCCAAAATGGACCCAGCTGAGGGGTCCTGTTCTCTGCACCTACAAGCTCTGTGTTAGACCATGTTCCTGTTGTGTAATAAACCTTCTGTTTTACTGGCTGGCTGAGAGTCCCGTCTGACTGCGGAGTTGGGGGGCAGGACCTCTGGCTTCCCCAGGAGCCTGCCTGGGCGGACTCGCTGTGGGAAGCTCACGGAGGGGCAGAGGATGCTGAATGCTCCGAGGTCAGACCCAGAAAGGTGGACGCTGTGTGAGCTGTTTGCCCTGCATACAGGCTGCTCACAGAAAAGAGACTTCCCCAGAGTCCTGACTGACTTTGTAGGGAGCAGTTCCAGAGCATCGCCCGGGGACTCCGTGACACGGGGGTCTCGGCCCAGGGGGAGGCAGTGACTCCTAGAAGCAGGGAGAGCAGCAGCACTATAGATCAGGGAGGTCTGGCAATGCCAGTGGCTGGCTGGGATCTGGCAGCCCAGGCACTCAGAGCAGATTGTCAAAGGCCAAACTCCTCTCACCACCGGCTCTGTAGCTCCCCCTTGCTTTCAGTCTGTCTTAGGCACCATCCTGGCCCTCATCCCCCTGGCATCCGAGCACTACCCATCCTCGATAGCATTTATTCTAACTGTCCCCTTCAGGGCAGGGTCTGGCAGCTACCCCCACTGTACAGACAGGGAACTACAGCACAGAGGGAAGAAGGGACTTGCTCGAAGCCAAACAGAGCATCTGTGGCAGAGCTGGGAAATGAACATGGGTCTTCTGGGTCCCAGGATGGCACCTTCTCGTTCAACCTCCTGCCCCCTTCGTCCCTGGTTCAGTGGGAGCTGTGGGAGCTCTCTGGGGCACAGGAGCCGGCTGGTGCTCAGATGGAGCTACGTTGCCTATTGCACAGATCTCACTTTTCTCGAACATTGAAAATGCTGCTCCAACCTTACCAGAGCCCGTCAGGATCCTTGCAGCTGGTCAGTGCTAAATTGTGAACTGTGCCCTGGCCTCCCAGAGCGGGGCAATGGGAGAGGGTGGGGCTGGCCCAAGGCCCTGCTGGATTGCGGCTCACGCGTACGGGGTCCCAGTGCTACAGAGCTCTGTGCCGGGACGGCGCTTTGTGGGGGTTTCGCAGCTCCTCTCTCCAAGGCCTGTGTGGGAGCAGCCGCTGCAGAGAATCCCAGGCCTGATTCCCCCCACGCTGGGTCTCCTGAATGGCCCCTGCCCTGGGGGGCTCCATTTCTCACCCAGTGTCTCCTGTTGACTCCCCAGCAGCTGCACGGCAGGTGTCCTAAGGCACCTCTAGTCCTCTCCAGAGCTCAGGGGGACTGTCCTGGCATCGGACTGTCCTGGTGAATGGAACAATGGCTCCAGGCAACCGGAGAATGCCTGTTCCCCCGGCAACCTCAGTGCCATTCCCTCTGGAAGTGATGGTGTCAGCGAAGGTGCTGGAGGTGGTCAGGCCTCGTGGTTGGAGCTGGACTCAGGAGGCCAGGGCGTGGGTGGAGCAAGGCTGGAGCGAGAGCAGGGCTGGAGTAGGATGAGGGGCAGGGCCACCAGCTACCCCCCGTTCTGGGCACTTACCTGGCCCCACCATGCCAGTGGCTGAGCACACACGTGTTGTGGTATTTAGGCTCTCAACCCCCCCTCTGCAGAGCAGGATCCTGCTCTCCCTCGTTAGCTGAGGCCCGGGGCGGCGGGGACTCACCTGATCTCACACAGAAGACTTACAGAGGAGCGGGGAACTGAACACAGCTCTCCTGGGTCCCAGCCCAATGCCTCATCTAACACCCTGTGCCACCTTCCCGTGCCGTGCCACCAGCCCTGCCAAAACCTCCTCCTTGTCTCCGTCCCCTCCGGGCTCGACTGGTGCGATCCCTTCTGTCGAGCCGCCCCAGACTGCCTCCTGTGCGCATGCCGCTGCCCGCTTCCTGACTGGCACCAGGCTAGACGGCCGGCACCGGGGCACTTGGCAGACGTGCACCGCCCAGCCAGGAGCTCGGGGAAGGCTCGGGGTGGTTGGCGATGCAATGGAAAAGCAGAGGTGGTCAATGGAATATTCTCCTACCTGGAGTCAGGAGTGGGCAGAAGCCTGCGTGTAAATGGGCCACCCACTTTCTGCTGCCGGTGGCGGAGCTGGAACTGCTGGCTCAGCGTTCCCCAGCGGCACGTGCCAGCTCTCGCTCTGCCAGAGCCAAGCCTGGCAGTGAGGGGATGAGGCTGTGCCAGCCAGCAGGGGCGTGTCACAATGGGCAGGCGAGTCACAGACCAGCCAATGTGTGACTCCCCAGCCATGGGATGCCCCAGCTCAGACTTGCTCTGGTCTCGTCGGGGCGTTAGAGCCTGTCCTTCCCCAACGGGGTCATGGGAGGGACCTTCCGCTGTTATACCAATAAAATAAAAACCAGCAGGATCTCATGAAAGGGTAAAAAGGCAAAATACCACATTTATTGTGAATACAGAAAGAATCATAGTAAGCAGTTAGTTATAGGTATAACATTCCATTCAATCTCATATTTATTCACACATTCATTCATACAAACACACACACCCAGGTTCTGCAAGGTTGTTATCATAGTTACCAGCCTTAGAGTTGCTCATGCCAAGCCACTGGCCAGGTGGCCTGACATGAGGAGGGAGCAGGTTCTTGTCAGATGCTCATCTGATGCTCCTGGAAGTTGGTTGGCAGAATCAGACTCCAAAGTTCTCACTTTTTCTAACACTTTTCCTTTTTAACATTTTCACAGAATTTAACTGCTTAATTCCCTCCAGCCTCTGCAGAGTTAACTTTTTTTTACTCTCTTTTCTCTTTGTATTTATGCCTGGGGGTGCCGTACATAGGACCTTCTCCCCCTTTACCTGTCTCCCTCCAGCCTCTGCAGAGTTAACTTTTTCACTCTTTTTGTATTCCTGGAGTGCCTCTTTCACTATTTTCAGCTGGCTTTGGGTATTTGTAGCCAGCACCTTCCAATTGTCTGCTCCCTTTTCCGTTTGTGCCTTTTCCTCTTTACATGAAGACAAGCGGAGGGAAGAATCCTTACATGCCTCCCACAACAACCAAATTGCTGCTGCATCTCTTTTGGCAGCACTAGAAGGTTTGTATATGAGGATATACTGAGCCAATCTATCCTCTAGGTCCGAAATAGTGCAGACATCGGCTAGGGCTTGTTTAGTCCAAGGACTGTGCCCAAATTTTTGAAGGATTTGTTTAAAAGGTGTAATTTCTTTAACAAAGGTGAGGTTGGAGTTCCTTCTGACTCCATTCCTCCCTCTGGACTGGCTTACCCTGTTTTCTTTTAAACATCTTAACATGGATATTTCAATCTCTTTGTCACTGCTGGTATTACTTAGCAAGTGACACAGCCTAGATTCTGAAATAATAGCTTCATCTATGCGTTTTTCCCTGCTACCTTCCCGGAGGCTAGCAGGTCTGGTTAACCTAATAGAAATGCCTAGCTCAATAGAGCTGGCGGTGTGCACACCAATATTTACAATAACTGAGGTTTTTTACCAATATTCCCCCTTTCACATTTCTCCACCAAAATGTTATACCAATAAAATAAAAACCAGCAGGATCTTATTAAAGGCAAAAAGGCAAAATACCATATTTACTGTGAATACAGAAAGAATCATAGACAGCCCCCCAACCTGAAGCGAATACTCACCAACAACCACATACCACACAACAGAACCACTAACCCAGGAACCTATCCTTGCAACAAAGACCGTTGCCAACTGTGCCCACATATCTATTCAGGGAACACCATCACAGGGCCTAACAACATCAGCCACACTATCAGAGGCTCGTTCACCTGCACATCCACCAATGTGATATATGCCATCATGTGCCAGCAATGCCCCTCTGCCATGTACATTGGTCAAACTGGACAGTCTCTACGTAAAAGAATAAATGGACACAAATCAGATGTTAAGAATTATAACATTCATAAACCAGTCGGAGAACACTTCAATCTCTCTGGTCACGCAATCACAGACATGAGGGTCGCTATCTTAAAGCAAAAAAACTTCAAATCCAGACTCCAGCGAGAAACTACTGAATTGGAATTCATTTGCAAATTGGATACTATTAATTTGGGCTTGAATAGAGACTGGGAGTGGCTAAGTCATTATGCAAGGTAGCCTATCTCCCCTTGTTTTTTTCCTACAACCCCCCCCCCCCCCAAGACGTTCTGGTTAAACTTGGATTATTGCTGTGCACATTGTAAGATGAGCTATTGCCAGCAGGAGAGTGAGTTTGTGTGTGTGGTTTTTGGAGGGGGTGTGTGTGTGGGGGGGGTGGTGAGAAAACCTGGATTAGTGCTGGAAATGACCCACCTTGATTATCATGCGCATTATAAAGAGAGGTTTCAAAGAGGGATGGGCTATTACCAGCAGGAGAGTGAGTTTGTATGTGTGTCTGTGTGTGTGTGTGGGGGGGGGGGAAGAGTGAGAAAACCTTGATTTGTGCTGGAAATGGCCTTCCTTGATGATCACTTGATGATCACTTTAGATAAGCTGTTAGCAGCAGGACAGTGGGGTGGGAGGAAGTTTTGTTTCATGGTCTCTGTGTGTATATAATGTCTTCTGCAGTTTCCACGATACGCTATGCATCCGATGAAGTGAGCTGTAGCTCACGAAAGCTCATGCTCAAATAAACTGGTTAGTCTCTAAGGTGCCACAAGTACTCCTTTTCTTTTTTCTTTTTACGAATACAGACTAACACGGCTGTTACTCTGAAACCTGAAGTAAGCAGTTAGTTATAGCTTTAACATTCCATTCAATCTCATATTTATTTACACATTCATTCCTACAAACACACACACACAGGTTCTGCAAGGTTGTTATCATAGTTACCAGCCTTAGAGTTGCTCATGCCAAGCCATGGCCAGGTGGCCTGGACATGAGGAGGGAGCAGGGCCTTGTCAGATGCTCATCTGATGCTCCTGGAAGTTGGTTGGCAGAATCAGACCCCAAAGTTCTCACTTTTTAGAGTCTATTTTTATAGGAATTTCTTCCTATGCCAGTCTATGGGAATTGCTTCATCATGCTGTTGCTGAATCAATCAGCAGATAGCACATTCCTGACGGCTCCAAGATGTTATCTTGTTCTTTGGTTCTCCCATTCTTGAGGCTGTTGGGTGGATTGCAGTCTGCCCTCTGGGGGACCTCTGGTTATTTCCACTTGACGCCTTCTTCAGCCCATGGACACGGGATTCTTAGGCTGGCACCTCCCTGATCATTCAGTTATTATCCACACCAAGCATCCATCTACATACATCCTCTATCTCGATTGTAATCACAATTGTTAATACAACAAAAGGGCGGGGAGTCTCTGGGTGCTGTTTCTGTTGTTACAGAGTATTGCTTTGAGTCTCTCTCTGTGTGAATTGCTTTGAGAACAGACTCAGTCTTAGAATGTACTAACACAATTAGCAGCTTGCAAGTTTTACACATAGAGGGAGAGAAACAGCACCAAAAACCAAGAGACCTCTTAATTAGTAATACCCTGGAATTGAAACTATGGGGAATCAAACTCATTTGTGATTTTAATACAGAACTTCTTTAATATGATCCAACACCGCTCCCCACAGTCACAGACGTGAGGCCGGAAGGGACCACTGGGCTCCTCTGGTCCCAGCTCCTGCAGACCTCAGGCCAGAGCCCCTCCCTGCGTCCATGCCACTGGAGCCAGGGGGTCTCTGGATCCCCGAGTGGGAGAACCACTTCCATCCCGGTTCCTCCTTCTCGTGACAGTGCAGAACGGGGATTCATGAACTCTCCCCACCCCCAGCTCCCAGTCCACCCGAGCGGCTCTTTCCACTTTCCCAAGCTGCCGGGTGCTTTGGCCATGGGGTGTAAAACGGTCCCATCTCTGCTTCCTCTCCCAACGCTGCAAGGATGCAGAAGCTGCTTTAATAGCAGCCCCTCCCCCGCCCAACTGAGTCCCAGGCCTTGCTAACGCTCAGTGCCATGGCAGCCCCAGGAGATGATTGCTGTGGGGGTCTCGGCCCAGGGGGAGGCAGTGACTCCTAGAAGCAGGGAGAGCAGCAGCACCATAGATCAGGGAGGTCTGGCAATGCCAGTGGCTGTCTGGGGTCTGGCACCCCAGGCACTCAGAGCAGATTGTCAAAGGCCAAACCCCTCTCACCACCGGCTCTGTAGCTCCCCCTTGCTTTCGGTCTGTCTTAGGCACCATCCTGGCCCTCATCCCCCTGGCATCCGAGCACTGCCCAACCTCGATTGCATTTATTCTAACTGCCCCCATCAGGGCAGGGCCTGGCTGCTACCCCCACTGTACAGACAGGGAACCGCTGCAGAGAGAGAATAAGGGACTTGCTCGAAGACAAACAGAGCATCTGTGGCAGAGCTGGGAAATAAACATGGGTCTCCTGGGTCCCGGGCTGGCACCTTCTCTTCCAACCTCCTGCCCCCTTCGTCCCTGGTTCAGTGGGAGCTGTGGGAGCTCTCTGGGGCACAGGAGCTGGCTGGAGCCCAGATGGAGCTACGTTGCCTATTGTACAGATCTCGCTTTTCCCGAACAATGAAAATGCTGCTCCAACCTTACCAGGGCCCGCCAGGATCCTTGCAGCTGGTCCGTGCTAAATTGTGAACTGTGCCCTGGCCTCCCAGAGCGGGGCAATGGGAGAGGGTGGGGCTGGCCCACGGCCCTGCTGGATTGCGGCTCACGCGTACGGAGTCCCAGTGCTACAGAGCTCTGTGCCGGGATGGCGTTTTGTGGGGGTTTCGCAGCTCCTCTCTCCAAGGCCTGTGTGGGAGCAGCCGCTGCAGAGAATCCCAGGCCTGATTCCCCCCACGCTGAGTCTCCTGAATGGCCCCTGCCCTGGGGGGCTCCATTCCTCACCCACTGTCTCCTGCTGACTCACCAGCAGCTGCACGGCAGGTGTCCTAAGGCACCTCTAGTCCTCTCCAGAGCTCAGGGGGACTGGCCTGGCATCGGACAGTCCTGGTGAATGGAACAATGGCTCCGGGCAGTCGGAGAATGCCTGTTCCCCCGGCAACCTCAGTGCCATTCCCTCTGGAAGTGATGGTGTCAGCAAAGGTGCTGGAGGTGGTCAGGCCTCGTGGTTGGAGCTGGACTCAGGAGGGCGGGGCGTGGGTGGAGCGAGGTTGGAGCAAGAGCAGGGCTGGAGCAGGACGAGGAGCAGGGCTGGAGCAGCCTAAGACTGTTGCCAATGTCAGGCAGGAGCGAGTTCCTGGGCCTGGAGTCCTGTTGAGCAGACTGAGCTGCTGCTGTGAGACTGAAATACTTGCTCCGGGAGTCACGGGCCTGTTTCTGGCTTGTGGATTGGCGGGAGCCCGGCACAGGAGGGACTCAGGGCCTGACACATGGCTCCAGGGGACGCTTGGCTCCAGCCCCGCTGGGCACTGACAGGCCAGGTGCAGGGGGCCAGGCGCAGCACCAGGGAGGACATTGGGGAGGCAGGAGCGCTGAGGTGGGGCTGAGGGGGCAGGTGCTGAGGAGCTGCGGCCGGCTGGCCAGCAGGGAGGAGGAGCAGCACCCAGCTGTGGAGGGCCCAGCTGCAGCTGCACACCGGGCGCTGCCAGAGCCTGGCAGGCGGCTGGCTGAAGTGGCACTTTGTGATCTGGCGCAGGCGGGAGCTGGCTCCCCACATCTGAACTCTCTGCAGAGCCGGCGGATTCACATCTAAACCCGGATCTGGCTCCCAATTCACAGCTGGCCCCTCCCCCCGATCTGGAGTTGCTGAGACCCCAGCGCTCTGTGGAAGAGGCCAACAAATGCCAGCTCCTGGGGTGCGCTTCCCCCAGAGACAATCCCGTGCTGGGAAGGGAGGCTCCAAGAGCCGACAGCTTGACCACTCACACTCCCAGCTTCCTGGGAATGAGCCAGGAGCAGAGTCCCAGTCCCCGTCCCCTGGCATTAATCCCGGGACTCCGCACTGGGGATGTGCACCTGGCAGCACGCAGCCTCCTGAGAACACACAGGCCAGGGTGCAGGGCGAGGGCTCCCAGAGAGAAACAGGAGGAGGGCAATGCTGGGAACCCCCAGGCCGTCTTCAGCTCAAGCATGAGGACAACCCAGCATCCTGCAGAGCATGAATCTAGCTTCAGCTTCAGCTCAGCCTTTATGTCCCCCCATTCTCTGTGCTAGATGGGTTGGTCTCCCGGAGGGAGGAAAGTGCCCATCAGGAGTTCCTGGCTTATCCAACGTCAGTTTCCCGCTCTTGTGAAAAAAACGGTGACTTCCCTTACACAGGAGCTGGTGTTCTTCAGGCTGGGCTGGGCCTGTACACGTTCCCCTGTAGGGGTGTGTGCACCCAGGGCCCGTGAGTCGCAGACGTTTGCCAACGAACATTTGCCAACAGACGTTTGCTCCCTGCTCTCCCCGTGGGCTCAGGGACCGCCATCAAAAGGGCACGTCTGCCACCTCCCTCTCAAGTCCTTCGCACCTGCATACTGCCAGGGGAACCTCCCCATTTCTACTGAGGCCTCAGGGACAGGGTTTATGATGAACCGGCTGGAGTTGATTACCCCCTCCCCCCCACTGCGTGTTGCACCCCTACGACTAGCTGGGGATCCAAACTGACGCTCCCTGGTTTGAGCCCCTGCCTAGCCAGGCCCTGTTCCCTCCCCCCAGGCAGTTGTTGGCCCTGAACTCCTGCAGGCAGCCATGACACACAGGTGCTTGGGCTATCACCAGCTGAATGACCCCTGCCTGTACGGTGGGGACTGAGGTGCCCCCCAAGTCCTGTGCTATGCTGAGTCTGGGAGATGGGCAGGTTCAGCCTCATTAGAAGGGATCGGCCAGACAGAAAGGCAGAATCGGGTCCCCGCACAGAGCCCCTCTACTCCCTGCCTGTGTCCTAACCACCAGGACAATGGCCAATCCCACCTTCAGGTCAGGTTCCAGCGTCGGGCCCTGTCCATACCCACAGCGTGTGGCACCCAGCATGCGCTGATAGACTCCGGTACATGCAGTAAGTTCACAGACACTAGAAACTGCCTAACACCAGGCTGGGGGCTGGGGATGTGTAGGGTACAGAGCACAGCACCCCCTAAGGCCGGGCAGGAGGGCTGGGAAATGCATATGATACAAAGCACAGCGCCCTCTAATACCTGGCAGGGGGGCTGAGAGATGGGGGGTGTAGGGTACAGAGCACAGCGCTCCCTAATGCCAGCCAGGGGGCCTGGAAGCTGGGGGAATATGTCGGATCCGGAGCACAGCATCCCTTAACACCAGGCTGGGGGGCAGGGAGAGGGGGGATATGTGGGGTACAGAGCACAGCGCTCCCTCACACCAGGACACGAGGTCTCATCCGTCTCAGGGCGGAAATGATCACACCCTTCGAATGGGGGATCTGCCACGGGCACTGGCAGGAGCGCGCTGCTTTACATTCAGGTTCTTTGGCTGATGGGCGAACCTCACCCCACCCTGCGTTTCGAACAGCTGTCGATGGAAACCCAGACAGCAGAGATGGAGCAGGACTAACCGGGGTCACTGAGTCTCGCCCTCACCCCGTGTCTACACTGTACAAGGGTGGGAAATAGCAGGTGCCTTTTCTTGCCCTGATACGATTTTGGAGATGCCGACGCTTGCGACAGCTTTCTCCCTGTGTGGGTTGTGGGATCCAGGGGAGCCGTCTGTGTGCTCTGTACAGGACAAGGCGATTAGATCGTTTATACCTCAATGTATCACTGTAAATACAGTTATTTAATATATCAAATAAAAGCAGAACAATACATCAAAAAACATCAAAATGAAAGAGAGGATTACTATGTACAGGGGGGATTGCTATGTACAGGGGGGGTTGCACGTGACTAGTTAACTGCTCGAGAGCTTTCATCACCGTGTACTTTCTGACAGGTTTCTGCGCCCTGTGTAGGGTTTACGTCCCGCCCTCCGTCCCCGTTTCCGGTCGTGTACGGTTTTGGCGCCGTCGGCCCTTTTGAACATTTCTTTTGTATTGTTTTCTGTGTTTGGCTGGGGGAAGGTTGCGTTCTTGTGTTTTGACATATTTAGAGAAACAGTATGAACAAGTAGAAAGAAAGGCTGTAAGGGGTTCGCGGCTCCCTCCCCGTCCATCAGGGTGGGAGACCATGCCCCTCGTTACGATACTTCCGGGGTACCTTGGTTCAGGGGAAAATTAGCCCAGTGTTAATGGTTCAGGCCTGCAGTCAGGCCGAGCAATGGTAGAGAGTCTGTTTGCCTAGGGCCCTCATTCAGGGCAGGGCTGCAGTCAAGTAGGGGCTCTGGCCTACAGTCAGGCAGGCAGAGCAGCAGAAGGTCCATTTGCCTGGCCCTTGATCAGGGCGGGGCAGCAATCAAGTAGGGGGGCTCTGGCCTACAGTCCGGCAGAGCCGTCGCCATCTAGGGGAGATTAGCTCTCTGGTGGAAGAGTCAGCACAACCATCTGGCATCCTGATTCAGGCGCGTGCCAGACCAATCAGGCCTCCTGACAACCAGGTGGGGAGCCTGCCACTCCTGACGGTGGCGTGGCGGTGGTAGGGGAACCCAGGCCTTCCCGCTCCACTGAGTCCCCTCCCAGGGCCCTAAACAGCAGCAGAGTGGTCCGGCACTGGGTCAGCGGGGAAAATCTGATCACAACACGCTGGCCGGCTTGTAGTCACTAACACAGCTGAACCCAATTCGGCTGCCCTGGGCTCCTTCCTACACACCCATTCCGTGTGTACATGGGTTCCAGGGTTGTTGTTCGCTTCGCTGGGGTAGACGGCTAGTGGCAGCCCCACCAGCTCCTTGGAGTCCCCGGCGTCTGGCAGCTCCGGCAGCCCCTCTGGCTCTCTGTCAGGATAGCGCTCTCCATTAGGGGAGCAGGGAAGAGACGTCCTGCTCCTCCAGCAGCTCTCTCCCAACTCAGCTGGAGGGGCGGCCTTTTATAGTTCCGCTTCCTGTCCCGCCCCTCTGCTTCCGGCAGGGTGGCATGCGGTGGGAGACAAGCCTGCTTTCTGCAACCCTCCTGCCCCCAACAACCCACTACAGCAAGTCCCAAAATCAAATACACTTACCAGGGGCCTCCTCTCCTCTTTGCGCTTCGCCAACATCCGGGGTAGAAAAGAGCTCCTGGCCGCATGTCATCTTCTGCCTCTGAGTCCCCCTCCACATCCTCGTCCAAGATTTCCTCCTCCTGGCTCGGTCCACTCTCAACTGACACGCGAGCCACCGAAGTATCCACAGTGGTGTTAGCAATGGAGGTGGGATCGCCGCGGAGTATCATGTCCAGCTCTTTGGAGAACCGGCAGCTCATAGGCGCAGCACCGGAGTGGCGTTTGCCTCCCGCGTCCTGTGGTCGGCGTTCCGCAGCTCCTTCACTTTGATCCTAAACTGCCGTGTGTCCCGGTCATCGCCCCTTTCTGTCATGCATCGTGAAATCTGTCCGTAGGCGTAATGATGCTGGTTCTGGCGGGACCCAACCGAGAGTGCCAGTTCAGGACAAACTGCTTCAAGCAGGGCAGTTACAGCCGAAGGCTGGGGGGTTTCCACCTCTGAGGCAAACCAAACCAGCCAAACAGAGCAGACTTTGGTCTCACCCCACTGGCTCACCACAAGTCACACAAGCAATTCCCTCAGACACTCCAATTTCCCAGTATCCCCAACAGTACCACTTCTTATGGGGACAAATGGTTATGAAAACCAAGACCCCAGGAAAAGAAAAAAGGTTCTCTCGATCCCAAAGGACCAAGCCCCAGACCCAGGTCAATATACAAATCAGATCTTGTCCCAAATCACGCTGTTGCCAATCCTTTAGACTCTAAAATCTAAAGGTTTGTTCATAAAAGGAAAAAGCTATAGATGAGAGCTAGAATTGGTGAAATGGAATCAATGACATACAGTCATGGCCAAGTTCTTGGTTCAGGCGTGCGGCAGCGACAGAATAAACTGCAGGTTCAAATCAAGTCTCTGGAGAACATCCACAGCTGGGATGTGTCTTTCAGTTCTTGGTTGAAAGCTTCAGTGTAGCAAAGTCCCTCCAGAGGGATGAAGCAGGACTGAAGACAAGATGGAGGAGCTGCAGCAGCTTTTAATATTCTCTTGCCATGTGGTCTTTCTTTCTTTGTCCCAAAGACAAGCTGTCCATCACGTGGCCTGGAAAAACCTCCGAGTTCTGGCTATAGGCAGGTCCCTGCACACCTTGCTGAGTCCCAAGGCATGTCTGCCTTCTCTCAATGGGTCAATTGTGTAGCTGATGGTCCTTAATCGGCCATCAAGCAGGCTAGGCATTGCATCCAGTGAAGTGAGCTGTAGCTCACGAAAGCTTATGCTCAGATAAATTTCTCTAATGTGCCACAAGTCCTCCTTTTCAACTTGTCTGGGGTGTCACCCAGAAGCATAGTACAAGTTTGAACCACAGACAGTGTAGAGCCAATACTTATAACTTAAAATACAAAAATGACACAAGCATATAGATAGCACAGTCAGAACCAGCAAACCGTAACCTTGCCTTAGACACCTTGTTTGACCCCCCTTTATACAAGATTTGGTGCCACTACAGGACCTTGGTTGCAACAATGATCTATATGGTCCCAGTTCAAGTCAATAACGTCACAGTAGCTATAATAATTGCTACGTCCGGAGTGCAGCTGGGACTGCACAGCCTCCTCTCCCCAAATGCTGATGAGGTCCAGCAGCTCGGCATAGCTCCAACAGGGGTGTCGCCTTGTCCGTGGAGCAGGCCTGGCCAGCTGGAAAGATGTGCTGAGACCACTGCACGCATCACCGAGAAAACAGGAAGGGGACTTTCAAAATTCCAAAGGAGTTTACGGAGTGGGGATGATGGATGGTCACCTGAGGGCCGGGCAGTTGAGTTCAAACCGATGACCAGAGAGGCGAGAGCAGGCATTGTGGGACACCTCCCGGAGGCCAATCGCAGCGCCCTAATCGACCTCGGTGTCTACACTGGCACCGCAGCCCTGTAGCCCCGGTGCAGAAAGTTTTTTAAACTGTGCAGTGCTTTTTTTAAAGCGCTGCAACTGCCCTGTTTCCGCGCCCTGAGTGGCGTGGCCGTGTGTACACCTCACCAGTTGCAGCGCAGAAAGCTGCTTTACCGCGCTGGAACTTGCCAGCGTAGACAGGACCTAAGGAAACAGTGCCATGACTTTAAACCTGCTGTTTACCGGAAAAAAACAAGGATGTGTTTTGGAGTGGAATAAAAATGCACCTTTTAAAAATGCTGTAACAGTTTTAACACATGATGAAAGTTATATTAAGCTTATTAAACATTTTAGATTTTTGTTGCATTATCAGACTGCTTTTGTTCTTAAATGTTTGCAGCCCACGGGCTGAGACATAGATATATGCTTCTGTGTTTGTTTTGGGTCTAGAAGCTGTAGTAAATGTAATGCTTTATAAAAACAAAAAGGTTTTTTCATTTGGACTTTGTGTTTCTAAGAAGACAAAAAGCATTTTAGTTATAAGTTTGACAGGGGCATTTTTGAATTAGCCGGTTTGTTTTCAAAAGATGTCTAGCTACCATTAAGCAAAAGCCAGGGCCGTAAAGTTAATTAAAGGAAACAGGCATGTAGATTTCAAAGCCTCCTGGTTACAGAAATGGGAATGGCCACATCACCATTCACAAAATCTTTTTATTAACTGTTTAAATAAACTTACTATATAAAAGAATACAAAAAGAGACCCAAACCAAAACAGTTTTACCTTTAAATTGTAAAGAAAGCTTTAAAAATCAGGGTACAGTTAAAACCCTCATGTTTTTAAAGTATGGATTTAGACAAAAAAGAAGAAAAAGCAGCTGATGTGAAAAAGTTCTGACAGAGATAAGGGGCTTGTTCTGTTCCCAACATACACACACATACGTTCTTCTTTTCTCATCTTTTTTTGAAATGTAAAACAGGACACACAAGTTTGCTTTAGGCCTGTTATAGAAAATCTGCATGGAGCAGGATTTAAAAATAGCTGCCTTCCCCTGTTTAGCTCGCATGTCCTGTGACCAAAGTTGTTTCACTGTAAAGATGGCCAAAACATGTATGAATTTAAAACAAACAAGAACCCACAGCAGATTACTTTTCAAAAGACACCCTTTGAACTTATTAAGAGTGTAAAATAAAGAAGCACCTCGGGGTTAAAACCACAGGCAGTTTACAAAAGTAATTTGTGAAAGTTAAATGAAGTTTTTATTGACTTAGGGATTTTTGTCTGAATTTTGTGCTGCATTATCAGACTGTCTTTGTTTCTAAATGTTTCTAAATGTTTGCAGTCTGTGTGCTGAGACCCAGGTACAAGCTCTTTTTTAACTGTTTAAATGGACTTAATATATCAAAGAATGCAAAAAGAGAAAGCTGTTTTTGTTTGGTTAGCTTGAAATTGTAAAGAAAGCTTTAAAAATCAGGGTACAGTTAAAAACCTCATGTTTTGAAAGTATGGATTTCTACAAAACACAAGAAAAAGCAGCTTATGTGAACCAGTTAGCTTTTTTTTTTAAACCTGAGATAAGGTATTTGTTGCCCCCCTTCGCCGCCCCCCGCACACACATTTTTCTTTTCTAATGATTTTTTAAATGTAAACCAAAGGCAAACAAACTTGGAAGGGTTTTAAAATGCTAAAAGGAAACATAAAAAGACATGATGAAAGGTTTTTTTTTTTAAAGTGTTCATTTGCTTTTCAGAGTTTTGCCCAAGTCAATTGACCAGAGTACAAAAATCTAGCGTTAGTTTCTTTTTAAAGCATTTGCCTACGAGTACTTTTGTATGATTTCTTGAATATGTGACCAAGCAAGGCAGTGGCTCCTGCCCCTTATGAAAATTCCTAATGAATTTAAGAAACCTTTCCAGAGGTTTTTTAAACTCCTGATAGAATTGCATGCTAATTTTTATCCTGGCTACCAAATTTTGTAGGCTGTATTTTTTAAAAACCTACAAAAAGGCTCACACTCTTTATTAAACCCCTTACATCTTTAGCATGATGTCTATAGAACCCCAATGTCTTTAATCCCTTTTAAATTTTATGGGACTTTTCCCACTGGGGCTGACAGACGAACAACAAAAATGATTTTGGGGGTTTTTAGAGAGAGTTCCCTGTTTTAAAATTTCACAGTTTAATTAGATTCTGTAAACTCAGCTCCTTGAACTTTTTCATGGTCCAAGCCCACGAATTTCACAACTGTTAGGAGAGAAGCATCCAGCATTCTGTGTGTACTTCTCCTCTGAATGCTGCTTTCTACTGGGAGAGGGCCGTACTACAGCACATTTTATAGCCTGTGGTCATAAGTTGTTATATCTACTGGTAGCAGATAGGCACAAGAAACAGCCCTCTGACCAGGTACATTTGTTTTCCAGCACACAGTGATGAGGCCGCTGGCCTGCCTGCCGGCGATTTTGGAAAACCTCCACCCCACCCCTTTCCTGACTTTTCCCCCGCCACTTAACACTTGCTAAACATACAGCGTTTAATCATATCAAATAAAGTTTTTAAGAGATTTGACCTATTTGAAGCAGGCCCTTCTGCTTTTCAAAATTTTTTGCAGCAAAGGCAGAGGATTAAAACTAAATGTAAACCTAAAGGGCTGCCAAGTTTTACTGAAGACTAATAAGCTCAACACCTGTTTACAGGAACGTTAATGGTAAAGACATAGCAATATTACCATTCACGGTCTATTTAACACCTTTTGAACCCTTGAAATGAACTCCCTTGTTCTGTAGGGAAATAAAGAGGCCCCCTTTTAACACTAACTGGTATAAACTGTTCAGAAGGTGTCTACACTGCCCACGTTAAATCGCTGCCGCGACAAGGCTTTAAGGTGGCAGTGTCGCCGCGGCTCCAGCTCAGGAGGGTGTTTTTTCACACCCCTGAGCGGTGCAAGTTTCAGCGCTGTAAGTGGCAGTGTAGACAAGCCCTAATTAAACTGTGAAATTTTAAAACAGGGAACTCTCTCTAAAAACCCCTGAAATCATTTTTGTTGTTTGTCTGTCAGCCCCAGTGGGAAAAGTCCCATAAAATTTAAAAGGGCTTCAAGCCAATGGGGTTATCTATCTATCTATCTATCTCTCTATCTAGTGGGAAAGGTACTTGGGGCCTGTTTTCTTCGGGAAGAATAAGGCAGTTAAAGGGGGTGGGTAGTGAGGGGAGGGGCGGGGAGGGGAGGGAGAGGGCTCTTGTTTAAAAATCTTGGGTTGATAGGATTGGTTCAGGAAAATGCATTCGATGATGCAGCTGTAGAACAGTTTCTGATTGGTCCGCCCGAGAGGCGGAGATAACCATGCTGGGGGCTGTGAGCCTTGGGAGCTCCCTCTTTTCCCAGGGGCAGCCGCAAGGGTAAGTTCTCTTCCCCCTCCCCGTCCGCCCCCTGCAGCTTGCTATACTTTCCTTGCATAATGACAGGTTTCAGAGTAGCAGCCGTGTTAGTCTGTATTGGCAAAAAGAAAAGGAGGACTTGTGGCACCTTAGAGATTAACACATTTATTTGAGCATAAGCTTTCGTGAGCTACAGCTCACTTCATCCGATGCTCACGAAAACTTATGCTCAGATAAATTTGTTAGTCTCTAAGGTGCCACAAGGACTCCTTTTCTTTATACTTTCCTTGTCTCACCAACCAAAAAGGATCTCTTCCTGTTTTCTATACTCTCCTTCTCTAATTAACCAAAAAAAGGATCTTTCTCTCTTTTGCACAGCTCTGTGTTCTGCTTACTAACAAAAAAGGATCTTTCTCTCTCTTTCTGTTTTCTGTACTTTACACAGCCCTGTGTCACTGACACAAGATCTCTAGCTCATTTTTCGGCCGTGTGATTTCTTTCACCCGACCTTCTCAACCTTCCTTTAGAGTTTCCTCTTTTCTTTAATGAGCCTTTGCTTTTTAAAATTTATTTCAATTTTTTTACTCTTATTATTTTTTAGTCCCAACAAAAATAACCTTTTACCACGTTCTTACTAATCTATCAAAAACACTCCTCTCTCTTGTTGCTTACTATAGTTTCCCCTCTTCCTTCTATTTAAAATAACCTTTCTTTCCTTTTTTCTTCTAAGGCTAAGCAATTTTTCTTTTCTTAAAACTCCTTTCCTTTAAGGCCTCTGTCGCGAGGGGGCATGGTCTCCTGCCCTGACAGCCTGGGAGGGAGCCGCAAACGCCCCCTGGTGGGCAGAACCGGGACACCCATGGCAGCAGAGGGGCAGGGCAGGAAGCGGCACTATAAAAGGCCGGCCCTCCAGCTCAGATGGGAGAGAGGTGGCAGATGAGCAGCACGTCTCTTCCCTGCTGTGGAAGGACAGAGCTAATGGAGAGCGCTATCCTGACAGAGACCCAGAGGGGCTGCCAGATGCCGGGGACGCCGAGGAGCTGGTGGGGTTGCCACTCACCGTCCTCCCCTAGAGCTCGCTGTTGCCGGCAGGGAAAGGGCTGGGGGGAGTCCTCCTCTCTGGCCCCTGTCCCGGAGCAGCCTGCCTGCACCCCAAACTCATCCCCAGCCCTGCCCCACCC
The DNA here is from genome assembly GCF_965152275.1 of Natator depressus. Taxonomy (NCBI): domain Eukaryota; kingdom Metazoa; phylum Chordata; order Testudines; family Cheloniidae; genus Natator; species Natator depressus. The sequence goes on from NC_134236.1 coordinate 139,545,146, forward strand.
CAGAGCCCACACCCCCAGCCAGAGCTTTCACCTCCCACCGCACCCTCAACCCTCGCCCTGAGCCCCTCCAACACCCCAAACACCTTATCCCCAGTCCTAGGAAGAGCCCTCATCCCCCCCATACCCCAACCCTCTGCCCCAGCCCTCAGCCCCCTCCAACACCACAAACCCCTCATCTCCAGCCCTAGACAGAGCCCTCATCCTCCTAAACTCCAACCCTCTGCCCCAGCCCTGAGCCCCCTCCAACACCACAAACCCCTCATCCGCCCACACCCCAACCCTCTGCCCCAGCCCTGAGCCCCCTCCAACACCACAAACCCCTCATCTCCAGCCCTAGACAGAGCCCTCATACCCCAACCCTCTACCCCAGCCCTGAGCCCCCTCCAACACCACAAACCCCTCAACTCCAGCCCTAGACAGAGCCCTCATCCTCCTGAACTCCCACCCTCCTCCCCAGCCCTGAGCCTCTCTAACCCCCCAAACCCCCCAGCCCCAAACAGAACCCTCACCCTCTACACCCCTACTCTTGCCCTGAGCCCCTCCCAAACCCCTCAGCCCTGCACCCCCCCTCCGCACCCCCTCCCATCCCCAAACTCCCTCCCAGAGCCTGCAGCCTGCACCCCAATACTCTGCCTAAACCTAGGGCCTGCACCCCAGACGTCCTTCCCCACCCATACTCCCTCCTGGAGCCTTGGGCAGGAGGGGGGCAAAGTAGGGGCGGGTTCGGGGCACCAGCAAAATTTCTACAAACCTGCCACCCCTGAACCCATGTACACACGGAACGGGCGTGTAGCAAGGAGCCCAGGGCAGCTGAATTGGGTTCAGCTGTGTTATTGACTACAAGCTGTCCAGTGTGTTGCGGTCAGATTTTCCCCACTGACGCAGTGGCGGACCGCTCCACGGCTGTTAGGGCCCTGGGCTGGGACGCAGTGGAGCGGGAGGGCCTGGGTTCCCCGACCACCGCCACCCCACCGTCAGGAGTAGCAGCCTCCCCACTTGGTTGTCAGGAGGCCTGATTGACCTGGCACCCGCCTGAATCAGGACGCCAGACGGTTGTGCTGACTCTCCCACCAGAGAGCTAACCTCCCCCAGACTGCGACGGCTCTGCCGGACTCTAGGCCAGAGCCCCCCTACTTGATTGCTGCCCCGCCCTGATCAAGGGCCAGGCAAATGGACCTTCTGCTGCTCTGCCTGCCTGACTGTAGGCCAGAGCCCCTACTCGACAGCAGCCCTGCCCTGAATGAAGTCCCCGGGGAAACAGATTCTTGACCGTTGGTCGGCCTGACTGCAGGCCAGAACCATGAACACTGAGCTATTTCCCCTGAACCAAGGTACCCCGGAAGTATCGTAGCAAGGGGCATGGTCTCCCGCCCAGACGGATGGGGAGGGAGCCGCGAACCCCCTACAGCCTCTCTTTCTACTCGTTCATACTTTTTCTCTGAATATGTCAAAACACAGCACGCTGTTAGGGCCCTGGGCGGGGACGCTGTGGAGCGGGAGGACCTGGGTTCTCCTATCCCCGCCACCCCTCCGTCAGGAGTGGCAGCCTCCCGATGTGGCCGTCAGGAGGCCTTCTGCTGCTCTGCCTGCCTGACTGTAGCACAAGCATGCAACCTTCCCCCGGCCAGACACAGAAAAATAATACAAAATAAATGTTCAAAAGGGCCGATGGTGCCAAAAATGTACACGACCGGAAACGGGGACGGAGGGCGGGACGTAAACGCTACACGGGGCATGGAAACCTGTCAAAAAGTACATGGTGATAAAAGCTATTGAGCGGTTAAGTACTCACGTGGCTGGGCAGGGCAGGCGGCCAATGGGGAGGAAGCCATGGTCCGGCATGATGTGTTCCACCCTGCTCCAGGCGGGCTCTGGTGCACCAAACCCCCAGAGTAGAGAGGCTGGCTTTTACTCGGACAGCTGGGCAGCTTCAATGACTGGGCTCTCCCTTGTACACATCAGTCTCATCCTCTGCAAGAGTGTTCGTAGGCTGGCACGGGCTGGACGGTGTTTCTTGCAGGCATTGAGGATTAGCGTGGTCTGCAAAGCCAGGCACCTGACAGAGGACTTGCTGTCCTCCTGCAAGCCTTTGAGGACTAAGATTGAAAGGAAGGAAATGGAGGTCAGAGCCATGGTGCTCTGGAAAGCCCTGGCAGACCAAGCCACAATGAACCCCATTCACTCACTATTTCTAGGACTGCCCCACCCCTGCAGTATCTGATGGCCTCATCCCTGCCTGTATTTAAGCTCCCCCTTCCCCCCAGTGCACAGATGGGCACTTAAGCCCCGAGAGGGGGAGATTCACAAAGGGGGCTGGGCATCGTTAGGCTACGCCTAACTTCCGGTGCCCTGCTGCCCTCCAGGAAATGCCGAGGAGGGAGCTCTTCCATTCCCTAGCTCTGGTTGGGGACCAGCTGTGAACCTGCTCTGGGCGTGAGGAGCCTGAGCTATGTCACCCCCCCGCCCCCTTTTCCCCAACAAATGTGGAGGAGACGCTGCTCTGCCCTGCGCTGGCCCAGGGGTCCGGGCACGCAGCAGGGAGGTAGATGACCGGACGTCACCTCAGTCTCCTTTGGAGCAGTGGCTTGACACCAGGCACCCCACCTGGAGGTGACTGCAACAAACCCTGGGCTAGTGAGTGCAAGGGGGGGAGGCAGGACCAAACCTTTGCTGTGTTGGGGGGGGGCAATCATCTGCGAAGGCCAGCCAGCTTCGGCCCAGTTTGGGGATTTGCCAGGCCACAGCTCTGAGGTCAGGGCTAAGTGCCTGGGCACATGCCAACCAGCAGACACCACAGGGTGAGGGGGAAGCTGATCAGGGGTTTGGGGATCTACATTTTGCAACCCTT